>NC_041364.1:25079870-25439870 GCF_900634415.1 Cottoperca gobio
CCCTGCAGCGCGGCGTGTACAGCGAGGACTCTCTGCGTGCCCGCTTCAACTCTCTACGAGCACTGGCTCGCCGGGTCGCTCTCATTGATGAAACCCACAACTCCTTGTACCAGTATTTCCTGTCCTACCTTCAAGCTGCAATGCTATTTGAGGATAAACAGGAAGCCCCACCCGCACAGCTGAGCAGTGATGACTTAGATCCATTCAAGCTTCTGTCATATGCTAGCTTCTGCTTAGAGCATGGGGATCTGGAGTTAGCAGCTAAACTGGTGAACCAGCTGAGAGGAGAGGCCAGGAGAGTGGTGGAGGACTGGCTAACTGAAGCTAGACTCACATTGGAGACTAGGCAGGTCGTCAGTTTGCTGTCTGCTTATGCAAATGCTGTGGGGTTAGGAACCACCCAGGCTCCATAGGCTGCCTCTCATGTAACGCTAAAAGGAACAATCCACTGAGAATCTCTCTTTTGAGTATCATGTAGTCGCTACAGTAGGCTTGAGAAGCGAGGTAAAGGTTGTAGCTTGCATCTTTTTGGAGGAAAGCAGCTGGGGTAAAGTTTGATACTAAGAAGACATTTTCAGTGTTGTATTCCTTTTAAAGTTGACTAAAGTTAACCAAGTGATTTAATGAAACATAAGTCTATTATTTGTTTTAAAGCACTAAGTCACTGTGGAGGATTATTTGTAAAGTATAATTGAAGCACCCTCTCAATCTAGTCTTGTCTATTCAGGCCCACAGGTATTTATTTCTGACTAATCCACCTCCCAGGCCCCTCCCCCAGTGTTATAGAACATGAAGCCTAACACTGATTGAAGAATATGTCATGCTGCATTTTATTTTTGTCAATACTGCATATGTTCCAATAAATAATGAACAAGAAAGCTGTTTGTTTAAGGTTTTATTTGCTGCCTCACAGCCGTTTCATTGTTGTAAGGACTAAAGAAAAGTTTATATAGATAGATAGATAGATAGATAGATAGATAGATAGATAGATAGATAGATATTGTTTACTCTGAGTTCTCAAACGTATTGTTACTTTAATAAACGTTTCAGTCGTGTAACTCGGGAGACATTAACCGGAATATATTTTGTTACAATTAGAAAAGTCAATTTGGTGCAGAGCATAGGTGCAGAGTAAAACCTCCTGTCATCTACCATCTCTAAGCTACAGCAGCGTCAAGTTAAACAAAAAGACCTACCATACCGGTATGGTATTAAAATGATTGGCACATGATTTAACTAATATGATTAGTGTTTCGGGGCGGGGCGACTGCTGAGTGAAATGTTTTCATTTCACTAACTTTTTTTAAAATTAAAAATCTAAGTGAGTGATGAAGCACAATGTCCGCAAGCAGGCACAGCAGCACATTTAGGAAGTGATGCATACATCTGTGCTGACCACTGAAACTGCAGTAAGAAGCACAGATGCACCGCATGTTAATGATGAGCCTGAGTTGCATTTTTTGAGAAGAACACACTGTTGTATTTTCTTTCTTTAGGTATTTCCTCTAACTACACTGATGACTACCCCCACAGCTGGTCCATCCCTGCCTACCACCCTGCTTCATTTAGATATAAGAAAGAAAAGGTGTGTAAAAATAGGGAAAAGTATCATTTACACATGTGCAATTAAGTCGGTTATGTCTGACTTGGTACACCTAAAAAGACTAATGGAGATTAATATAATATCAGTGATAATTGCACTAACCTTTCTGACAGAAAGAGATAATTTGAAATGGATTAGAGACAGGCACTTAGGGAGTGCCCTGAGAAACTCTAGCACCATCGTATCAATATTTTCTTATGGAGAACATAATGCTAAACCAGCTGAAGTGCTTTGGGTGTTGTGCACGTTACAGCTACTGTACTCAAGTTACAAATGATTCCTATGTTACTCGTGTTCACTGCAGACACATAGAAGCAAAGAAGTCCACTTTTAAATGGCTTGCTTTATCAAAAACTTAGTAGGCATTCTTAATTTCGCCTAAATTCCTTATAAAAATAGTGAATCACATATTTACATCTTCATTTTTGTACATAACATATTGCTTAAGAAAACGGTAAGTTAATGTCAAGCTTATATCAGTTGTCACAAGGCTGACACGTGGGCCGTGTCTCAATTCAGGGGCTGCAGCCTTCGGAGGACGTAGCCTTCGCGGTCTTTGGAGGCCGGGATCTCCGTATACTGCGAAGGCTGAACCGAGCGGTCTACGAAATGAGACGGTCCGGTCTACGGGGGACTTCCTGGTACGTCACCAGTTGTTCACGCCCCTACATTTTGCCGCTCCCGTCGTCTAGCAACTCTCTGAAGTTATCAAGCACAGTTGACGGCTTACTTTAACATTTGTTCCAGAGAACGGAACCAGAGATAATACTTTTACTTTTTTATTTTCACTCTTGATTGAAGATATGCTTTATCACCGGCGATAATGTATTTTAGATGATGCATCAGGAGACACCAGGGGCTTTATTATGGTAGCCCATCCAAGTCCAGCAGCAAACTTTATCTGTATTGTAAATGTTATATTGTTTTATAATACTTTTGTTTATAATAATCATTCAATCATTTTCTTTGTTCGATCATTCATTGATAGGTAGTTTTCTAAATTAAATAATCACGTTTCTAAATTAATAAATCATATGTACAAAATAAATCCTTCTTGAACCTTGAAATCAATTAAGTTTTCATTACTTTTCATTTATAGTTCATATAAATTAAATACACAATATATTCATCGTTATATATATTATTTATTTCAATTCATTTTCATTTATTTTATCAACAAGTTTCTCCAGCAGAGAGAAGAGTCTGTCCATCCTCCCCCTGCTCTCCATCCTCTCCCTGCTCTCCATCCTCTCCCTGCTCTCCTCTCTTCTGCCTCCGTCTCCTTCTCCCTAAAACAAAACAAAATGTTAGAGCAAGTTTAGCTATACACCACTAAACAAAAGCAGATTAAGTTGCAAAATAAGTACACACATTATAAATAATAAAATATGTATAATCAATCCGAACGATTGCACTGGACTTAAGTGATATTCAACTGTCAGAAAACCAAGCAGGTAATATGAAGTATAAATTATCTATACAATCGCCACAAACTATATAAAATATAAATCAACATTTACAACTCTTAGGTTTGAAAATTAAGGTCTTAAAAGTTCTACTTTAAAAGGCTAACTTAGGTCGGATGACGGCAGCCAAGCAGCAGTTCCTAACAGCTGCTGAGCAGCTAGCTTAACTAGCATCGGCACTAACTTAACCGTCATTTTAGCGAAGATTTTATGTTTTAAGGTAATTTTGATTTTCTAACATTTGTATCGTTAGCTATTCGAGCAAGTCGAAACCCAATACTTAAAAGTATATCCATTTGCCGTTACTGCTGGGTCGAGGGTCGCCATTTTTCGTCAAAACTTTTTTCTCCAGGCTAGCAATGAATATGGGGATGCCTGCAGCCGTGCAGGATAATTCAGATGTATCCTGCAACTCTGTCAAAAGAAGACCGCATTTGTCGGCTGCATCTGAAGGAGTCGCCGAAATGGGGCACCCCTGTCGCAGCCACTATGACGTAATCGCTCTACAAATGCAGCCTCCGAAGGCTGCAGTCCCTGAATAGATAGTGTGCAAACACGTGACAAAACTGTGTGACGTATGCGTGCGACGGCATGTTGGATGATATACAAATCAACAATGGTGTCTAAAGCGAACAACAACAGCAATACAACTCCGACTTCTTCAAAGTATTTTGACTCTCTGGAGTCCTCTGCAAAGGCAAAATTCAGGGGAAAAAGTCAAAATTTGCGGCCGTGACCTGTACACGCTAAAGCCGTCGGATTATATTGAGGATTTAGATTAATTACCGCCGATTGAATATCCGGATATTGTGAACTACCTTGTGCTACAAACGTCGTGGGCAACCAACGCACAAATGAAGGCATACAAGAGCTTAGATGCTTATAATGTCTTTGTTTCTGGATGGGATGGTAGTCTTCTTACCAAACCAGTGAAAGATGACAGGGTGCTCGTCCATGCCCGTGTAAATCACTCTCAAAGAGCTCGAGATACACCGCTCAAACTGTGGTTTGTGAGTGAGAAGAGCGGCAATGTTATCCTCGCACACTGTGATTGTATGGCTGGATTAAGCGAAGCATGTTCTCACATTGGTGCTTTGCTTTTCGCAAGTGAAGTAGTCTCAAGAATAAGCCAAACAAAAACATGCACGGAAGAAAAGAGCAAATGGCTGCCATCACATGTAAAAAAAGTGCCTTATTTACCAGTCAGCAATATGGAGAAGTAAGGTCTTACAGTGTTCGGGTATATCATAAGCACAAATGTTTAACGTAAACATTGAAAACATAGCTTTAGCATGAGCTCTTACCAGATATAAAGTGGACGCCACACACGGGTGATTGGCATTTTCTTTCAATCTTTGACGTTTAAATACAAAGAAAATTTACGAAGCGTTGCAGCAACTCCCATGCGAACGGGCGCTGTCTTGGTTTTGTGTATCATCGAACATGGCTGACTTACTGGTTGGGACGTAAGCATGACGTTACATGCACACGATCTATAGAGACACAGCCCACGTGACGGATTGACATTCGCACTTAAGAAGAAAAAAAGAGTGGACAATTAACATAAAATGCATATTTTTGTTTTAGTTTATGATGTAAGGACTGTGGGAGAAACCGGAGCACCCGGAGGAAAGGGAATTTGAAGGTTCTCTTGGAATCCTGCCCGCTGTAAAGGTGTCAGAGTTGACATCTTCTATATCAGGGGTCACTAACTGGCGGACCGCGGTCCGAGTCCGGACCCAGACGCCAACCTATCCGGACCCGGACCTATAATCAATAAATTATTAAGGGATTTTCAATTTTGACGGGGCGCTTCTATTTTAACCGGCGCAGCTTTTCACGTTTTTCCGGCACTCGTTTAGCGGTTCAGGAAACTCTCAGACCAATTATATGCGAGTTAAGCCATCCCATGTGATGCTACTCAGCCAATCAAATCTGTGCATTCCAGGCGGGAAAAATTGCGACTCTGAATACAGACAGATGAGAGGCAAGTGACAGACGGAAAGGCAAGTTAGCGATACAGGGAGAGAAGACGGAGAAAGGGAGAGAAGCATAGACGAAGAGAAGAGTGAGAGGCAGACAGGGAGAGAAAAATAACTACTCATGGCGCTCTCCAAGAATAGAAAAGTCAACAGAGCTTTCAACTCAAAATGGACTCATTCATGTTCTTCCTTCCCACTGGGAGCACAACACCAATGTCTCATATGCTCAGAGACCGTGGTGCTCATTAGAAGTGGTGATGTGAAACGCCACTATGAGACAAAGCTCAACGTTTTTGACCAAACAAACCCACTCAAGTCTGAACTGAGGTCACAGAAAATAAGCACTCAGAGCCCAATGTGATTTTGATTTGTGACAAAATAAAGCAAATAGGCCACCTGTCAGCATCATCAGCCACAGAGAACAGTTTAACCCAGGATGTGCTCGCCTCAGACTTGTTCCTTTGTGCTTGTTTTCCGCTGGAACACTTAGGAGTGCAAATTGTTTCGCATTTCTGAGGCTGCTGTGTTTAACACCAATTAAAGTTTGAATGTCTGACCCTGATTGGCTGCAGTCTATGACACCTATTAATGTTTGAATCTCAAACTTCTTACCGTTGCATTTGTTTAACACTCCTGAATAAAATGGCTTTGTTTGCTCCCATGGCGTATTAGGGCAATTGAAGGTAAAAACAACAACATTTTACTAATATTATTATTATTATTATTGAGAAATGTTATTATGTAACTTCAATCTCAGAGAATTTGGGTTTTTAGAATGACAAAATATAACAGTCTAATGATAAGAAAATATATATAAATAATACATTCTAAGAATAATAATCATAATAATACAAACAGAATAATAATCAACATAAAAATGTAGGGGAGACCATTAGCGTACATTTTATTTGATGGGGGCAGTAAGGGACCTGGATAATGGATAGGGGGGCGCTGGCCCAAAAAAGGTTGAGAACCACTGGTCTACACCTTAAAGAAACTTCATAAATTCAAATGGAGATCACTCCGTCATAGAGTGGGAGGGTGTCGGGGCCGGATTGGAATATAATGTAGTTTATCTTTGCCCTCCTCTCTGGGAACCATCACCTTATCGTGGTGGAGAGGTTTGTGTGTCCCTATGAACCTGAGAGCTGTGTTGTCTGGAGCCTAGTGCTCTTGGTAGGGTCTCCCTAGGCAAATTGGTCTCAGACGAGGGGCCAGACTAAGAATGGTTCAAAAACGACTTCATGAAAAAAAGGGAAAGGAGAGACCCTGCCCGGAGGAAGCCCGGGGACCCCCGTCTGGAGCCAGGCCCAGAGGGAGGGCCCGACAGCGAGCGCCTGGTGGCCGGGTTTGCCACGGAGCCCGGTCGGGTACAGCCCGAAGAAGCTACGTGGTGCCTCCCATCCATCCATCCTGTGGGCCCACCACACATGGGAAAAGCTGTCCGACTGAAGAAGGAGTCCTTCCGGGTTATGTTATCCGGGAGGACTCCTGAAACAGTTGCAGGGTACCGAAGGACTAGAAGGGCGGTAGCCTCTGCCGTGTCAGAGGCAAAGCAGCGGGTATGGGAGAAGTTCCGAGAAGCTATGGAGAAGGACTTTCGGTCGGCACCAAGGTGCTTCTGGAAAACCATCCGGCACCTCAGGAGGGGGAAGCGAGGAACCATCCAAGCTGTGTACAGGAAGGGTGGGACCCTGCTGACTTGCTGTTATCGGCTGGTGGAAGGAGCACTTTGAGGAACTCCTGAATCCGACTAACACGCCCTCTATGGTAGAGGCAGAGCTGGAAGCTGATGGGGGATCATCGTCAATTTCCCTGATGGAAGTCACTGAGGTAGTCAAACAACTCCACAGTGACAAAGCCGCAGGGATTGATGAGATCCGTCCAGAAATGCTGAAGGCTTTGGGTGTTGAGGGGCTGTCTTGGTTGACACGCCTCGTCAACATTGTGTGGAAGTCTGGGACAGTGCCTAGGGGTATTTAAAAAGGGGGACCAACGAGTGTGTGCCAACTACAGGGGTATCACACTTCTCAGCCTCCCTGGTAAAGTCTACTCCAAGGTACTGGAAAGGAGGGTTCGGCCAGAAGTCGAACCTCTGATTGAAGAGAAACAAGGAGAGGAGAAGGCGTATGACCGGGTCCCTCGGGTGATACTGTGGGAGGTGCTGCGGGAGTATGGGGTGAGGGGGTCACTTTTGAGGGCCATCCAATCCCTGTACGCCCAAAGCGAGAGTTTTGTCCGGATACTCGGCAGTAAGTCGGACTCGTTTCCAGTGAATGTTGGCCTCCGCCAGGGCTGCTCTTTATCACCAATCCTGTTCGTGATTTTCATAGATAGGATATCGAGACGTAGTCGTGGAGGAGAGGGGTTGCAGTTCGGTGACCTGAGGATCTCATCGTTGCTCTTTGCAGATGATGTGGTCCTTATGGCATCATCGGTCTGTGACCTTCAACAGTCACTGGATCGGTTCGCAGCCGAGTGTGAAGCGGTTGGGATGAGGATCAGCACCTCAAAATCTGAGGCCATGGCTCTCAGCAGGAAACCGGTGGATTGCCTACTCCGGGTAGGGAATGAGCCATTACCCCAAGTGAAGGAGTTCAAGTACCTCGGGGTCTTGTTCGCGAGTGAGGGGACGATGGAGCGAGAGATTGGCCGGAGAATCGGAGCAGCGGGGGCGGTATTACAGTCACTTTACCGCACCGTTGTGACGAAAAGAGAGTTGAGCCAGAAGGCAAAGCTCTCAATATACCGGTCGATCTTCGTTTCTACCCTCACCTATGGTCATGAAGGCTGGGTCATGACCGAAAGAATGAGATCACGGGTACAAGCGGCCGAAATGGGTTTTTTCTCAGACGGGTGGCTGGCGTCTCCCTTAGAGATAGGGTGAGAAGCTCAGCCATCCGTGAAAGACTCGGAGTAGAGCCGCTGCTCCTTTACCTTGAAAGGAGCCCGTTGAGGTGGTTTGGGCATCTAGTAAGGATGCCACCTGGGCGCCTCCCTATGGAGGTGTTCCAGGCACGTCCAGCTGGGAGGAGACCCCGGGGAAGACCCAGGACTCGGTGGAGAGATTATATCTCCTCACTGGCCTGGGAACGCCTCAGGATCCCCCAGTCGGAGCTGGAGGATGTGGCCCGGAGAAAGGAAGATTGGGGTTCCTTACTGGAGCTGCTGCCCCCGCGACCCGATCCCGGATAAGATGATATGGATGGATGGATCTTTGCCCTGTCACAAATACATGTAGAGTGCTGCTGCTCAAATACTAAAGAACACTGTAACACTGTCTCCTGAATAACGACCGGGAGTGGGAATGTTTGGCTCATGTTAAGAGAGAGGAGACCGGGCTGGAGAGGGTAATGTTTCCGGAGCAGGCGAAATGAGGCGAGTGGAAACCAGGTCCAGCTAATGTCCCATTTGTGCCATGTTGGCGGATAGCAAGCGGAGACTCTCCATTACCTCGCGGAGTGCTTGGTCATGGCGGCCCACGAGAAGACCCTGGTTGGCGAGAGCCTCGCGGGGCAAGTCTGTGTCTGCTGGGTCCATGTTGGCCAGATTTTTGTGTTACGGTTGAGTCCAGTTTACTAGAATTGAAGTATGACCCTCTGATTTGATGAGTGTGACACGTTGTTTACTGCCATATCTATGTGGGGAGAAAAGTGCGGTATTAAAGTATTAACTGCAAAATATAATATATTGACTGTTATACACTCGGAGAAACGATCTTCGAAGAAAATGTTTCTAAGTGATTATAATACATTTGTATAGCGCTTTTCTAGAAACTCAAAGACACTTGACAGAGTGAGTGATACAAAATAAAATATATAAACGAACAACGGGAGATAAGCAGAAGAGACGGTCAGTGGTTGAAGGCAGTGTTGAACAGGTGAGTCTTAAGTGATGATTTGAATGTGGTGAGTGAGGAGGAGTCTCTGAGGGTTTGAGGCAGAGAGTTCCAGAGGGTGGGAGCAGCGATGGAGAAGGCCCTGTCTCCCCAGGATCTGAGCTTGGTCCGGATGGGGGGGACAGGAGGTTAGCAGCAGCAGAGAGGAGGCTGCGGGTGGGGGTGTGTCTCTGGAGGAGGTCAGTCAGGTAGGAGGGGGCAGGTTATGGAGGGCTTTGTAAGTCATGAGGAGAATCTTGTACTGGATTCTCTGGGGGATGGGGAGCCAGTGGAGGTTGTAGAGGACAGGGGTGATGTGGTCACGGGTCCAGGAATGGGTGAGAAGACGGGCAGCGGAGTTCAGGATGTGTTGGAGTTTATTGATGATTTTTGGGGGTGAACCATAGAGGAGGCTGTTACAGTAGTCGAGACGGGAGGTGATGAAGGCATGGATGAGGGTTTCTGCAGCTGTAGAGGAGAGGGATGGACAGAGACGAGCAATGTTTTTAAGATGAAAGAAGGCCGTCTTGGTGAGTTGTTAAGTGTATTTGTCAAATGAGAGGGTTTGGTCAAAGATGATTCCACGATTCCGGATGTGAGGGGAGCTGGAAACTGAGGAACCGTTGAAGTTGAGGGTGAGGTTATGGGTGGATTTGGTGAGTGTTTTTGGTCCAATGATGATGATTTTGGATTTTTCACAGTTTAGCTTTAGGAAATTGATTTGTAGCCAGGATTTTATTTCCGTGATGGAGTGGAGATGAGCAGCCCAAGGTTTAATAGAGAGCTGAAGATGTGCAGGCAGAGCAGGCAGCCACACCCACACGGACCCCCTTGATTAACCGCTGTCGTTACAGGAAGCCCAGCTGGTGAAATTATGAATCCTAGGCTGCGGTTGAGTAGTCAAAAACTTAACGGCCTTTGTCTTTTCCTAACCAGTTGTCTTTGACCTGACTGAATTTCATGAGGTCAATGAAAAATTTGAAGGAGAATTTATAAGGACTTAGGGAAAGACAACCGAGGTGCAAAGAGAATACTAGTTCACTTACACAACAGCGGACGGGTATTTTTTTCCATCCATCCATCCATCGTCTACCGCTTATCCGGGATCGAGTCGCGGGGGCAGCAGCTCCAGTAAGGAACCCCAATCTTCCCTTCTCCGGGCCACATCCTCCAGCTCCGACTGGGGGATCCTGAGGCGTTCCCAGGCCAGTGAGGAGATATAATCTCTCCACCGAGTCCTGGGTCTTCCCCGGGGTCTCCTCCCAGCTGGACGTGCCTGGAACACCTCCCTAGGGAGGCGCCCAGGTGGCATCCTTACTAGATGCCCGAACCACCTCAACTGGCTCCTTTCAACGTAAAGGAGCAGCGGCTCTACTCCGAGTCTCTCACGGATGGCTGAGCTTCTCACCCTATCTCTAAGGGAGACGCCAGCCACCCGTCTGAGAAAACCCATTTCGGCCGATTGTACCCGTGATCTCGTTCTTTCGGTCATGACCCAGCCTTCATGACCATAGGTGAGGGTAGGAACGAAGATCGACCGGTATATTGAGAGCTTTGCCTTCTGGCTCAGCTCTCTTTTCGTCACAACGGTGCGGTAAAGTGACTGTAATATAGAAATAGAAATTGGAGAAAATCAAACTGAATTCTTCACCCAGAGGTTAATTTAATGTATATAGAAATTAACTTGCTGTTCAGCTGGATCAATGTGCTGCTCCTGGCCTCTCCCTCCTACTTAGATTATAAATGATCTTCTTGCACCCTCAGTACCATGGCATTTTATTAAATCTAGCTTTCTCTACATGGATCTCAGTGCAATCAACCCAAACAACTCCCTTCAGAAAACTAGTTTTACTCAGAAGTTCTCCTTGATGGTTGATAAATAGGAGCAGGTCACTGTGCTGAATGCAGTGAGACTTACAACTGGCTGGAAACACGTGGTTTTTATTTTCCCCACCAGGAACAAGTTGAAGAGATGCAGACAAGGGAACAGGATCAGTATGAAGTCACACAAAGCTGCTCATTCAGTCCTTTCCTGCATGTCCCCTCATCCTCCTCATCCTCAGCTTCTATTTGGAGCTTGGAAGCAGCCAGCGCTCTCATGTGGTAGAGCAGAGAACTGCAGGTTACCACTACCTCCGTGGAACATCAGCAACATTTTTGTGTCTTGTTTTCGGCAAAATGCAGTCACATCACATCACATCAACAACATCACCACAATGCAACCATTTTGTTTTGCAAACAATGTTTTATTGATCCATTTGTCAGTTTGTAATATATAAATTACTTTTAAAAACGTGAGAAGCAGATGCACCTACAAGAAGGACATGGCATGAAAACACAGGAGTTATAGAAAACCTAGACTGTGTTTACAGGAGCCATCTAAGCCATCCAATGTCCACTTTTCCCACAATCCTCTTTTGCCTCCCCATACTGGATTTATCTGGGCTTTTTCAGTTACAGAATAACTGTGGACAGGGCCTTTTTATGTTTAAAAAAGTTCTATGGATTAGCCTTCCTCCATGTGCCAGCTCCCTTTCCCGTCTTTCCTGTGGCGCTCAGTCCATTCAGATCAGTGCAATGTGGGGGCGACTCACAGCAGCCATAGCCCAGGGACTGGAGGGGGGCGGGGTTGGGGAAAATGGTGTGTTGGGGGACTAAGGCGTCTGGCGGCGTGTTCGCTCCTCCTCGTCTCAGCTCACATTTCGTTTGCCATGTCATCGTGCTCTCCTGACGACAGGTCGCCGTTGGCACTGATTGTGGTGTTGTTGTCTTGGTAACCGGGAGGCATGAAGGCCAGGCTGTAGGGGAAGATCTTATGGCAGACGGGTCGGTAAGCCTCAGCAGCCTTCTGCTGGCCCTCGCCCAGCTGCCCGTCATGCAGAGCCTCCAGCACCTCCGTACTGATCTACACACACACACACACACAGTTAGCTCATCTGAATTATTGTGTACATGTTCTAAACCAAAGATGTTATTGTTGTGATGTGTGCTACTGTAAATGATCACAGACCTGGAGGCTTCTCCCTGACAAGGACTCATCCAGGGCCGTCGCTATCTCACAGGCCATGTTATCAGAGGAAGGCTCCAGGTAGACCATCATCTTAGCAGCTGGGGATAAAAGACACACACACACACACACACACACCTTATGGTCATTTTACATGTTGGTCTCATGCCTGAGTAAAGTCACTTGCACATAAAAGTCGTACTTGTAACACTAACAACCTGGCACTTGTCCAGATATCGTCATAAAAATACTCTGCTGGAAATAATCATTTGTGTCCCATATATTTCTGCCACAAAAAAAGTGTATGTACCTCATTAAATCTGATTCAGATGACATCAATTCCTCCTCCCTCATAGAACAATTCAGAATATGAATATGCAATTCTGTTCATTATAAACCTTCTGGACAGAAGAGGTCTCCTGTTGAACTATAAAGTCCATTCTTATAATTATATATAATATCATTCTTAATATCTTAGTGGCATTAAGTTTCCACACTGCACTTGGACCAGGACTCGTTTTCCAAACTACAAGTTAGAAATCCTGCAGGTACATCCAGGAGTTACACCGAGATTTAAACACGCATCATTCTGCACAGTTAAGTGAACAACCTCAGTGTGTGTGTGTGTATCTCCGTCTGTATTTGTGTGCGAGTGTACCAGCCAGTCTGTGCGGGATGGAGTTGGAGTGTTGGCTCAGGTAGTTCTTGTTGAAACTCTGAGGGTTGCTCTCCCCAAACAGCCGGGAGATCTCCTGCTTCAGCACCGTCCTCACTGCCTCCGCCAAGTCCGCACTCTCTCGAACTACACACACGCACACACAACACACACAGGTCAATCTATTGAGAAGCACCTACAGACTCATCAGTAAATCCAGGTGAGATGGACGGCTTGTGTGCAGCAGACATTTTGTTCTACTTGCCTCCTTTGAAGAAGCGCACCAGACACTGGTGCAGCCACGGGTTGGAAGGCTCTATGGTCACAGCCCTCTTTATTGACTGAAGCATCAGCAGGTACTTCTCTGCAGGAATGTAGAAAAATTATCTTGAAAATAAGACGCTATGTCTCTACCTCTGCTTACAGTTGGGACTATTGAAAAGACTTTGAAGCGTGGTAAAATGCAGTCTGACCTTTCCTGAAGTAGATCTCGAAGGCCAGGAGGTGAGTCTCGATCTGGTTGCGCACCAGGTTCTTCAGAGGGATCAGGAACTTAACTGCCTCCTCCAGAGGATTCTCTGCCTGGTAAAACAAATTCAAATAAAAAGGAATACAGAAAGTGAACTATAATGAACACTGGACAATTATTCTATTGGAATACCTTTCAATGGACAAAGATTCGGCCTCCATTAAAAACACGTCAATATATCTTGATGCCATCTGGCAGCTAAATCTGATTTTCAAATCGTTACTCTGATTTTTGTCTTTTTTGCCTGAGCACAAATCCTAGTAATATGTCCACATGCATACACTCCAACACTAAGATTGATTTGTTTCAGCCCTAATTATTATTATTATTATTATTATTTGACACCTTTACCTTCATTAATTACATCCTTCTGTTACAGATACTACTTCATATTATAATATATAGCTTGATTAATGAAAATCATAGTAAATCACATAAACTACCTCAGCACCTTGACCTCACCTACAGTAACTTAACAATCTGTAATAATTCCAGCAGATATGCTGCATTCACAAAGCACAGCTCCAAAACCTTCCACCATGCTGGTAGACGTGATCCCACCTTGGCCAGTTTGTCAGGTATGAGCTCCTCTTTAGGCCCTCCTATCTCCTCATCATCATCTTCCTTCTTCTTCTTCTGGTTCTTTAGCTGCTTCTCCTTCTCTGCGTTCTTCTTCTCCTCTTCTAACTGAGCCTTCTTCTGGGCTCTTCGCTGTTTGTTGCGCTGTTTCTTCATCTCCTTGTCCGTCAGATTTTCTACAGAGAGCAAAACAGTCAATTGTATTTTTTTTCACTTTTGTTGATATGTGATACTTTTAAGTGAGTGCTGTCACAAACAGTTTTGTTTAGCAATCCTGAGCTCTTTTGTGACTGTTCAAAGAACTATAGAACAGGAAGTGTTCACTGCATCTGAAGGACCGTGAAACATTTGATGGTGTCTGGCTGTGGACTTTGGTTGCATGTCATTCCCCATCCCTCTTCGTCTGACATCTCTCTACATGGAGATTGAAAACTCCGAAACAAAATAGCCAAACTGGAAAATGTTTAATGGATATTGTTTTCTGCTTTAGTAAGAAACCACCATTAAGCTTTAAGCCAACACAGTTGTACTCTGCTCTTTTAGACGAGTCAGGAAGCAGAACACATTCACTTTGTTTAGAACATCAATAAACATTACACCCCTGGTCTTTATAATGATGCTCGTGGATGCAGCGCTTCCTTTCCCTAAGAATGAAGCTTTATACAACAGAGAGTTGCTGTCAGCCCTGCAGACTCAATAACTCCTGCACACCAGACCTCATGGCTGATCAAGCACATCCGCCATACACCGATCCAACAATTCTGAGAAGAGAATTATGGTATTTGCAGAAAAATATAATCCAATCTGGACAGTTTCACTCGTTTAGATTGATGCATTACAATGAGTAGAAGTAATTAAAGGGATGAGAAAGGATATTCATTTTGTTTTATACAAGAAAAACTTCAATTAAATCAACTCCATACTATCCAGTATGTGGCATCATATTTGCAGTTCCCAAACATCTTCTAGGAGTTAAACTGGGAAATTGTTATACACATCATGGGTGTGAATCCCCTCGACAATCAATAACTGATCTAAACATCTTGGCAACATTTGAAAGGGGAACCCTGAAATGAGCCGTTCGATCACAAGATACTCTTCACAATTTCTGCTAAATATTGTAAAAGAGTCTGACCGGCGTCTGCATGGCTCTCTTTGTTGTCGTCGGTCAGAGGTTTGTCGTGCAGGATCAGGTAGATCTGGATGGCGGTTCGAGCAGCTTTGTAGTAGAAAGGATGCTGCCGCAGTACGTCCTCTAGCTTCAGCAGGTCCACGTAGGAGCGCAACGTCATCTTCCTCATGCAGTAGGTGTGGAAGTCAAACTGGTCATCTGTGATCTCCACAAAATGCTGATGGAGGAGCAGGGCAGAAAGCAGACAGAGGAATGATGTTAGAAGAATGAATGTGGGTGTGGAAGTCATCTCATCTGATAAGAGTGCAGCGAGTGACGGCAGTGGAGAACAGATCCAAACTCTACATGGTGACAGACTCACAGATTTATCTTGGGAAGAGATAAATGGGACAAGAAGTATTTTTTAATACATCCGTGCATGATGTTTTCTTTTGTGTGAGTTAATGAAAGTGTGACCCTTTACACATTCTGGCTGAATGATTGGTTAGATGTCACTGATCATTGTGGTTCTGGAATTCAGACTTTATTGATTTAAAACTGCTATGAGAGTAATTATCGGCCTGGAAGAGTTTGACAATGTGTGTGCTTTGATCATTTCAGTTTGTCCAGCTCCACCACACAATGACACATCTGGACGGTCCTTGTTTGGTGTGATTGATAAGACTAATGTTCATGGTTCATAGGGCAGAGCAAATGTCCTGTATCAAATTGTTTGGGAGGGAAAAACCACTAACACATTATTTGGAGCATCAATGACTTTGTGTGTCTTGGGCGGATCCCGAAGCTTTCCAAGTGTAAATGCAACCAAGAAGCGTTCAAGGAGAATTGAAATCGTGACGTGAAACAGAAGTCACATGAAGCTGTTGTAGCATTTATCTGATCCTGGATCAGTCTCAATGCTCAGTGTGAGTGAAAGAGCAGCAAGTGTAAGAGTGAGCGACAGCGGCTTCGGTCTTGCTCCTAGCTTATGCTACCTAGCTTAACTGTTATGGTTGTGAGTAAACTGCTCAGTGCAGAAGTTCTTCTTCTTCTGGAGTTTCAGTCAGTGACCAAACAGCTTCAGGTGTATGACCCCCTCCTTTTGGACTGGGTCCTACTGGGATTTGCGTAATGTTGCCCAGGAAATAAAAACATGGTGTCTGTGGTGTTGCCAAAGAACATGCATACACATTCAGTTGACACTGTATTAGATCCACCTAACTAAAACGTGTGGAGTGTAAGACAACAGTCCTTTATCAAGGTTCAGTTTGTATTGAAAGTCAACAGTGTATGATCATTTGGGAGGATGTTTGTGTTGCATTATACTGAGAGGTGTGTCAATTATTTTTGTTTATGGATTTATATCAATAAGAGTACCGCTCTAAAACAGTAAGCCTAAACAAAGGTTACTCCAATGTCAGGTATGGTGGAAGCTTACCCTCTCAATCTCATGGCACTTCTTCAAAGCCTCTCCAAACTTGTTCATGGCCTTGTAGGCCAAGGCACACTCTGTCTGGAACCACATGCACTGCATCTCATTCAGGTTCTCCACTGCAGACGCCCCCTCCTGAGAGAGAGAACGAGCGAACACACACACACACACACACACACACACACACACACACACACACACACACACACACACACACACACACACACACACACACACACACACACACACACACACACACACACACACACACACACACACACACACACACACACACCTTTAGAACGCTTTGGAAGAAGAAAAGAAAGAAGCTTCATACTAAAATATTCTAGAAGGCAGATGAAACAACATTTGGGGCACACGTGGAAACAACCCTCATTTTAACCATCAAACTAGAATCCTGCACCATAACTAGTCATCTGTCTGAAGCATGCATACAAGATCCATTTACAAATCAAAAGTGTGTAGCCACAGAAACTTCACACATTCTCTTTCTGCGTACACTCTCACTCCGTGTCTTACCCGTGTGAACTTGGAGCACATTTCCTCTGCTTCCTTGACGAGGCCAGCCTTCAGCATGTACTTGGCACACTTTGAGTTGATGAAGCGGTCAGCAGTGTCCAGGGCCTGAGCTTCATCCATCCACCGAGCGGCTTCCTTTATGTTGCCAGCGTGCTGCGGGGCCAAGGAAGAAGAACGAGTCCAATGATACTAAAGTTTAATCATCCGATTTCTATCAAAGACACGAACATGTTATGTACTCTGTATGTGCAGAGTTCATACTAAACCTTGTAGATCTTGGCCTTGATGAGGAAGAGCTCGATGAGCGTGGGTGTGCTGTCGATGGCCGTGTTGATATACTCCAGAGCGAGGCTGTGCTGGTCTATGAAGTCAAAGTGCTGTGCCAAGAAATACTGTACCCACAACAGAGTGGTGGGGGGCTCCTCCTTCCCATCATCTGCACACATGTTACACATCATCACAGTTCTGCCTTTATATGTCATTAAGAAAAGTTGGAGTCACAAATAGATAAAAATCTAACAAATACATTGAGCTCAAAGAGAAGGAACAGTAGTAGATTCAAGACACTCACCATTTTCACTAAACATTCGACAGGCTTTTAAACAGGTTTCATAGCCAACTACTAAATCTTCAATGATCGTGACCTGCATGAGGAGAAAACAAGTTTAATTGTCGTTTTATTTCAAACCAGGAACGACAAGAATTTCAATGTGGAAGCACATCTAATAATCAGCCTGCTCAACCTTGTCTCTGTCGGTGTAGAGGGATTTGAGGGTAGTGAAGACAGGTGGGCAGCCTTTACTGAAGTTCATCCTCAGATAGCTGTCCAGACATTCACAAAACTTCTCCCCTGGCCAGCACAACACACAGTAAAGGTACAGTAAAGTGAGATTTGTAGTGAGGTGACCTTAATATAAAGGGTAACACAATAACACATCAGAGTAACCTCCGTTCTCCCCCAATCAGTGCTGTTATTAAGCTTCTCAGTTTAGCTTTCATCAGCTGCAGTCTATTCAAGTCTGCTTCATGAGTTATCCAAAACACTAAATGCAACCTGCTGTAACCTGGTAACAACCTGTGCGATGTCAATGTGTCACTCAATGTGTCCGATTAGTGCCGAGTCTGTGTGCACACGGTATTTCCAGACCTGTATATTATAGCTCGGCAGCAGTCCAGTACACTTATTGTCTACAGGAGTGAGTGGGCCGGAGAGGGAGGGTTACTTGAAATTTGTATTCAGATACAATTATTAAAAGGTGTAGTCAGTAACCTAATCCAAGTATCACAATATTAAAGTAATGCAACATGATACTTTACATTAGTTTTGTATTTCCTCAAAAACAAATAAGAAAGCAATACAAAAACAACAGTGATGTTGATGAACTGGAACGTTCAAACCATCCTGACTGATGAACTGTGCTGCTGTTCCCCTTTTCTGCTTTACACACAGAAACATTTCCACCCAGTGAAAGCATTTTCTCACTAACGTTAGAGGCCATTGTGTGAGACCCTTGTCCTGAGGGGTTGTCACGTGTGCAGGGTAGTATATCCTTCTTGATATTAAAATGTGTAATCCTGCTAATAATACTAATTTTTACTAATGTATCGGTTCTCTAATTACATTCCTCCCCGAGCCTTTGAGCGGCGTGAGGACATTTGCTCACTAAGCAAACTACGTCAGATGAAGACCATGACATGATGAAAACAATTCCCTGCTGCCACACTGACAGCCTGGTGCTGCTGCTGCAGGCTAAACTGTACTTACCTGTGAGGAAATTAAGAGGCAATCTTCGGGGAATCAGGCCTTTAGGAAACTTCACCCAGGAGTCCTCATAAATCTTCTGACGATCCTCTACACTTCCTGCGCACACACGCACACACACACACACACACACACACTGTTATACAGTCTGTTTCAGCATTTTATCGACTTCTCTCTTTTAGACCTTTCTGTTGCCCAACAGTGGTTTAAAAAAGAAAATTCACCTCCTGCCCCGAACAGTCAACGTGTCAGCCTTCCATTGTGGAAGTGGAATCACTGCACTTGTGATGTTTTCACCTCACAGATGATGAACACAGGCATAAAGGAGTTTCAGATATGACCACTGAAACAGTTTCCATTGCTCCTGTTCATACCAACCTTCCTAATGTGATTCTCAGGGAAGAGATGAGGGACAAAATCCACAGTCCTCTTTTTGTGTAAGAGCACATTCCAAACTTCAGCTGAGACTTAGCTTCAGTAGTCTGAGTTAGTCACATCAAGTGGTGTCATCGAAAGTTACTGCCTTTCTCGGACTCTGGTACAGCCCTAATAAATAACTACATCAATCCATCAAATTGTGTTCACCTGGCTTTAAGGCCTTTTCCAGGCCCTGGTAGTAGGCCCAGTTCTCAGGGTTCCTCTCCTGGAGTCTCCTGTAGACCTCAGAAGCCTCCTCGGGCCTCTCCAACTTCAGCAGCAGTTCTCCTACACACACACACACACACACACACACACACACACACACACACACACACACACACACACACACACACACACACACACACACACACACACACACACACACACACACACACACACACAGCTTACAATGCTTTTCTTTGGGTTAGGTACTCTCAACATTAATCACAATGTTTGTATTATATAAGTTTGTCAGTCTAAATGATGAAGCGGAACTCATATATGAAGAGTGCCTATTAGCCCATTTAAATGGTGTTAACTTTCCACAGGAATCTGGAGGACTGACCGAAGCTGAACCTCAGTGAACAGTGCAGCTGTGTGAACAACAGCATGGACCCACCTCTCGTCTCCTCCACAGCCAGTTTGTCACAGATCTGTTTTTCGTAGTTGTTGAGGTGATCGAGGGCCTCCTTGTTCAGGCCCGCCTCCCTCAGAACCTGGTTCTGATACAGCAGCAGCTCACTGTACTCGTAGTCCACCTTGTCAGGAGACGTCTGGACACACACAAACAATAATATTTCTTTAAGCGTAGATGAAGAGGCAACATCCAAGTGATGCGTTCTGAAGGGTTTGTTTTGTTTTTGTTTATGGACGTGTATGACACTGAATGATGCGTTTCATGTCAGTTTGGACTGAAGGAGGTTTTTTGACTCAAATACATCACACAGTATCTTTGCCTCACGTCTCTCCCTCTGCGCCTCCCATTTGACCCCCGCCACCCGAGGAAGGCTTTAGGCTTTGTACTGTGAAATGTCAATGTGTATTACAGACCATATCCTGTCATCTTCTGGAACAGTGAGTTAACATCGTGAATACTTTCTTCCCCTGTAATGTCTGAATGGGGCTTGGGGCTTGAGTCTTGTCAGAGTGCATTTTATGTTTGCTTTCAGATATGTTTAATATATTTGTGAAGAAATCAGTAGAGCTCTGTCGAGTCGTCTATAGCTTTGGCCTACCTGTTGCGTTTTGCGGAACTCCTCAACAATCTTGGCAGCCATCTCAAAGTCCTCTAACAGATGATAGGCTACAGCATATCCGATCCACGAGGCCCGCTGGGCTGGACGGAGCTGCAGCAGCTGGTATCGAGTCTCCTGCAGAGGGAAGAGCATCATAGCACACCAAACTGTAAGCAATAACATTCATATTTCATTATCCTGTCCACCATTGACTTGTACTGCTCTGTCAACCTCTCCTGTCTATCTTCACCATATAACTGTCCACCTTGTGCAGGAGGATGGGTAACTGTCTGACCCTGCACAACCCCTTCATCCATCCTCATCTCTCCATCCGGACTTTTTATCTGGACGCTTCTGTTTTCACACACATCGCCTCTCTCTGGCGACCCTCACCCTGTATCCCTCCAGGTCTCTCATCTGGATCTGCAGCAAAGAGAGGTCTCGCAGGATCTGCAGGTTGTCCTTGTCCCACTTCAGAGCGTTGCGGTAACACTTGATGGCCTCGTCATATTTTTTATCTGAGCGCTGTAGCAGGCCGTACACGTGCCAACCTGTAGGATGGACGAGTTCAGGAAGCAAAAAACACGCAAAAGCACTATCCAGGTGTTTATATGTGCTTACAAATGTAACAAACACATAGAAAGGAAAAGACTACAGCTGCAACAAAGAGCAGCCAGGAAGAAATTAAGTTAAAGAGCAATTTCAAGGAGTTTCAAAGTGAATTCAGCAG
This sequence comes from Cottoperca gobio, assembly GCF_900634415.1. Taxonomy (NCBI): domain Eukaryota; kingdom Metazoa; phylum Chordata; class Actinopteri; order Perciformes; family Bovichtidae; genus Cottoperca; species Cottoperca gobio. Next base: position 25,100,799 of record NC_041364.1, read on the forward strand.
ATGTAGTGTTTAACTAAATGTATATGTCTAACTGATGAATGTGGCTGCCCTGCGATGCTGATAGAAGGATACAGACGTGGCTCTTGAGGTCGTTGCGTAGACCTCGTCTCACCAGCTCGTAGGCCTCCTCCTTCTTGCACAGACAGTTGAGGGTTAAACCCTTCATGGCCAGCGTCTCTGCAGCACAAAGCAGGGGGGGAGAGGAGTGACACATTCAGGTGAATGGAACAGGTGTGAGTAATACTCAGGACCAAGAGATGCCCTTTTTAACTGCATTATAGATATTAAATTATGGATTGCTGGACAAACCCGAACTCTTGGTTATCGCTCCTCGAGCTCAGAGAGAGAAACTGGGTTCAAAACTTCAAAGACTTCAAAAAGTAAGAACCCAGGGATTATATTTGATTCAGGACTTAGTTTTGAACCACATATTCAAAATATAACAAAATATTGCCAGAGTACGACCGTTTCTCTCTCAAGCCAAAGACACTAAGACATGTGTTTATAACCTGTAGAACTGATTACTGTAACTCTGTGCTCTACCTGGTATTGTTTTGTTTTTTTGGTGAATCACTTTGTGTTACCATTTGTGTGTATGGTCTATAAATAAAGTTTGATTGATTGACAGTCAAGAATGATGCACTATTGAGAACAAATACAATGGCATGACAGGTACACCTATTCAAAATGCTGCCATAGTTGCATCTTGAGGCTAACACAGCCTGACTCACTAATAACCAAAGGCAAGGCAAATATCACCACGAGAGACACATTCATTAGCTGATCATAGTTTATCAGACACATCAGCTGAAAAGTACCAAGACATCACAGTAGAGAAATGCCAAATATATCTTTAAGGTAGTTTAAAAACATTCATGCCATTACATAGTTTAAACACCAGAGAGGACCGAGTACATTACGTTACAAAAAAATCCCGTTAAGTAGCTGGTCTCTTACCTCCATGTTCAGCAAACTTTGGGTTGCCCAGGATCTGTTTGCAGAACTTTAGGCCGTTTCTGTACTGCTTGTGTTCGTAGCATCTCTGCAACAAAAGACAGCAGACTTTATATCATGCATCTGAGGCAAACAACCTGCCATTCTCTGCTGTACAAATCCTCTCAGAGCCAGGTTTAAGTGCACAAATGGATATTATTGTAAGTGCTGACACTGCGTTCCAGTGACCAATAACTGATCCTTCCTGCTACGAGCCAACAGAGCATCACGCACACTAAGCACTTGGCAGTCCAGTCCGCATGAGATTGTAGCACTGAAGAAATAGCACCTGAGAGAAGGGCTCTGGTGATGGAGGGCTGTGGATGGGACTGACCCAGGCATGCTGAGCTCAGAACCCCCCCAGTAAAAATCCTGTCAACTCCCACAACAATATGCACTCAGGTCTCTAAATGACATACGAAAAGGACACATTCCAAATAGCCAGAAGTAACATTAGTATTTTATATTATTAGTATTATAACATTAAGGTACATTATAGCTACCGCCCATGACTGAATACTTTGAATTAATGCTTGACTTTGTCTTCTGCGTGTCGCCGAATTTAAATATGGCATTAAATGATTTAGTGAACGACTTGAGCTTTCATGTCCATTTTATATTGAAAAGAAACAAGGCTAAGTTAACCGTTTAATTTCAAAGTTACTCAATGAAATGTGGCTTGCTGTGTGCTGAACTGAATTGCTAGAACTATTTTAGCCGCATTTACAAGAACAATGGTGATAAACTTTATTGACAGTGCAGACGAATGCGTATTCAAACTGCAACTTGTAACTACAAAGCTAACGTCAACTATCCACCTAAGTTGAATATGACTGTCATGAGTCGAACAGCTTTGTCGTTGATATACTTTGGATGTGTTGTAAGGCCAACGCATAGCGAGGACATTATACGACTGGTTGTTAGCAAACTATGCGGTTTCCATCATTGCATTGTTACGACCACTCTTTAACAACAGAGACAGGATAACTACAATGGTGTACGGAATATTTTTTGTCAATTTAATAGCAACTCCCTAGCTACAACTGACGGCTACTTGGCAAACTAGCATTAGCCAGCAAGCTAACGTTATCTCAGGCATTTAGCCTACCAATATTCTCTTGAAGAGAGCATTCTCCTTCGGCGGTAGGGTGATTGTGGGCATTTTGTTGGCTTCCTATGCCTCTGTCGGTTCACACATGAATATTATCCTCTTGGAGTCAGAGATCCTGGACTGTTTCAGTCTCTGCAGGCTCCTATTTCTCACGTGTTGAAGCCGAGGCCCCCTTTCGAGCAAAATGGCCGATGTGCTTCTCCTCCGGGTCAGGCTCGGTCAGGCTGCTCTCTGAGTCTGCGTGTTAAACACGGGGAAGCAGGGCTAACGTGTAATGTGGCTACATGGTCTTTTGACAAGAATGGCATAACACGGTGTTTTATTTAAATATACATTTAACTAAATGTATCCAGATATGTTACACAATAATACATAATTTATGTTGTTGTATGGAGAGTTCGCCGTTACGCTCCTGTGTCCAGTGAACTTGTTGTTGCGGAAGTTGCCAACCAAATTCCATTGACATTTCTAAAATTTTAACAATGCCGGCAAATGATCACACTTTGTAGGGTATAGAATGTTTTTCTGGTAATATGGATAGGTTGTAAACGTAGGCACTTGATTACTCCCCAAGCAGCATTCTGTTTCACTAAAATCTAATTGTTATGTAATTTACACGATTACTTTTATATAGGAATTTGGTGCAATATGAAACCCATAAACGGAGGTATCGGATTTTGTGACGCGAATGATGCTAAACTGGGTTATGAAAAAAATCCAGCTATTTGTTGGGACTAAAATAACAAATGTTATGTCATAGCAGCAAACATATGAGGTTCTCATGATTGAATGTTCGAGCGATTTATCGGGGATCTTGAATCCTCTACTCAGTCCTTCCAGGAGGGTTAATCGACCTGTGGCAGGATCGCAAATCGGATGAAGGGAGCTGTTTTAGCTGTGAGCTAAAATGACTTTCAACCGGTTATTGTCAAGAGCTGCTCTCGTCAGCAAGGGTAAGATTCTGACATAATGGTAATGCATTCGTGAATATGATTTTGAAAGACCAGGTTTTTATCTTGCTATTTACAACGTGGACGCTGTATCTGTTATGAAGCCTGACCTTAGCTTAGCATTCATGTGGCACTGCAGTCACACAGGCGTGTTTCCCCCTAAAGTTATACATTTTATGGCAGTATTGCGTGAATTTTCCAATTATTTGCTAATAGATTCTTATACGGTTTATATAGTTTAACAGTAATGACTGTAATCCACATGTTATCTACGTTATACAATTATCTTATGTATGAACGAGTAGGCACCAAGTTCTTTCAGAACCTTGTGCAGTTTAAAAGTGACCTATTATTATTATTATTATTATTATTATTATTATTATTATTATTATTATTATTATTATTATTATTATTATTATTATCATATTCTTCAATTCGGCTTGCTTCAAATAACTGGACAGTCCACAATTACTTCTACTGTCTGTTTCCCCCAAAACATACAGTTCATCTAATAAATTAACGTACAATGTTATTGAAATGTAATATGGCTAGGCGAAATTCTTATAGGTTTGCAAGGGTTCATTCTTCCCAGAATAATAATAATAATAATAATAATAATAATAATAATAATAATAATATTTATATTCCCCTAATGGCTAGTACTGACTCCTAATGCCAAGTCAATGTTAATTTCTCATTGAAAACAGTGTGGTTCTTCAAGCTATTTTGGTATGTCTTGCAGTTGGATCCAGGTCTTTATTCAAAAGCTCCATTCCTGACCCTGCTAACCCCAACTGGTTGAGAGTGGGTCTTGCCTTTGGAACATCTGCTCTCATTTGGGGCCTGGTAAATGTCCACATCATTTCACACAGACAATGTTGATAACATATAATCTATAAAACTGATCATTGTTGTCAGAGTGCTATGGTTAAGTCACACAGGGTTTATTTTTTCCCAATACGTTTATTTCTATCTTTTTTTATCGGAAACTAAACTCTGTTCAAGCACCAAGCATGCAATTTATGTCATTAGCTAACCTATCCAGAAATGTATGTAGAGTAGTAGTGTATGAAGTGTATAAAGACAAAGAATTCTGCTGAATTTTAAGGCTTTACAAAGTTGTTTATATTAAAGTACCTTTTACAATAGGCGAAGCCATGTTAAAGGATTTTCCAATAGTAGTCTCCAGTTACCCAGATTGGATTAATATTATATTGCAATTTCTTTTTCTTATTTTGTTGTTAGAATTTCTTTTTTTTATTCCAGGTGGGTTTAAAAAAACATTTTTTTATCTTAAGCTATTGAAGACAAATTATGACTTATTGGAGGGTTAGGCATTCTAGTTGAATATGAAGAATGTTCTGCTATTACTAGTTGGTACATATGGTATCTGTCCTCCACCCGCAGCTCTTCAAGCAGCACAGCACAGATGTACATGAGTACAAAGTGAGGAATGGCCTGGAATAAGCCTTCACACTGGTATGTGAGTGTTTGTTTATTTAGATGATTCTAAACAAAATAGATTTAACATACAGTATAAATTAGTTTGTGATTTGATATCTATATTGCCATATAACATTGGTATTCTGTCATCTGTGAAGATATAAAATCTATAAATGGATGAAATAAAATATGATACTCTGTAATTTCTTGTCCTGTGTAGGTCTCCAGGTCCTGTCTATAGGATGCACCGGTTCACTTTTCTTCAGTCTGAATTCTGCATAAAATAAAAATGTATCATGTGAAATATACATGAATCTTGATCTTTTTGTTCACTTAAATTCACTGTTGCTGTGGTGTTATTAATCAGTATTCTATGTTGTATTTATACTTCATTAATAAGCCAAATGTCTGAGATAAATGGTGTATGTTTGCTCTTACAAAATAGCTTTTACAAAATATCAGTACGAGTGAGTTAGATCACATTTGTTAGCCTTTGACTTTGAAATCGAATCGAGTAGGAGGATCTTCAAATTACATGAACATCACTTGTGTTCTGGCACTAGTTAAATTATATACACTTTACTGACAGTTCAACCACATCAAACATTAGTAATTAGGAACACCTTCTCAGACAGCCGTGATGACCGCCTTCAACACATATAGACCCTGGCCTCCATTGGACAGGGTCTATGTTTTCGACTTGTCTCTGGGAAGGCAGACGTTTTGGTGTCCAAAACAAAGCTGGAGTGGGCATGTGTGCAGCAGGCCTGGGCAACACTGTCCTGCGTGACACGTATCTCGTGATGCACTCCATGATCGCCATCCTTCTCTTCTGGGTCAAGCATGCCTTCATGGTGACTGCATGCAGAATAAGCCCAGTGCCAGGCTCTCTGATGGAGCACACACCAGCTAGTTGTCCAGATAGTTGAACACCCGGATGCCCTTCAGCCACAGAGGAATAAGTGCAGCATCCATGTGTTTTGTGAACGCTCACAATGACAGACCAAAAGGGAGGAAGGCAAACCAGGGGAAACACCTGAGATCTGGACAGAGGGAAATGTGAAAAATAGGCATCGCAAAGGTCCACCGTTGTGATCCAATCACCTGCTCTTATGGCTCAAAACAAAGCCCCCAACCTGAGCTTTGGAAATGGAAGCAGCTTAAGGTACCTGTTAAGCATGTAGGAAGAACAGGGTCCTGGACCCTGATCCATTCTGCCACAGGGCTAACACAAGGCCACTCAAAAGACACATTTAGAGTCTTCACTTTACCTAACGTAACCATGCACAGGGGGAACATGAAGGCCCCGGCCTGAGAGTTAGGAGTCACTACTGTAGTACTAAGAAGGATAGGTAATATTTTTGTTAGAGTATTCTAAAAATAATTGACGGCTCTCTAGGAGGAAGATAAACGCACTACTTCCTTGTATATCCAAGCTGTCTTCTTTGCAATTACTGCTATGTAACAGTTATCTGAGTAAGTAAAATATGACCTTCTGCGCTTTACTTCAGTGACACTTACAGTGAAAAGGGTGGAGCATGAAAGTCACCATGAGGTATGAAGGGTTATCAATGCCAGGAAGCGTCTAAGGTTGAAAAGCTGATTTTAATAATATATATGAATATTCTATGTAATTTAACTTAGTTTGAATAAATACATATTATTATTATATTCATTTATTTCAGAGGCATATTTATTAATTAAATATTGAATGCAGTTGTAGAAGTCGATATAGAAAGTGTATACCTTTATATATTCTGTAAAGGTATTTCTTGTCCCACTATCATATTACATACTAATTTTAACAAAGCTTTGAGCAGTGGTGAGCTTATTGCGTAGAAGAGCAACAAGCTAGTAAAAGATAGTCGTGAAAAAATTGTACTTGTATGGTAACCCCCGATGCTGCCTTAAAGAGGGTTGATGATGGTTTTCACAAACCCACTCATTAATACTGATTTATAAATGGCTTTGGAGGCTCCAGATTTAGTTTAACTGCATTTATTTTATTTAAAGGACTTCATTTGAAAATGTGATAGGCATAGTCATTGTTATTTAGATCACGTGTTTGCCAATGTATCATTCCCAAGTGCTTTTAGTCATATTGTTTCTTATCCTTAAATATCTTCACAAAGACATTTTCCATTATCAGAAAAGTGTGTGTCCAACTGAAATTAAATTGCATGTTTGTTTGTTTTCTGCTACAGTATATCCTGCGTCTCCATGTGGCAACCCTTAAAACATTTTATTTTCTGTAATTACTTTTCACAATCCCCCCTTCCCTGTGGATTTGATCACCCCTCTTAAGACATCTTGTATTTCTGTGGCATTCAGTGGTTGAAGAAGTACTCTTTTTTTACCTAAGTAAAAGTAGCAATAAAATATCCTGTTACAAGTAAAAGTCCTGCATTGAACATTTTAACAGTACAGACGTAGTACCATCAAAACATACATACAAGTATCAAAAGTAAAAGTAGCCTACTAATTATGCAGAATGTCATGTTCAGAATAATATATATATATATTATATTTTTGGATTATTAATGCATTTATGTGTTCCTGACTTTAATGTTGCAGCTGGTAAATGTGGGAAACTCATTCTAATCTTTATATATGATAATGTGCATCATATTTTATTTGTTGGTTATAATTTGTATGAGTGATTAATGAATCTGAAAAGTAACTAAAGTTATCAAATAAATGAGTGGAGTAAAAAGTACAATATTTGCCTTTGAGGTGTAGTGGAGTAGAAGTATAAAGTGGAAACACTCGAGCACAAATACTTCAAAATTGTATTTAAGTACTTCCTTGTATGTAGCCTACAGTTAGCCTACTTTCCGCTTCTGGTGGCATTATTACCTCCTTCTCTTTCGGGGTGCTAACGACTCCTCATACATATCATTTCCCTATTTTCCTCTTTGGCATTAAACACTCTTCATACCCAGCGCCGCACAACGTACATTGCGCAACAGAGTTGTCAAAGTCTGGCCTCCGCCTCTACCCACGTTTCTCTGAGAAGACCTGCCCAGAGCAGCCATTCATCCAGCTTATACTAAAACTGCAGCATTCCCACCGTAGCCCGGAGTGCAGCTATGTTTTCCTGCAGAGCGGCCTGGCAAAGGTGTGGGCCTCTGGCTCGGAGAGCAGCCTACAGGTTGCCCCGGGATGGTGAGTGCCATTTATAACTAAACACAAACCTGATTTAAAAAAGAAAAATTATTTTTACGTTTTTACACAACGTGGATATGATACTCTGTGCTTACATGTGACGCTTTCTCTTTGTCATCTGCCGCCTTTGACTGTAGTCTGTGGAATAGTACACTTTGTCCTCGTGCAAATTTCTCTGCATAGCTGCATCACCAAGCTAGGGAATGCCAATGGCTGCCCATGAGATGTGAAGGTCAACTTGTCTTTTTGGCTAAAGCTGGACTGAAAGGCCTTTGTGGTGTATTTGTGTCTCTCAGAGTATTAAACAGCAGCAGACTACCAGATTTATTCTGTAAACCGCCGTTTGCCAGCGTGTGTCCATACTGTTATACATGACGTGTTATGTTTTAAACCAGTGTAACTTGGGCCGAACCATTAATGCTGGTACAAATGAACGAGACACACTGGTTCTTCTCTGTGAAGCGAAGGTCATTGAAAATTCCGTGTGGATTTAAATATTAATGTATGGTATGTGACCTTCAGCAGGCTGTGGGTAGCGTGGAAACGTTACACTGTATGGTGGAAACATGGCTGTTAGTCACGTGATGTGCGTGTGTGACGCTGTTGTAATGTAAAGTGTGCAGAGGCACAAACTACACTTCTACCGTGGCTTCTCTCCTCTCTGATAACCTTACATAACCATGCATGACATTGGTAACACTGAGAACTGTCGGTGTAAGCACAGAGGTGACCTGCAGAAGCAATTCCTCTGCCCTCCCTACCATCAGCACTTGCGATGTGGTTGCGTTTGTCCAAGTCGTGATTCCAGCTAACCACGACAGGTGGCTATTTCTGAGTTAGGGGTCATGTGGTTGACGAGAGAAAAAAATCATAATTTTAGTTCAGAAGGTTCAGTAGTAAAGATGTAACTAAAATGAGCACAAAACAGTCACCCAGTGCTTCACAATAACAGCTTTTTAGTAGGAAATATCAGCCAGGAATGTAAGACCAGACGAACCAAACAGTGGTCCTTGAGTTTTGTGTGTAATTGGTCATGTTTGGCTGAAGGAGTGTTGGACAGCTTATGTTATGCCTCAGAATGGTGAGGTACCAGCCATTACACTTTGATCTACTTCAGTGGTCGCACTTAACCAGAGGATGGTATCATGTTCTAATCCTCTGACATCTTGACCTGCGTCCCCTCCACTGCTCATGAATGTTCACCACCTTATCCCCCCAACTCCTGCCTTTTACACTTGAGCCGATTAGCCAGTATAAATAACAGGGTGGCAGGGAGTCGTGTCAGAGCCCTGGACACTGACTAGTCCCTGAGAATATGGAGTTTAATACCCTCAACACGGGACATGTCAAAGCGCCATTAGCCTTACTAGTTATAATATCAGTGTTTACCTCATGAAGGATATTTTGAAACAATTAAACATGCAATTTAACATAATTTTACACCGTCATTATTACCATATTTCTGTACAAAAAGCCAGAGCAGATAATGCATTAATTCAATTATGCTCCCTGCATTGAATTTTACGTTCATTCACCTTAGGTAGATGTCAACGGTTTTAGAAAGATGTGCTGACTCCGCTCAAGTTTTTTCATAGTAAACAAAGTTTCCTGCATAAATATACCATCAGTGAAGAAAATGCTGTACCAAACGGAAACAAAGGTTTTGCACCGAATGGGCCAAATCTGCAGTATTTTAAAAACTCCATACTATACATTTTTAAAAACGGTTAGCATAACAGGAAACAATTGATTTGATGTCTTTTCTTGCCAAGGGTGTGCAGTGCAGTGCATCACCTTACAGGAGTCAAACAAGTGCTTACAGGAATATTTTTTCGCAATCTAAATCTATTTAGCTAAATACAATCAGAGTGGGAGGCAACACTGAGCCAATAGAGCGCCTTTCGGGGTTTTCTAACAAATCCCTTTTACACAGAGAGCGCTGGTGCTTATGGGCTTGTGCAGCACATTATTCTTATCCTGTAGGATCTTTTCAAAGCCAGCAGGGTCAGCGACAGTCAGGGACTCATGGAAGCTAAGCAGTTGATGTGAATTGTGAACGCAACATTGATCATCTTCTGGAATCCTTTGTTCTGTTACCCTGTCCCTGTTTGAGCCAGCTCTGTGTGCAAAGTGAGAACGCATAAGTAATAAAGGCTCTGTTAGGGAAAATGTGAAAAAAATGACTGGTTTGAGAAAGATCTAACGTGACTTTTTAAAAATGTATTTTTACCCTTTCCAGTTGTGCAGCGGCGACCAATGTCCTCACTTCCTGGTGGGTCTGGGGACAACATAGTCTACACCTTGCTGTGCGGTGGAGTCTTTGTTGCCTCTGTGTCATATGTAAGTTGTATTGTTTCTATTAGTTCATTATTTCAGCTTCAACATGATACTATGCTGATACTATGCTGATACTTCACTTAACAAGTTTAACAATGCTAACATGTTATCAACAAATGGTTAAACAACCCAAATCCAACAAATGATCTAATCTTGTAAAATTACATGATTTGCAAAGTGGAATTTGCAATCTTTTAATTTCAGGAATAAGAAAAAAATAAATTGAACAATAAGATTCTGACTTTTTCCACAGGTATACAGCACTTTGTCCACGGACACCAGCAGGTACAATGATCGCATTGAAGAACTCGAAGCCAGACCCAAAACAGAGTGGGTCCCTAAACCACCACCTAAAAGTAAGTAAAAGACTCCAATAGTGTTGGTCCAAGAGTGGATCCCCTCCTCTGGCTCACTGATTGTAATGTTTGAAGCTAAAAACAATTCCTGAAAACTTAGTTCACTTAGATCTGCTTCCAGGTTGGCAAATCATTTAGATTTGAAGCTCTAAGGCTAATTTACCCATCAAGTCTTTAATGTTTCCTTGTTCCTACTAAGGATCCAAATATCCTATATTTTTATTATACAATCCTGGGATTGCACAACAAAATGCAATTGTAGCTTAGTCTGTTACGCTCCACACTAAAACATGACAGGACAGAACTAAAACAGTAGCCTCCACAGTCCGCCTCCTCTCGTCTCCCTGGAGTCCTCCGGAGTCCTGCACTCTGTCCTTCGCGCTGTCCTTCTGTCCTGCACTCTGTCCTTGCTCTGTCCTTCTGTCCTGCACTCTGTCCTTCTGTCCTGCACTCTGTCCTTCGCGCTGTCCTTCTGTCCTGCACTCTGTCCTTTGCTCTGTCCTTCTGTCCTGCACTCTGTCCTTCTGTCCTGCGCTCTGTCCTTCTGTCTGCACTCTGTCCTTCTGTCCTGCACTCTGTCCTTCTGTCCTGCACTCTGTCCTGCACTCTGTCCTTCTGTCCTGCACTCTGTCCTTCTGTCCTGCACTCTGTCCTTCTGTCCTGCACTCTGTCCTGCACTCTGTCCTGCGCTCTGTCCTTCTGTCCTGCACTCTGTCCTGCACTCTGTCCTTCTGTCCTGCACTCTGTCCTTCTGTCCTGCACTCTGTCCTGCACTCTGTCCTTCTGTCCTGCACTCTGTCCTGCACTCTGTCCTTCTGTCCTGCACTCTGTCCTTCTGTCCTGCACTCTGTCCTGCACTCTGTCCTGCGCTCTGTCCTGCGCTCTGTCCTGCACTCTGTCCTGCACTCTGTCCTGCACTCTGTCCTGCGCTCTGTCCTTCTGTCCTGCACTCTGTCCTTCTGTCCCTGCACTCTGTCCTGCACTCTGTCCTTCTGTCCTGCACTCTGTCCTGCACTCTGTCCTGCGCTCTGTCCTGCGCTCTGTCCTGCACTCTGTCCTGCACTCTGTCCTTCTGTCCTGCACTCTGTCCTTCTGTCCTGCACTCTGTCCTTCTGTCCTGCACTCTGTCCTGCACTCTGTCCTTCTGTCCTGCACTCTGTCCTTCTGTCCTGCACTCTGTCCTGCACTCTGTCCTTCTGTCCTGCACTCTGTCCTGCACTCTGTCCTGCACTCTGTCCTGCACTCTGTCCTTCTGTCCTGCACTCTGTCCTTCTGTCCTGCACTCTGTCCTGCACTCTGTCCTGCACTCTGTCCTGCACTCTGTCCTTCTGTCCTGCACTCTGTCCTTCTGTCCTGCACTCTGTCCTGCACTCTGTCCTGCACTCTGTCCTGCACTCTGTCCTTCTGTCCTGCACTCTGTCCTGCACTCTGTCCTTCTGTCCTGCGCTCTGTCCTGCACTCTGTCCTGCGCTCTGTCCTGCACTCTGTCCTGCACTCTGTCCTGCACTCTGTCCTGCACTCTGTCCTTCTGTCCTGCACTCTGTCCTGCGCTCTGTCCTGCGCTCTGTCCTGCGCTCTGTCCTGCGCTCTGTCCTGCACTCTTGTTTTTATAGTGATAGATTTATAGTGACAGATTTATAGTGACAGATTTAGCTGATCATTCATAAGAACATCCCAGTTAAAAGTGTAGGTGTATGTTAAAAATATTCTAAGATTACCAACTGAATAGTTCTGAACTGGGAAAATGGTACCATCAAGGTGAAATAGGGCAGATTTTTACAGCTGACATGGAGTTCTGTGTCCCTTGCCATAGTCTTTCTTAAGAGAACAACACATAACAAGGTAAATCTACTGGCAAATGAAATGACAATGACATGAACCATCTAAAATAATCAATACTCCCATGTGGAAAAAAACCCAACTCGGTTCCTCGTTCTGCACCACATGTGAGGTCCAACTGTGGAGAGCTCCTGGTACTGAAACGAGGGCTAACAAATCTCAGATTTAAAAAAAAAAAACCATTTTATTGAATTAAACAACACTGTATTGTCTTAACATTGAAACGCATTCATTTCATCAGTATTTACCATCCGTGATGACAAAAGTGTATAGTCCTATACAGAAGTGAGCAATGTTGCAGAGAGCATGGGGAAAATTAAAAGCACTTCTTTAGCTCCCGTTTTCTTTATCTATTGTTCTTTCTATGAGTTTTGAGTCTTTATCAGGAGGTACAGACAAACCGTGCTGAAAGTACTGGCCACCAGAACCATCTTGTATGTACATGTTGCCCTCCTCTGTCTTGGGCTCTGCCTCACTGTGAGCAAACATATTAAGGTCACCCCAGGCAAAGGATTGTGGGACGGTCCCAGAATATCCCCTGCTTATTTTAGCAGTGAGGGAACGTACACAATGCACAAATGCAGAGCCTGAGCGTAGCTGCCCGGCTCAGTCTCTGTATCTTTGCACAGCCTCAGTGCTGCTGAGGTGCTTTAAGACAGTCAAAAGTGAAACCTATCCTGACGAGGCAATTTGACAAAATGGGACATGAGTTCCTCTTGGATCCAAACCATTAAGTATATTGGTTCTTTTAAACGGCTCATGTTAGTCAATCTTTAATGTTCAGTACCTCTGGACTTCCCTGTTCTAAACCCTCCCCTTCCTAACACAAAGTAATTTCCTCCTACCGCAGTCATCGCCTGGTCCAGCACACACGACTTTGTGTATTATGTCTGAATATCATATCAGTGTTTGTGATCACTGAGAGGTGGCTTTTTATTTGTTCTCACTAGCAGACTCTTAACTTCCCATGTTCTATTGTAGATGGATGAGATTAGTTTACTTGATCCATTTGACAAGTATGAATAGAGCAAATCTACCAGAGTGTATACAGTGTACTGATACAGCAGCAGCATCATCACTGTGCACTCATGCAGAGGAGATAGAGGAGTCTATGTAAACTATTTGGCTTATGCAGAGTCCGGCTCACTGCTGGCATCAAGATGACCCATTTAAAGTATTTTTAAACATAAACCTCCTGAAGGAAGAAACCCAGAATTATTTATTTTGCTAAACCTGCTGATCAACTGAGCTGTTGCTGTGATGCACTGATGGTTCCGTTTGCTTGCAGGTGGGGACGAAGAACAGGGTAAGTTGTGTTGCGCAGATATTAAGCTTTCATTCATTAACACTGCCTGAGAACTTTCTGAATGCTCACTGAAATGTTCACAGAAAGGTTGGCATGGGCTTGATTGTGCTTCTAATAATTTCACTAACCTAATTCCTACATTAGTTGCATTGAAAGCTCATCGTCACACTTCTCACTGTGTTTTTACCACTCATAGTTCCAACATAAGACCGTCGAGTGCAAAGGAAATTAAAGATGTAATGAACACAGACATTAAGAGGGCTACACCTTACGTGGAAATAATGTGAATACCACCACAGACCAATGCAATGTGGATCTGATCTACAGCTACAGAGGAGTAGTTGCTAGTTTGTGTAACGTGTGTATATACAGTATATCTCAAAAGTGAGTACACCCTTTAGATTTTTGCAAATATTCTGTTATATCCTTTCAGGGGATAACATTATCCTACTGAAACTTTGATATAACTTAAAGTAGTCAGTGTGCTGCTTGAATAACAGTATAGATTTATTGTCCTTTGAAAATTACTCAGTACACAGCTGTTAATGTCTAAACAGCTGGCAACAAAAGTGAGTACACCCCATAGTGAACATGTCCTAATTGTGCCCAATGATGTTGTTTTCCCGCCCTGGTGTCATGTGACTCGTTAGTGTTACAAGGATTCAGGTGTAAATGATAAGCAGGGCTGTTAAATTTGGTGTTTTGGGCACAATTCTCTCTGAATGCTGGACAACATGGCACCTCATGGCAAGGAACTCTCTGAGCGGCTGAAAAAAAGGATTATTGCGCTTCACAAAGATGGCCTTGGCTATAAGAAGATTGCCAACACCATGAAAATGAGTTGCAGCACAGTGGCTAAGATCATACAGCGGTTTTCCAGGACAGGTTCCACTCGGAACAGGCCTCGCCAGGGTCGACCAAAGAAGTTGAGTCCACGTGCTCAGCGTCATATCCAGAGGTTGGTTTCCAAAAATAGACGTGCGAGTGCTTCCAGCATTGCTGCAGAGGTTGCAGAAGTGGGATGTCAGCCTGTCAGTGCCCAGACCATAAGCCGCACACTGCATCAAATCGGTTTGTATGGCCGTCGCCCCAGACAGAAGCCCCTTCTGAAACCGATGCATAAGAAAGCCCGCAAACAGTTTGCTGAAGACAATGAATCCAAGAACATGAGTTACTGGAACCATGTCCTGTGGTCTGATGAGACCAAAATAAACCTGTTTGGGTCAGATGGTGTCCGGCGTGTGTGGCGGCACCCTGGTGAGGAGTACCAAGACAAATGTGTTTTGCCTACAGTCAAGCATGGTGGTGGCAGCATCATGGTCTGGGGCTGCATGAGTGCTGCCGGCACTGGGGAGCTGCATTTCATTGAGGGACACATGAATTCCAATATATACTGTGACATCCTGCAGCAGAGCATGATCCCCTCTCTTCGGAAACTGGGCCGTAGGGCAGTTTTCCAACATGATAATGACCCTAAACACACCTCCAAGATGACAACGGCCTTGCTGAAGAAGCTGAAGGTTAAGGTGATGGACTGGCCAAGTATGTCTCCAGACCTAAACCCAATTGAGCACATGTGGGGCATCCTCAAGAGGAAGGTGGAGGAGTGCAAGGTGTCCAACATCCGTGCGCTCCGTGATGTCGTCGTGGAGGAGTGGAAGAAGATTCCAGAAGCAACCTGTGCAGCTCTGGTGAATTCCATGCCCAGGAGGGTTAAAGCAGTGCTAGATAACAATGGTGGTCACACAAAATATTGACACTTTGGGCACAATTTAGACATGTTCACTATGGGGTGTACTCACTTTTGTTGCCAGCTGTTTAGACATTAACAGCTGTGTACTGAGTAATTTTCAAAGGACAATAAATCTATACTGTTATTCAAGCAGCACACTGACTACTTTAAGTTATATCAAAGTTTCAGTAGGATAATGTTATCCCCTGAAAGGATATAACAGAATATTTGCAAAAATCTAAAGGGTGTACTCACTTTTGAGATATACTGTATACATGTAACATGGCTATACATGGCCAATACAACTTTGACAAATCTGTCCTATGAGACATCAGTCTCACCTCCTCTGATTTTTATCCTCCTGGCCAATAGTCTCTAAATCCCCTCCTTTGCAACCACTCAATCCCTCGTTCCTCTCACTCTTCATTGTGTTCTTCATCCCTCCATGTGTTAGAAGGCGCTTTAGATTAAAAAAACTATTCATTTTTTACAAAAGTCATTTGAAGACTTCTTTGCTCCCAAGTGAGACAAACTGGTGACTTTGTCCTAATCTGCTAATGACTAAGGCTTCTTCTCATATCAACATCCCCAGTGCACCTTGTTAGCAGTCCATATCCATTGTTTGCTAATCACATGCTTAGCTTCTGTGGTTTTAGATTAACAATTACTTTGGTGTGTAAATTGAACTTGGCTTTTTTAAAGAGCAAGATTTCTTCTTCCCCTTTCTCTAACTCTTTATGTCTTTTACTCTTTTCAGTGTAATGGTAAAGCTAAGGTCCTCTGTGGCCGCATGGATATTCGTCCTAGAACTGGACTCTTTGGATCTGAAAAGGAAAACAAAATCCCTGTCCTCCTGTCCTCCCCTCCTGTACTGCTAAGAAAGAAAGAGTGCTGTACTCAACCTAAAACGTCGGGACATTTCTGTGATGGATTTTTATTTATTTTTTTGCCTCCTAGCTGCTAAATCTTAATCTGTAAATCTGTGAAGAAGATGAATGGACTTGACAGAAGTATCCAAAACCAATTTTGACATTTTTCTTTTGTCAATGGACCATCATTTTCAACACCACTCTGGGGTTAAATGTTTAAAAAAAGTTGCATTGTTTATGTGGGACATTGGCCATGCTAACACATTAGCATGCACTATTGTGAGAGATGGCAGTCCATTAGCACCATCCAAGGGGCTGTGGGACTGTTTAAGGTGAACATGCATTTCAAATCTCAAAGGCCTCTTTCAAAATATATTATACAGTATACCCCTTCAGTGAGGCTTTAAATATTGGCAACCCTTTTTAACAGCAGTGGAGTTTTCAGTTTGGATATGGAGGATAACATTGCAAGCAGATTAAATGGCTGCGAGTTGCCTCCTCATGATCTCTGCTCCACGAGCCACAGAGTTGATCTTTTCATAGATTCTATGAAAGAAAGAAAATACTAGAAATAATCTTGGCATTTGTTTTAAATTTTTTATAAACATTTACCCCAAAATTATATCACTTAAAATACACTCGAACACACATAAGCCTGTATTCGCTATTATCCACGAGACTCTCTTTCAAATGGAACATTTCAGTGGGGAAAAGAGTTCTGGAAGTAGCAGCCCCTCAACAGAGTTGGCATTTATCCCATTATCATGAAATGCCAACGTGCCCGCAGGTTAATATCACTCCCAATAGTCAATAGTCAAGTGTTGAGCACCAGAGTCGAAGGGTCCTGGGACCGTCTCCTACAGCTGGGAGTATTTGTGTTGATGGTTAATGTAGAACAAATGTTGGGATCTCTTCATTAAAGATGCACAACCTACCTGCGCTGTCTCACTGTCCGACTCACTTTCAGAGATCCAGATAACGCTTAGTTTATTTTATTGGATGGTAAGAACCAAGATTCAACTTCACCCCCTTCACCCTGCACCTTAACCCCCTCTCCTCTCTCCTCTCTCCTCCCCCCAACCCCCCCCCCCCCCCCTCTGTCTTGTCTGTCGTTCTCCGACCTATCATTGGGTTTGCATGCACTTTATGTAGTGAATGTGTTGCCTCTGTTCTTCTGATGAAGTATTTGCTGAGGCTGTGGGCCTTTTTGCCGTGGCTTGTCTAGAAGTAGTCCTCCTTGATCAGCCTGCTGGGAAAACATGATCATCTGTTAGTAGCTATGTTTCCATCCAACTGTCCATCTGTCTCGTTTTTACACAGTTGATATACTCCTGTTATACACAGTGTCTGACTTACCAATGAAAGGCAGCAAGTTGGAAAGAGTTGAACCATCATAAACTCTGAATGCAACAGCAAAGAGCTGCTGTGGGGTTTTCATTGAAAACTGCTGACTATCTGAAGGCCCCTGACATTTGACAAATGAGATATTCAGCACACGGGTTAGTTTTCAATTTATTCAAACTTGACTTTATGGAACAGTTGAAATTGTTCTGAAACCCACGTACAGTAAGTCATCTCTGATTTGTAACTCTTTTAATACTTTCAGGCTGCTTTAGTTTTTCATCCTTTTTCTTTTATCCAAGATTTTTCCACCTATGGTGTTGAATCCATAAAGCTTCCAGACATCACTTCGATGATTTATCTGTTTAGCACAACTTGCTAGTTAATGGAGCATGCAATAGGAAGGCCCCCCACTTTGGAACAAGGCCTGAGCTGATGCACTGAGACCGCTAACAATTACATCAGAAAGCTCATAAAGCCTGACTGTAAAAAAACAAAGTCCAGTAAACGGTCGGGTGGCATGGACTCACTTGCTGACCAGTGGGGAGGATTCTTTACCCCACAGTGACTTTTTAAATTCAGTAAGATTATTACTGGTCAATTAATTATTTTCCCTAAAAAAAGATTGACAGCCCTACTACCTTTGAGCATGCATAAAAAAACATTTTGTAGGTGTTACTAAACATTTCATCAGTTTCATAGTTTCTCACACCGTGGATGGAAACCTAGCTACAGATAATTTGGGCAGCACAATATATCGTTTTTAAATTAAAGAAATGTTATCATCATTGTGATTCTACTTTTGCTATAAACGAATTGGAAAATACTGCGATATTGCACTCATTTGGCATGTTTAGTTAGTTGAAATAGAGTAGAAAACAGCACTATAAAATGTAGCAATCATACTATTTAAAAATAAATTGGTGCCTTTTGAGTAACAACAAGCAATCTGTTGTATTTTAGCAGTATACTGAACGTAGCACAAATGAGTACAATTAATATCCTTATCGCAATAATCAGCTTTATCTTATATTTTCTTCATATTGTGCAACTGATAACTTATTATTAATATTGTATAATGCTGCTTTTTAAATAATAATCTAAATATCATTTGAAAATGTAATGCAGCTTTCAAACTGCATGTGTGTGTAGAAAGCACAGTGGCTGCACCAGTGATTCATATTGTTGAGGGTGGGAGGCTGCTCACTGTAGTAGAGAATGTGTGAATGAAACCAATGCTCTGGCTAATGCACGTCTTCTGGTTCTTGTGTTCCAGCTGGAGAGGAGGAGGAGGAGGAGGGAGCGGCAGCTGAGGAGACCGGTGAAGAGGCTGAGGTTGGTGGAGAGGAGGCTGCTGAGGGCGAGGCAGAGACTGTAGTGGAAGCAGTCGCTGAGGCAGTCGCCGAGGCTGCCGAGGTCGTTGCCGAGGTGGCAGAAGAAGTTGCTGAAGCTGCGCACGAAGTGGAGACGATCGCAGAAGAAGTGGCTCAAGTGGCCGAAGCTGTCGAGGAGGCTGCCGAGGCTATCGCAGAACCAGCCGCCGTCGCTGCTGAGGAGTCCGATAGCAACGGTACGACTTCTTCACCTGAGGAGGAGGAGGAGGAGGAGGCAGCTGCCGCTGAGGCCTGAGGTTCCACACATTCACCACAGGGAGACGCACACACTACCACTATTTCTAAACCACTAAAGGGGTTTCTCTTCCCTCAACACTGGGAATAATAACAGCGGTAACTTTCCGTCACTGTCTAGAACCACTAAAGGGTTAGCTGCTTCTCCTCAGGTGCCTGGGTTCACCTCCTTATTGATCTTCTCTTTTGTCTTCCGAAAAATGGATATTTTCTCTATTTAATTTATTGGAGTGGGTATAGCGGGCAGCACTACAAATGAAGCGTTGTTTCTGGTGTGCAGCGTAGATCACTGTGTGATGTATATTTGTTCAGATTATTATGGGGCCGAGAGATGTGTAAAAGCAGCAAAGCCATCTTCTCAGCAGGTTCCTCTTGATTTACAGCTGCACGCCACAGTGAGGCATTTCCAAAGTGGCAGTGAGGGACTCCTCTTTATGGGACTCATTTGCAGTTATGGGTGAAATAAATGTGATCACTGTAAATGCAACATACAGATACAGGCTCTTATTGCACACAGTTCACATGACTGAAAACCATCTAATTCACCTGTGAGAACACCACAAGCCTTTTATCAGGTTCAACCAACCACACACCAGTAAATGGACTCTGAGAACAAGCAGGAACACCCCATAAATGCTGTGAAATCATTGGTTTCTTTTAGTGATGATGGCCATCATGCTATTTTACGAGATTTGACCAAACACTGTATTCCATTGAAACCTCTGTAATGTTGTACTTCTTTGCCAGGTATCGCAGAGTAGGCGTTATTCTTAAACTGTCGTACAGTTGTGTTTATCGTACAGCAAGAGGAGATGGCTCTGTACAAACTCTGTAACTGCTGCAGTGTGTTCTTGTCCTGAAGTGTAATGTGAAACTCCTAAGAACTCATTAGGTTACAAGTTATTCAACCCATATGTGATCATATTTTTATTTTGCTTATAACTGGATAATGAGATAACTGTGAACAGTAATTCATCAAACTTCACAATAAAACTTTTATCAAACCGGAAAGGTTTACTGCCGTCTTTGATTTGTTTGAAGTAGTCTGTTTACTGTAGCTTTTAAGTAAGGATATTTCTAACCATTCATTCCAGTTTAGAAATAACGTCTTTGATAATGTCTTTAAAAAAAAAAAAGGAAATGTATATAAATGTAATCTCATATTGAATGCAAGTCTTCAGTGAGCTTATGGAGACATAAGAGATGCAAGCTTGCTCTTCTTTGCATTTTAATCAGCCTGATTTTAAAATGCTCACTTAATAAATGCATGTTGAATGCATGGCATTTCCTTCTCACGGCTCTCTGCACCCTACTCGACTTTGCTACGCTGTCAGAAATGCACTGGGACTTCTGTAATCTAGACACAACCCTCACTTTTGGCACGGTTTGCACTTTTAGGGATAAACAGTATGCATGATGACCTAATAGTATATTCCATTTATGTGGTTCCCAGTCTCTTCACAGATATTTTATATCAGTGCTGCTGTGTATTTGATCAAATTACTCACAAGAAAACGCAGTGACTATAAAACATGCTGTACCTTTGACAACACCTCTTTAATATCACATTTAAGAAATCTTAATGTTATACGTTTATGTAAAAACATACTTTATCATCTGAAACTTTTAACTTCTTCCACTGCTGCGGGTTGACTTTGCACATGCATGTAGTCACTATACAACCAGATTTTCTGGCACTAGATCCCCCTATCCCTAAAAGTGAAAAGTCTAAACATGTTTACCTTTACCTGAACACCACAAGTTGTGGGAGCAATATAACTTGAGCATCAGTGATGTTTGGATGGTTGGATTTTGTGTTTCAGTGCCGCTGGCAGCTGCCTCTGCTCTAGAGGTAACTGAAGTAAAGGAAGAGTTGGCAACCGCTGTTGAAGACATCAAGGAATCTCTTACACCAGTAGAGGCACAGCCTGTTGAAGAAATTGCTTCAGGTGAGGAGGCTACTAAGCGAGAAGAAGAAGCCCCTGCCCCAATGGAGGTTGCAGCAGTAGAAGAAGCCCCTGCACCGGTGGAGGTTGCAGCAGTAGAAGAGACCCCTGCACCGGTGGAGGTTGCAGCAGTAGAAGAGGCACTGGTGGAGGTTGCAGCAGTAGAAGAGACCCCTGCACCGGTGGAGGTTGCAGCAGTAGAAGAGACCCCTGCACCGGTGGAGGTTGCAGCAGTAGAAGAGACCCCTGCACCGGTGGAGGTTGCAGCAGTAGAAGAGACCCCTGCACCGGTGGAGGTTGCAGCAGTAGAAGAGACCCCTGCACCGGTGGAGGTTACACCAGTAGAAGAGGCCCCTGCATCGGTGGAGGTTGCAGCAGTAGAAGAGGCCCCTGCATCGGTGGAGGTTGCAGCAGTAGAAGAGGCCCCTGCACCGGTGGAGGTTGCACCAGTAGAAGAGGCCCCTGCACCCGAGGAGGTTGCATCAGTAGAAGAGGCCCCTGCATCGGTGGAGGTTGCACCAGTAGAAGAGGCCCCTGCATCGGTGGAGGTTGCAGCAGTAGAAGAAGCAGCTGCAGAGATCCTGGCAGAAGGTCCCAAGAGAGAGTACATTGTTGTGGTTCTGGAAGGAACATCTAAAGATGAAAAACGGCCCAAGGTGCTGGGAATAAGCTCCATGACTGGAAGAATCATCCCAGCTCCAGATGGTGACGACGCATCTGCTTCAGAGGTACCAGATAATTTTGTTTTTAGACTGATCTCGGGTTGATTAAAGGATGTTGATAAGTATATAAGTGACAAGAGCACATTTCTATTGTGTCCCAGACATGGTTTAAGAGACAACTTTATATCATCCTGCTTCAGTATAACTAGAAATGTAGTGACATTTTCACCCCTGCCCTTAATCAGTGTGGGCTTTTAAAGTATCACTCTAACATGGATTTTTAAACTCTGCTACTCAGGGTAGGCGACGTCTTCTTAGGATGCAAATGCAGTAGTTCCAAATAAGGTACTGAGCCTTTTAATATTTCTACCATGGATGAGTATGCTGTAGGGTTGGGCGATATGGTAAACATTTTCCAACCGCTGATTGCTGTGTGTGTGGCTCCCGTAGTTTTCAACTGGAAGATGTGTCAAGTTATCTAGTTTGGTCTAATAAATAAACAAATGTCAAGAAAGGAAATTTTGGTACACCTATGTTCCTTATTAAACGGAGAAATACAACCGTGCAGGTTCTGAATTCAAGTTTTATCTTTCCCCAAATTAAGACCAGCTCATTGCCTTGTTGCGTCATTGTAAAACACACTTCATTCAAACTCCACAGAAACTAAATAAAACTCACCAAAGCCATCATGGTTAGTCTTTCCACTGTTCCAACAATCAACAAATCAGGTGTGGCTCTACACACTGCTTCCCCCCGCTGTGTCTCTCTCTCGCTGGGCAGCGGTGCTCACTCGTTCTTCAGAGGCAGACCATTCGGTTAGCAAATAAAATGTCAAAAATGTACTGTACCAATGTACTCAACTAATCGCCGATGTATTTGCCCAATCGCCCAGTCCTTGTATGCTGTAGACAGGACGTGCTTCTCATTAAAATTCACTTCCATGTTCCTATAGTCCAGGTTCAAATACACTTTAGGGATGGAGAATTGTGTTTTAAATGGAATCATATTGGAATGTGCTGACACAGACAACGGTACAGTATTAATGACTTGTGTGTTTCTGTCCTCACAGTAAACTGCTCCTGAATGATGACTTTCTCTCCTGCAGAAGAAGAGGATGTGCCTTTCTCCAACACGTCCCCTCCTCCCTTTACCCATTAAAACCCAAGGGACTGATATGTAGTTCCAGTATAAAGATACACATTCTGCACAGATCAATGCTTGCTTTATGGAACCATGTACCAACCTGTTAGCAGTGCCCATATGGCCCATTACAGTGACACACTGACTTGCATGTCTGACTGTATAGTGTTGTATAAGCCCAGTCAGTAGTCAATCTCTGGTGTATCCTTTAGTAACTTCAAAAACACTTCTTGTAACTTCAGTGAATTGCAACCTGTTAATTGCTGTGGACAAACCTGAGCCATCCAGTCACCCTTTTCTCTTACCGTTACAGTGTTTACTGCCTCAGAAATCACTCCAGTGGAATACCTCGCTACTCGCCACATCCTGTTAACCCAGTCCCTGCCCAGCCACGTGCAACTTGAAACTAGTGGTATCTTTTAAAGAAGCAAGGAGCATTTTATTCACCAGCATTCTTTACAACACTTACCGTCAGATTTTTCTTCTGCTTCTCTTGGTGTGAAAATGAATAGATAACACTTGCTGTTGTTGGTCTTCTTTTATGAAGAAACAACATGTACAGCAGCCACCTTGCTACCTCACTCTTCCTTGTGTTTTCAGTCTTTTCAAATATTCTCAGACTTCTTCTTGTAGTGTCACTGTTACAGTTCCAAAGCCAACATCACAGTTGCAAAGCCACTGACTTCAATAAGCACTTAAACGTATCCTGTAAAACTGAAAAAGGCAGGCATCGTTGATATCCCTTCATTTGTCTTCCCTTTTAAAGGGTAGTGTACCTCTGAAACATGAGGACAATGTTGCCGCTCTGCTCTCATTGGGTTAAAACTCTGAAGCAGGTTTCTCTTCTGGCCACACCCCAGTCTGTGATGTCCCAGCAGGTACTTTTGTAAAGCACCAGCTGTGACATCATTGAATAGGCTAAGATGTGAAACAGAATTAAAAGGTTTGACTCATAGAGAGCAGCGCCGGGGGCGTTCAGCGTTGAGTGAGTTCGTTTTTCAAATGTGTTTCTTTATCCTTATTGTGTCTTTAATCTAATGATTACATGTGAATGTATAAAATATGACGGGCATCTTCCTGATATTAAGTTGCAATCTCTTGAACTTTGCCATAACTAGGTATGGATTGTGCACAAGTCCTTCTTGTATCCTTTTTTTATCCACAATTCCTCCTGAGCCATTGATATATATTCAATAAGCAATGCTGGTTTTTACCGAGAGATGTTCAGTGAGTTGGAGAGAGGAATGGATACGCAGCATCATGTTCTACTCGTCTTGTGTTAGTCAGATTTGTGTGGATGTGTGATTTAAAGGCTTGCAGAAAGTACGCACAGTAATTATATTGCTGTGCTGGTGTGACATGAAATGTGTGTTTGGGAAGTGTTACAGTATGTCTGAAGTCTCCAGTGTGAAATGCTTAAATACCTCTGTTGTAGTCCTCCCTTCTGTGAGTCCCTTTCACATTTCTGGCCTCTACTGTGGATTTCCTGGCTTTGTTAGTTTGATGTATGGCATTTGAAAAATATCTGAGAAGAATTTGACTTTACTTGTTAGTATGTATTTTAAAAATGGAAAATAAATTTGGAAAATGACATTCTGTCTGGTTGTTGCTCGCAGGCAGGTTTCTATAATGGGATGTGAGTGGAAGCCTTTGCTTTAGCAGAGGACAGAAACTACATTTGCAAAATAAAGTGGGATTAAACTGGATTTTTGTGTTGTCAGTTTTGTTTTACCAATTTCTCCCAAGAACACTTAACCCTCCTGTTGTGTTCAATTCTCCCGCCTTACTTTGGTGTTCCTGCTCAAATTTGACCGCTCTGTTTCAACACACAAACCATTAATCATCACCATATTATATTTAAAGGCCCTGTCACACAGTTCCTTATGGTAGAAGAATATGCTGGTGTATATTAAAATGAGCATATACAACGTATATGAACGTATACAGAGCCTATTGATAGCGTATAACACTTACTTATACAAAGTAATATATCCTGCAAGATTCTAAATAAAAGTTTTTGTATACAACTACAAATGGTGATAAAGATAAATAATAACAATAACAAAGATAATAAAAAACCCATAGCAAAACACAACAGACTTTAAAGTATGTTTAAACATGTCAAGAGAGGGTAACGATTCCAAGTGGAGTATGCCTTGCAGCTCATTCGAAGGTTGCAGGGTGTGAAAGCAAAAAGCAGAGAATCTTCTCTGATGATCCGGTGTAATAACTACCAGAGTAAAACATGTCAGTAAAACTGGATATATACTGCGGTGATTTACCCAGTAAAGCTTTTGCAGTTAAAATTAACATATGGGGTTTTCTCCCAAACACAGTGAAGTCCATTGAACAATTTAATATAAATTACAATGATTTGTACAGAGTGTGATTTTTAAAGAGTGATGAATATAAATTGTATCATTGTCTAATACTGACAAAAAAAGGAAATTTGGAATAATCTTTTCTAGCAGTAAAAGAAAAATCTTTTTTAAACAAAAATAAAAAACTATTTTTAAGAGTCAACCCTCTGTAGATGAGTGCCATATAGTAGTGTGAAGGTCGTATAATCCGTGTGATGAACGGGAACGTGTAATAGTCATACATTTGGTCTTTTTAGAGTTCAAATTAAACAAGTGACAAAAAAGTAAACTAAAGAATTCATTACCACTTTTAAAGATGGTGCCACAGTATAACTAATAGTGTCCGTTGCACTATTATTATAATTTAGGAATATGCACTTTAGTAAGTACGGTATCAGTTGAAATAATGGTCTAAAAATTAGATTTTGACACAGAAACCCTTATCAAGACAGGGCATCAAGGAAATGTTGTACTAAAAAGACTTTGGAAGATATCCACATGATTTGATTAAGTGAGACTGCTGAAGTCTTGCATTACCTTCAGGTAAACTTCAGACCGTGGATTTTGTCTCCCATTTCTTACATTGGAAGTGTATAAGAAAAAGTTATCTTAAAGGCCAGTATGAACAGGAGGAATGATTACAGCAAGCAAACAATGGGTTCAATGTTCATTTGGGCACCTGAGTATTGCTTTAGGTAGAACTTGAAAAAAAACTTGAAAAAATGTGAACCCATTTTCTAATAATCACAGTATGAAATGAATATGAGCCTTCATGTGCCTAAACAATTATTTGATTAAATAATTAACTATTTTATGTAAGTTCATGGTTTGGTCATTAGACAATGGGCCCTTTGGCACAGACATGCAAAATGCCCAACCACTTCTCCTACATACGAGCAAGACAAACAGAGTTGATTGTTGTTTAGACTCTTTCTATTGTTGTTTATTGGCTCTTTGTAGTCGTTACACATCTCTCTGTGGTTTTGTGTCTCTTTGTGGTCATTTTGTGTTTCTTTGTGGTCGTTTTGAGTCTCTTTGTAATTGTTTTGTTTCACTTTATAATTGTTTTTGTCTTTTTGTAGTTCTTTATTGCCTGTGGTTGTTTTGTCCCTTTTGTAGTTGCTTTGTCTGTAGTCATTTTGTGTCTCTTTGTCGTTATTGTGTGTCTCTTTGTGACTGTTTTGTGTCTCTTTGTGATTGTTTTGTGTCTCTTTGTAGTCGTTTTATAATTTGTTGTGGTAATTTCGATTCTCTTTGAGAGACATTTTGCAGGTGAGGGCCAGGGGGCCCCTAAGACTCTGGGCCCCTGTGTCTGTGCCTGCAATGATCCATACATGGAGGAGTTACAAGCTTATATCTTACCGTAACTACATACGAGGTTACGCCCATTGTTGGGGTTTGTCCTCGTGACGTCACGGCAGTTTGTGCTTTGACCCGCTGCATCGAAGAGGCGAAGGCGCCGGAAAGCTACAGGATAGCAAGAAACGAGCTGTAATCATAACACAACTTCAGGGCCTGCATCCGCGTCCACCCCTTATATTTCTGCACAGGAATACGATACGTGTCTTTAAAGTGTTTTTGAGGGACGGAGGACGTGCAGACACTTGTTTATGCTAGCGAAGTAAGCATTTTGGCCTTGACAACTTGGCTAACGTTAGGCCAAGGTAGCGCTAGCCGTGGAGCTTACTTTTCGCTAGCAAAAGCAAAACAAGGTAAGAGGAGGAAACCCATTGCAATAGCATAGCAACATTCTCTGATACACCACAACTCCCAATACTAACTTCATAATTTACTCTATTGGCCAGTCAGTGAAAGTGTACTTCCTAAACTATACGGTAGATACGGAATATATGTTTGCTAGCTATCTGCTAACTGTTCCGAGCTAATTTACTAACACAATGCTAGCCACTGCTATGTTATTGGGTTGTGGACGGTCTCACATTTAAAAGAGAATGTAGCTTTAATTAATTTTTTTATGGCATTAAATATGTGACGTTACATTAAAACATTGCATAATGTGAGCAGCAGTAGTAACATTAGCTAATGTAAGTCCTGTTAAGTAAGTAGCAGAAGCATTAGCGTTAGCTAACGAGTTAGCTGGAGAGTTAGTAGCTGCAGAGACCCGCTCAGAAAGTAAACATTAGCCTGTGTGCCGAGAATGCTCAGTGCCTGTCAGATCTTCATACTCACCAGCGGTATCTTGCATGATCGACACTTGCCAGGAGTTTCAGTCACTCTTCCTGTTGTACATTAGTCGTGCTGGCATTTAGCCAACGGCACGATTTTCTTCTTTTCATCCTGTATTGCATGCATTCAGGATACTTTCCTTGTGTGCGCTAAATGATGATACATCAGAAATATCAATTTAACAGTAAACCAGGCATCTGAGCCATTGCTCAACTTAACAAAAGTTGTTTGAACAATATATATCATATACAGTATGATATATGAAGTATATGATATACTTATGAGTTAAAACTTTTATGAACTGGTTTCGCTTTTATGCTCAGTCACAGAAGGCTTTTGTGACTAGTGTGAAACAACCTCATAAAATCTAATGTATTTGAAATATCCAACTAAAATGAACATGAATGAATCAACATCTAATTTATTACACTCATGTTTATTACATGAGTGTAATAAATTAGCCCCAAAGTGAATAAACTAAAGGATTAAATCAGTCATCAAACTAACAATATGAAACAACAATCTTTATACAACAAGAGCCAGTTGTTGTTGTTGTTGTTGTTGTTGTTGTTGTTGTTGTTGTTTAGGTATACTTGATATGGAGTTTTTCCAGCCAAGACCCATAATCGATAATTACTTGCTTCTCATGCAATACTGATACTCCATACTGATAGGACCAATAATTTCACATTTTTGTATTTTTAAAAAGAAGTTCATAACCTGTAGTTTATGCACACCTGCGGGTAAGAAAGGCTAAGCTGTAGTAAGCAAATATGAATGATTTAATATTAACATATAAATGAATATACAAAACAAAGAACAGTTCTGATTCTTCAAATGTTTATCGTGTTGTCTTCTCTGCGATGGTGAAAAACGTCTTCAATGGCTCTAGTCAGCTGGCTTTGTTCTTCTTCTTGTCTGTGTTTATCAGCCAATAACTTATTGGCTATAATTTCATCATGGGAATTATACATTACACAAAATAATAATTTATATATGTCGTCCATACATGTTGTTGTTGTTGTTGTTGTTGTTATTATTATTAATATATGATCAGTTATTCATATTGACCCGGGTACTTCTTTGTAGGTTGTTGCAGCAGCCTGTGGGCCTAGTATAAAGATGTTATGTCTCTTATTATGAGTTTGTTGCTTGGTGAAAAGTCTACAACTCGTATGTAAATCAATTTAATTACAATGTTATTGACATAAACGTCTGTTGATGGGTAACTAATAAGCTGAATTTAGTCAAAAATCACAGCAAAGACCACAACGATACTGGGTACCCCCCAACACACACATATACACACACACACACACACACACACACACATATACATACACATACACACACACACACACACACACACTCACACTCACACTCACACACACACTCTGCAAATTTCTCCATCCTGACCCCATGTACTTTTGTTTTGGTAGGAATGAGTGATGACCTCTGTGGTAGTGTCAGACGGTGGAGGGAACATAGTGGAGTATGTCACCGTGGTGGAGGAGTCCCAGCAGGTAAGCCTGCGTATCTCCACAATTGCTGTCAGGGAAGTCAACTAAGCCTTTTTATGTTGAAAAAGATACTAGAGGTTGTGCCAATGGTTGCAAAGTCGGTTGAAGAAATACATAGTGGAGTTTATTCAGTGTTTCTCTTTAGGATGTATTTGTGCTGAAGGGGTGTTTTGCCTCAGTTCAAATATTTCAAATTGAGAAATGTGTCTGATGCCATGAAGCCAGGGAATATGTACAGATATAAGGCAATAAGTAATAGGATATTCTCAATGGAATAGCTTTTTAATAAGGGTAATATATAACATGTGTTACTATGATTAATGAATAATGATTGTATGAAGCAAATTTCCCCAGTTTGATATTTTTATAAACTTTGTCAATAGTGCAACAACCGTCATCTTACTTCAAAGCTATGAAGGATCCGCTAAAATGCAAGCACAACGATAATTCTAAATAAATGGTGCTTATTTTATGCAATTTTTAAATGTTTTGTGTGTATTATAAAATCAGGATGATATCAGGGTAATACCAATGTTTATTACGTGTCTGCAGCAAGCATCACATTGCACAGGTTAACTAAACTGGACACTAAGGCTGGGCAATAATTCAATGTTATAGTTTTAACTGGAATCTATCATGGTAGGTATCCAGACACTGGAATAAACTCACTCTAGTAAACTCTGCGTATCTTGAGGAAAATAAATATGAACTATTTGAGATGAGTCATTTAGAACAAAAACAAAGAGGAAGGACAAACAATAGGGATCAGTGATAGGTCGTTAAGTACGGTCTGCCCAAAAGTCTAGTCTAGTTTAGAGAAAGGTCACTAAAGTTGTGTTAAGTCACAGAATCTTTGTTGGCAACATTCGTAAGACCAGCTGCAAGTTCAGATCAAGAGCATTACATTTCCTGTATATGACACGCACGTCATACTTTAAGGAGATAGCATCGACTATTAAGACCATTGCTTAAAATGTACTACACGGATAAAGGCACAGTTTGGTTTTATACAACATGGCCCTCATTTTCTTAGTTTTCTCTATCATTTTTATCAGTAATAACATTATTCTCACCAAGTTCATTGCTACGATGTGGGAACATAGTGACCTCACTAAAAAGCACATCTTTTCAGTGTGAGCAGCAGCCCACTGAGGAGGAGGAGGAGGAGGAGGAGGAGGAGGAAGAAATGGATGATCAGGAAATCGTGTCGGTGATCGTGCAGGGCGGAGAGGAGGTGGAGGAAGAGGTGGAAGAGGAGGAGGAGGGTGTGGTGCTGCAAGAAGAGGGCTGTCCAGCGGTGATCGTGGAGGAGGTGCCCAGTGCCCATGTGGAGGAGTGCTACTCGGCACAAGTCCTGGTCTATGATGATGAGACGTTTCTGATGCAGGACGTGGCCGAGGAGCAGGAGGTGGTTACAGAGGTGGCTGAGACCGGTAAGGGGGTTTCTCTCAATGTTAAATCTGACTTCTAAACAGTGAATGGATGAATTGATAATTGTGCTTTTGATTTCATCTGGGGGTTGGAGTGGGACTCACCTAACCCTTCCAAATAGAATAAGGTGAATTTAACATAGCAAAGGCTGTTGAGTAATTCCCTCCCTCTCCAGTTATTAGTCACTGCCACAGAGATTCCACATGGGGACAGCATGAACTTTAATTGGCTGCTTGTGTTTTCTCCTATATGTGTCTGATGCTGGGAGAGATTGTTCAGAGTGAATTCAAAATGTAACACATAAAAGACAAAGACATCTCCACTGCAAACCTTCTGCTCACCATGAACCCCACTCTCGCCTGCATGGCAGACATTCATTAAAAAGCAACTCAGGCCCTCGTGGTCCCTCTATCTCAACGTGTATGAAACGATGTAAGCACAGTTATTGTGGGGAATATAATTAAAGCATGATACGTCCCTATCAGGTATGATACACCCATTTATAATAATAATAATAATAATATCAACAGGTGAACTCTGAGAGATGAAAAGGTAAAAATATTTATCAACACTCAATCAAATGTGATTTTGGGTGACTAGCTAACTCCACTCAAACAAAACTGCCCTACACACTACGGAGGTGCCGGTGGTGTGTGACGCGGGGGGTGTGTGACGCGGGGGGTCAGGGGACCACCGCTCCGTAGTATGGACAGCAACATAGAGCTTTTAGTCAGAGATAAGCAGCCTCGAGAAGCTCCTGTCACTCTCTGTGTCTGCTGGAAAGAGAGGGAGGCAAGTGGATAGAAACCCCTTTAGAGTTTGTGTGTGTACTTGTATTGTCGCTGGGCTAGTGTCTACATACCAGAGCCTCTCTTGGCAGCTAATAGCCGTAGCCCTGCAGTTTATCACAGTTAATTTGACTGTTCTTCAGCCCTAACTATTCTTGTTAAACTCTGAATACAGCAGACATCATGTAACTATTTTATGTTTCTTTGGCTGCTAATATAATAACTTACTATGAATCCAGATCACTGTTAGTAGTACACCATGCTTCCGCTCTGTTTTAAACGTCATTGGATTATCTCCTGTCCAATTTTCCAAATGTTTCATTTTGATTATTGAAATCGGCTCAATTTCAGTTCCATGTAAAAACCTAAAGATATCTTTTACTTGACTTTCTAAATCTACGCAAGCTTTGTGTCATTAATATCTATCTACATGTTCTTATACAGTTAATGGTAGCTATTGATTCTGGAGAAGCTGAGCTGCTGTTGATGTGTATGATAGCAGTAGCCTTCTGCTGTCAGAGACAACCTCTTACTATTTAGACCAGCAAACAAGGAAGCCTCTAGAAACCTCAAAAGGGAAGTCAACATTTCAAAACAGTGCTGTAGTGTAGTTACTCACCAGAAGCCGGATCTTTGTGTTATTTGATGTTGCAGAGGTCTGCACACTGACAGCCCTCTCTGTTCTCTCTGCTCCTCCTTTCAGTGGAGATGTCGGGTCATGACATGGTGTGTTTTGACAAAACGTTTGAAGCAGCTGAAGCTCTTCTCCACATGGAGTCTCCTGGAGGACTACACAATGAGCGCAACACAGGTATAAACACAGCATTCTATGAGTCATATGGACAGTGAACTGCTCGTTGTTATGAGCGTCAGTACCTGTTTTCCTAGGTGTCGAGTGAGGGAAGTCAGAAGCTGTTTTATTGTTGATTAAGAGGATGAGGATTAAACAGATGCATGAAGTCAGAGCTGTAGTTTCCCACCGCACATTGTGAATCGTTTGCCCACGTAGTAACGACTACTACTATTACTACGTAATTATTTCAATTGTTTATATGCTTTAATTTTCTGTAATTAAACTCCAGAAATGTAATTGTGGTGTATTTCAAATGAAACAATACAAGTTTAGTAGTGAGCTTAAACACAAATGTATGTTGATGAACCTGTTAAAACATTACAGTTGCTTGTTCAAAACCAGTCAATAAAAGAAAAGTCAACTTCTGTGTAAACTTTCAAACTTGAATAGTTGTGATACTGTTGACAGTGTAGCTGCTAACGTTAGCGTTCACAGTGATGCATCCATCTTTGACCAAGATGCAGTACAGATACAGCTGTGGAACCGGGCAAACATTTAGCCTTTTGTCTTCCATTCAATCTTCGATAAATGAATGTTGGAAAATATTTCCTTCAATTTTTTTATTCTACGAGCAATTTGTCAATTTTTTGCCGTATACTGAAAGCAGCAGAAAGACTGAACTGAGTGCACTTTAATATTTGTTTATTTATAACAAGGAAAATTGTTATCTCGATATTCAACAACGTTAAAGAATATCGCATATTTTCCTATTATTGTGCAGTACTAGTGTGAATGTTGTGTTTTGTTGGACCCAGCAGAGGATGTGATGATGGAGACAGTGGTGGAGGTGTCTACAGAGTGTGGACCCATAGAGGAGGAGTCGTTCCCCATCCCTCCGGAATGTGAGCCTGCTGCCAAGAAGAAGAGAGGAGGTCAGTGTCATCCCATGTTACCTGGCACTCTACAAGGCTTGGTGTCAAAGATGTGTGCTTCCACTGTAAAAGGATTGTTAGTACTGGAAGCTGCATAGCTTTTTATTTCTCTTAAATCAGTCACCTGTAGGCTGTTGCTCAGATTCTGTCTTTAAGGGAAGAAGACAGATGACTCAATGAGGTGCGGTGGTGCAGGTGTGTTTGAACATGATACGGTGTGAAAAGGTTCACGTGTGTGTGTGTGTGTGTGTGTGTGTGTGTGTGTGTGTGTGTGTGTGTGTGTGTGTGTGTGTGTGTGTGTGTGTGTGTGTGTGTGTGTGTGTGTGTGTGTGTGTGTGTGTGTGTGTGTGTGTGTGTGTGTGTGTGTGTGTGTGTGTGTGTGTGTAGGTGGACGCAAGCCCAAGACCAACCAGCCTGCTTCTAACGGCTCCTTTGACCTGGGGATCAAGAAGAGGCCGAGGGAGGGCAAAGGTTTGCGTGCACAGCATGACACATGTTCAGATTGTAGCTAGACGACCGAAATGTGGAGGAAAACAAAAAGACAATATATGAGAAAATCTAGATATCGGTACCAAACAAATAAAGTTTCAAATCCAGCTTTTTTATTCACTTGGGATACTAAATAAAGAGGATTATTTAGATTTATTAAAAAAACCATTCCATTGTGTTTTGGATTATTGAAGGAAATTAGCTCTGTGGAAGTTTATGATAATTACAGGTTTTGTTCAACAAGATCATCTTCTGAAATTAACACAACTCTTGCAGGCAGAAGTAAAAAGATTCTTTTGGCTATAGAATCAAGCGTCTTTGAGTTTCTACGCTATACAAGTAAAATGTATTATAAATATACAAGAGTCGGCCGTCAAGTCTGCCTCGGCTCCAGTGGACCGGCCGCTGCCAGTATCACAGCATGTGATAAATTTACTTGATACATTTCTCTAATTCAGTGTCTGGAGCTTCACAGCCGTTCATGTTGAGCAGCGTTCATGTAAACCCAGTTAGAACCAAGCGATGGGAAGTCAACGATCTGCTGAAGGACTTTAAGTTTGTTTTAATCGGATCAAATCCAGAGTATCAAAAATAGATTTCTTAATAATTAACTGGCCAATAAATAAAGATCAGCATGTTGTGACTTACAGCCCTTTACGGCCGGCATGTGAGAAGAATCCTTCTGAGAGTAAATCTGAGTAAAGCTGCTCGGCCTGATAACATCCCTGGTCATGTCTAAGAACATGTGCAGCTCACTGAAGTCATCGCTGACCTTTACAACATGTCACTGTCACAGTTAGCATGTGAGGTGCTGTGCGAGATCTCCGATGTATTGATCTGTCAGTGTATAGCTACATCACTGTGAAGGTAACTATATGATACTGATGATGTTGTGCTTTGTGTCCTCAAGGCAACACCACCTATCTTTGGGAGTTCCTGCTGGAGCTGCTGCAGGATAAAAACACCTGTCCCAGGTACATCAAGTGGATGCAGAGGGAGAAGGGGATCTTCAAACTGGTTGACTCCAAGGCCGTTTCCAAACTGTGGGGGAAACACAAGAACAAACCCGACATGAACTACGAGACTATGGGCCGAGCCCTGAGGTCAGCCTGTCCTCTCATCCTGTATGCTCCTAAACACAGCTTGTCTCTGTCATATATGACAATACAGCTTTGATGTTGCCTTTGTGTGTGTAGGTATTACTACCAGCGCGGCATCCTTGCCAAAGTGGAGGGACAGCGGCTGGCCTACCAGTTTAAAGACATGCCCAAGAACATCCGTGTGATTGATGACGAGGAGGACACAGAGGAGGTGGAGGACAGCGAGGGCATGGTGTCTGGCCAGCTCCAGGCTCACCAGCATGGCCTCGCCAGCCTGGGCACCAACTCCCCCGTGGCCACCCAGCCTCAGCAGACCTACGTTACTGTCATCCCCAGCAACGCTGCCACCAGGTCTCTATCCACTGTCACTCATGCCTCACTCAAGATAACATGACATTAAAATACTAAAATAATCCTGTTCTTAAAGGCCAGTTGGACGATTGATCTGATTTATCTGATAACTAATCTCTATAAATAGATATATAATCTGTAGGCATTGGGACAAGATTTTGGTATTGGAAGCGTTCTGGTTTCTGTTTGTAGTCTTAGAAGTGTTGACCAACTATTCCCATTTGATTTGGTTGCATGCAGGTAAAGAGCAAAAGAGTTGGAACGCATTGGCCCAAATGCAATCGAGAAACCCATCGGGTATCATGTGATGTGACGATCTTAAAAATAAACTGTTAACTCCGTGTAATCCTGCTACTTGTGAAACAATCGGGTCGTAGATGTCGTCCTCTGGCACCAGGTGCACACATCTCTATCATTGTGGCTCTTTGTGGATGTGCTGTCATGTCTGGATGAAGCTGATCAATGATTACATTTCCAAATCTAACTGACATCACTGTTGTTAACATACCAAAAACAATCTTCAAATTCATTTATTTCTTAAAAGTCAAGTACAACAAAACAAAAAACCTGTATTGCAATCATGTTGTCTCCTCCTCAACATTAACTTCTTCTGTGTTTACTGGCGGATCGCAAACTAACTTTAAAGGCGCATACAGCCACCTACTGTATCAGTGTGTAGAAGCTGCGCTTGGTATGTAATTAAAAAGCAATTTGGCTTCATATATCAGCATCTGTTATTTCATTAAAGCTGTGCTTCTCTTACTGTTCTGTGAGACAGGCCTATGATGGAGATCAGAGAGGTGCTGCATGTTGCAGTACAGTCATGCTGTGCAGAGCAGGGATGTAATCAATACTCCTCCCTGTGCTTATCCTGCAGGTCCATCCGAGCCATGCCATTGGTCATGACCAACTCACTTGGTCAGGTGACGTTAAACGCCTCCTCCATCTTCACCACCACCACAGGGGTCCCGGTAACGTTATCCAACGCCTCCGCCAGCACTACCCCCAAGCTGGTCATCCAGACTCTGCCCACCATGCTGGCCTCTGGCTCCAAAGCAGGAGAGAAGATCACCATCATCACCATCCCGGCCAACCAGCTGGCCACGCTCATGCAGGCCAACACATCAGGCCATGTCACGCAGCTCTTCCAGGCTAAACCTGTTGCTACGCAGTTAGCGCACGCCGCCGCTAAACTGGCCGGCACCGCCCCTACGGTCCAGCTAACAGCAGGCCGGCCGACGCAGCACCTCATCCTGGCTAAACCGGCAGCGGTGGCCCAGCGGCTGCCCCAGCTGTCTGTCCAGGTCAGCCAGCCTCACCTGGCCTCAATCAAAACCCTCACCCTCACCCTGCCCCCCAAGCCCCCCAGCAGTCAACCCGCAGCAGAGGCTCCACCAGCAGCAACCAGCTCATCCTGAGTGCTCTGCCCTCCCTGGGGGGGGGGGGGACAGGAAGTGACTGTGGACACTGCTGAGGAAGTGCAGGACACCCCCCCCGCCCCGCCCCGCCCCCGCCACACAGAGCAGCGCTGCTCTCTGATTGGCTCAGACAGTCAGCCTGACATTGGTCTCCAGGGAGACGCCTGCTCTTACTATGGAGCTGCTGAAGCCCCACAGAGGATTAAAGGGACTATTGTACAAACAGACACACACAGATTCTTCAGCGCTCACGAGACATGGGCAGCCTTAGATTGTAAATGAAAAAAATCCTTTTTGTAATCAAACATAATATAAAAAGCAGAAACAGAAATGTAAAAAGCATTTTTTGATACTCAGCAGGTATGTATCAGTACAGACGTAGTTTGAATTAATGTCTCTGTTCCCTCTTCTGTTACTCCACAGCACTGTTTTTTACTGTCCATTAAAAGGGAGTGAAAGGTTGTCTGCGTCAAGATTAAATAAGTAAATAGTGTGCTCTACATCTGAAGTATAATATACTATTTTTTTCTTGTACTCTCAGCGTATTGAAGTAGATTTTACTGAAATATGTATTATAAAAAAACAACAAATGTGAATTAAAACTGACTGAAGTTGTCTTATTCAGCCATCTGAGAATACTAAATAAATAAATAATCCTCTAGAATTTCATATTCTAGAGGATTATTTAGTGGCACGTTTTAGCTCCTTTCATAATGTAATGCTGAAGTTTCATGAATACAAAGTGAATTGTGCGTGAGGCCACAGAGAGGCACTGTGCTGCTGTCAAACACTGGGCGTTAGTCTACCGCTCACCTCTTTCTGCATTTTCTGCAGGGTTGTAAATGCACAAACTGAATAGAAACAGTTAACTGTCATTTGACAGATTGAAAGTTGTTCCAAAGTATTTTACAATGTGCAACATTCTGAATAGCTCTCAAATATTTAAATGGTTTGTTTGGCACAGAAAACACTGAAAATGTAAAAGGAAACCAACAACAAATTCTTTCTGGAATCACAAATGCACTGAATGCATTGCAATCATCATACGTTATCTATCATTATGTAGAAAAATACACTGCAATTGAATCAAACACAAGCAAATAGAGAAATGCTGCAAGTAAAACAGAATAATGGAGTATTCCACATTATGCTGGTGATTACTGAAAGGCTAAAGCTAGCTATATAGCTAATATTTCCAGTAACATCGGACCAGCTGTTTTCATCGTTGTTAGTGTCACCCTCTGGAGACTTATTAACTACAGTCTTTGGGATCCTGCTGAGGGAGACGACCCAACAAAACATTTGTTGACTTGTACTTTGTTCCATTTAATTTCTGTTATCTGCGTATGTGTTCCCAAATGTAATGTCCCAACTCGAGTCTTTTAATGTTGGTTACCTGCCGATACCAAGTCCGATCCCACACGGTCATTTAAATGTGGATTAAATATGTATCTGACACATTGAAATAACGGCGCAGTGCATCTTGAGACGAAACACGTCTAGCAATTGTAGTGAAATAAAATATTTTCAATTGTAGCTCTCATGAGGGGTTAATAATATAATGTATTCAACACAGCTATAGATCGTGTGCATGTGACGTCACGCTTACGTCCCAACCCGTAAATCAGCCATGTTGGATGATATACACAACCAAGACGGCGCCCGTTTGTGTGGGAGTTGCTGCAACGCTTCGTAAACCCTAACCCTAACCCTTCAATTTGATTGAATCATTATCATACAGTATCAAATATATGACACTTATTGTCTTCTCACTGCATCCAAAGTCCACAGAGGCTTCAAACATTCATTTGCAATAAAATGCAAAACATTTAATGAAAAAAAAAAGCATGTTTCATCAGAATCAATCCTTCATATAGATCAGAGTGAATTGTTTTCAATGACACTTGCATGTTTCATAAAGTTGCGTCCCCACTTTTTTTCTTTCAGATATTCATTTATATGTAATAAAATCAGGCGACATCAGGGGCAGCTGTCCCTCCAAAAGACCCATTGCCACATGATTCCACCTCTGCAGAGTGCATCAATGTCACAGGCTCTGGTAAGTTTTATAATTGTATAATATTTTAAATCTTAATGTAAATATTTCTTGTGTCACGACTAGTGATGGCGAGATGAAGCTTCATGAAGCATTGAAGCTTTCCATCACTCATGGGCCGAAGCTTCATGGCGCTTCATTTGCTCTACTGCGCCATCAAGTGGACAATAAATGTAAAACCGGCAGAGTGATTACAGCTTTGGTGTGTGAAGCTTCGAATTTAATAAATGAATGAATGATGTTTGTGATACCAATACATAAATGATGGACTTATTAATATGGTGTCTGTTAATGTTAGGGGAGTCAAAAGGGAAAGTGGAGAGGGTTGTGATGTGAATGTGCTTGTGTTACATCAGCATAGATGAGGTGTTATTGTTGCATCCAAGTTATTTTGAACACAACAGACACTTCAGCTTTTAAAATACCAGAAATGAGAAGAAAGACATTGGAACAAGGGATGCGCTGTGTTGTCACATTTATTTACATTAGATTACGCTAGTTATTATTACTATATTACAGGTCATGTGATCTGATCACGCCGGCGTGACAGTCGACTCCTAAGGGTTAAGCCTATAAACGTAGTATTGAATCAGGTGCTAACAGAATCTACTTCAGGTAAATAAAATGATCTAAACATTTGTAATAATTCAGAAATTGAAAGAGGTTGTTGACATATCATGGTCGTGACTAGTGATGTGTCCTTCCGTGTAGAGCATACCTGTCAACCCTCCCATTTTTCCCGGGATTATCCTGTATTTTTACTTCCATCCCGTTTTTCTCCCGTTTAAATATTTCCGGCAGTAAAAAAAAAAAGAAATCTCAATGGAAAGTCATAATTATGAGATAAGAAGTGCGCATGCGTTGCAGTGGCGCTGTCTTCAGAGGTCTCTTCATCACCTCGCTGCCCCCACCATGCAAACGACATGCAGTGCTAAATAAGGTAACTATTACAGGTGACTTTTGTAAACGTTAGATAGTACATATAGCCTAATTGTAACGTTAATCAGCAGTCTTTGCAGCTAAACTACAGTTTGTACAACAATGCAGTTCATGAAGCTCCGAACATACCTATTATTAACTATAATATGCCTCTAGTGTTGTGGCTCACATCACTAGTGAAAACAGTGTAAGCAGGACGACTGCTGCGGTGAGTTGCTTCATGTTACTCAGAGGCCGCTGTATCGGCGTAGCTCTTAAATTAAGAGTCGGCAAGTGTTATCTCAGCTACAATACACCTCTAATTATTGTAACCTACATGTAAGGTAGTGGTTAAAGGTCATGCGGATATTGTAAATGAGCACTGTCGTCCTTTGACGCTTTTCAGTTTGTATTCTATTGAAAGTGCTAATATCAGCGATTATTCTCAGTGACATCACCTCGTAAACCTTGAGGTGGTACAGTTAGCATGGATATCATTCATTGTGCATGGATATCTCGGCAACCGTGCGAATCTAGAACTTAGTGAGGCTGATTAATGCGGGCAGGAGTATGCAATATATTATATTATATTCTTGAAATATTTCTTAATTTTAGATTGATTCCAGTGTCATACATCTCATGACAGATGACCAGCTGAGAGTGTATCTGCCATCTTATGGTGATCAACTGGCTGTTTTTGGATACTGCAGACGGAAAGAAAGAGAACCGAGCAGTCGCAAGACAAAGCTTTTTGAGCGACTTGAGAGGAAAGCTCTCAAGAAACAAACATGATCATCTGATGTCTGAAAGAGATCATCAAACTCCTCCAAAGAATAATAGAGGATAACATCACAGTCAGGGAACTGTATGAAAAGATAAAATTACAACCAAGAAGAGAGACATTGCCTGTGACATCAATCTGGTGGAAGACAATAGTGATGCAACTGCTCAAGAAGACGGACCAGACATGTATCACTTCTCTGCAGACACATCTGCAGCACACCATGTGGAGATAAATACTTCTTCTTACAACAAAAAAATAAAACTCTCAAATATAACAAACGACTTGACTAACGCAGTAATCACCAATGCTCAATATTTAACACATTCTTAACACAGGTTGTATTGACTTGGAACAACCACAGAGTCCGTCTAGTCCATAACTCACGATCACCCCATGGACGTCGCTCCATATTGCATGCAGTCCCTCATCTGTACGGAGGCAGAGAGTGTTTGCACTCTGTGGACCTGGAGAAGGTTCACGTCTGCCTTGACGAGTGTGTGTTCGAAGACTTCCCATGTGATGAAGATGTGTTCCATATCTGTGTGGACCTAATGTCAGAGTATAACCTGACATTAACAAATGATGTGTTTGAAACCATTGACCTGTACATCCAACTCAGACAGCTGATGAACAATGAACTAGATCTCGATCATTAACTTTCCTGGGCTATAATATGCTTTAACCTGCGATGAATGAAAATATAAGTGTGGCTGTTTGAGACACATCAAATATGTGCCAAATATTTTCAGATACCAGTCTAACAAAATAAATTGACACACAAAGTAATGTGTTAGATTGACTGTAAGCACTGGGTACAAATGCAAAATCCACACATGTATTAACTGAATTATTTATTCAAACATTTAAACAATCACAGCATAAAAAAAACTGCTGTTTTCATTTTAACTTCATTTAATTGAACATCAAAAATAACTAATTTAGAGGTATTTACAGAAAGTGCTCTGCATCCAAACTTAAAGTAACATGTTCTTAAACTGAAAACAATGTTCAGAAAAACCAAAGTGGCTGAAAGCATTAAAACATATTGACAAGATGTTGATGCTGTGACACTCCATGAGGTCCAACAGCTGTAGCTGTAGTTCTTCTTTCACGAGCCGTGAACCTGACTGCAGTCAGGTTCATGTCAGCTGAAATATTTGTGTCTTAAACAATATCCATCACCCACACGTTGCTTTCTAACACCTTGTTCATTTCATGTCAGAAATCTGGGTAGCTGTCGTAACTGACTGGCAACTCCAAGTAACAGCCACATGTATGAGCAACGGGTCTTCTTTGAAATCCTTGAACTTGTGTGAAGCTGACGGTGATGCTCTTTCCTGTGAACAAATCTGATCCTGTGCAGAATCTGAGGAAAAAGGAGAGGTGCCGGGTGTCTGACTCTCTAAGATATGTGCTAACATACTTAACCATTTCTTCAACCGTTTCTCCTGGTCATTCTGTGTACTGGGGTAAGTTATTGATCTCATGATCTTTCTTGACGTTGGTTGTAGCTATTCATAGACTGCTGCAAGCCCTTTGAGCTCTGATCTAACCGGTACAAGTGTGTTGTTCCACAGTTCAATCACAAAAGCAGGCTCTTGAATCAGTTTTTGGTGAGCAAGCTCCCTCAAGATATGCTCAAAGTTATTTGCTGTTGGAAGCCGCCTGCAGTTGTGGATGTTCATGATTTCCAGCAATTCTTCTTGATCCACACCTTCAAAATCTGAACGACAAGATTCAAAGAGCACTCGCTCACACTCTGACACATACTTGAGAAAGCTGTCCACAAGATCACTCTCAACAAAGCCCAAAACAGTTTACTCCAGAAGTACAGGGGCAAGTTTTACAGGAAGGTACTTCTCTTACACTTACACTTTCCCATTCTTCTTTACCAAAATCATGACGCACTTTGAAGCCATTTCCCATAGTGCACTGTTCATAAAAGTCATTCCAAAATTCTGACAGTATATCTCTCATAACATCTCCATCATCCACAGCCTTTTCAAGCTTTCCATTACTTGGAAGTGAAAGTCATTCTCCATGATATTTTCTTCCGAAAAAACTTGAATAAGTTCTCTACATGATAGTGATACATGTCTGGTCCGTCATGTGTCTTTTCACCTTCTTGAGCAGGCTTCCATAATTACGGGAAAATATTTAAACGGGAGAAAAACGGGATGGAAGTAAAAATACAGGATAATCCCGGGAAAAATGGGAGGGTTGACAGGTATGCCTCGACACGGAAGGACACATCACTAGTCACGACCATGATATGTCAACAACCTCTTTCAATTTCTGAATTATTACAAATGTTTAGATCATTTTATTTACCTGAAGTAGATTCTGTTAGCACCTGATTCAAAACTACGTTTATAGGCTTAACCCTTAGGAGTCGACTGTCACGCCGGCGTGATCAGATCACATGACCTGTTCAAACCGGCGCTGCGTAAAATCAACAGTCCGGCCAACATTACTTCTGTCGAAACTACAGGCTTGAAACTCTCTGCCAGTATTTGTTTCATGTAAATCGACCCAGTAAACACGGAGATACGATGGTATAAAGTTGATGCAAAAATATTTTTCCCGCACGCTCAAGTACCAAGACGCCCCGTCTGCCCTAGTTGCCCGGTAACGGATCCCGCTGCAGGGTCGAGGTTCTCAGGAGCCTTCCCGCTCATGCGGCGGTGCTCCGGCAAGCACACCGTTTCTCGAACCCTCGATGCATCGCCCCCTTGACCGGGGCCCAGTTGATGAGAAATGCAATGTGGCGGCCGTTACGTATTTTAAATCTTCGCCGTATTTAGTCATTTTACGAAGCGGAAAATAACGCTGGAAACTGTAGATCCTGCTCAACAGGTAGCATTTCAGAACAGGTTTCAGTCGGTCTTCCTCAGAAAGTTCAATCATCTCCAACTCGGCCACCGCCAGGTCCGTGACTAGCGGGGCTTTCAAACAGTCCGTCTCAGCATTAAAAGGGTCGACGAGGAACGTAATCTGTGACCTTTTCACCGTTTCAACCAATGTTGCATATCGGGCTGTTTGCTTTCTTGGGGTGGCACCGGTGGCTTGTCCGCTTGCTTTTAGCAGAGGGAAAATGCGCTAATTCTCCCTTTTGAAGAAGTGTCTTAAACAGTTTCAGTTTGTTAACAAACGCAAATACACTTTGCACTAGGTCAGGCAGCATTTTTAACTTTCCCTGCAGGTGTTTAACTTGTGCTTGCGAAGTTCAGTACCTTTTGGGAATTCCTGGTCGATGTTAGCATCGTGAAATGCCGCTGAAGATTTGAAGCCTTGAAATGGGCTAATGACGTCTGGCAAATTGGCTTACAATTGCGTTCAATAAAAAATATATGAACTCTCCCACTAAAAACGTCCGATGTTCGTCTTCATATTTTCTCTTAGCTGTGCATTTTTTCCTGCCATTTTAGGATCGAACTCAGATGGTCAGATAGTGTTTACTCTACGATAGGTTTTCCCCCCTCGAAGGTGATTGGTTCACTGCATCGCAGGCATTTTTGTGATTGGCTCTTGGGCCACATCAAAATTTGACGCGCTGTCATGCTCTCATACTGACACCACACATACACACACGTACACACACAAATAAATTAGATATGAACTGAAGAGCCGCATGAAACTGGGCAAAGAGAGAAGACGTATCGCTCCGTTGGTGTTGGACCTATG
Organism: Cottoperca gobio; assembly: GCF_900634415.1. Lineage (NCBI taxonomy): Eukaryota > Metazoa > Chordata > Actinopteri > Perciformes > Bovichtidae > Cottoperca > Cottoperca gobio. The sequence goes on from NC_041364.1 coordinate 25,144,428, forward strand.
GAAACTTACGGAGTGGAGCTTCTTCCCTCATAAAAGATGTTTGGCTGAGTCCAGACACTCGGAGCGGCTGCGGAGACCATTAGTGACTCCCACTGTGCTCTCTGAGGTAAGGTTGATCAAACACTGCTGCAAAAGGTGACTTATTAAGTTGAATGCTGAACATGAGCAGCTGTATAAACATCTGGCACACAGGTTCCAAAGAAGCCAAATGATCTTTAGCTTTCCACTGGGGATTTGCTCCCATTCGAGGTCAGGACTCTGGAGGCCAGTCAAGTTCTTCTACTTCAAACTGGGAAAACATTTCTTTCTCAATCTGGCTTTGTTTGATGAGGGTGTTTCCGATTGTTCCTGATCGTGTCTGTAGTCTTCACTTGATTCATCCTGCATACCAAACGGATACAACCGGACAGAACCTGTGTGTGCGCTGAAACCGATGAACATCATTCTTCATCAGTATAAATAATGGATATATTTGTATACATTAACATTTCTCTTCATGTTCACTTTACTCACAGCAACAACATTGTCATGACGACCAATGTCAAATTTAGAAACCATCAAGGATTACTTCAATGCAAAATAATTTATTTAAAAACACTCTAGGAAAAGCTGTCGAATATGGTATAACTAGATGATAGAAAGAAGAATGTAATAACACAGAAGTTATGATAGTCTTAACTGCAGTTTGTTTCCAGTGTTCAAACTCCGGCAGATGAACCTTTAGCTGCTATTTCAGCTGAAGTTCAGTTCAAAAGAAACTGAGGACTGACGACTCACCTCGACACAAGTCAATGGATCAAATCCCAATTTATTGCTCAAACTAAAATAACTTCCATCACAAGTGATATCACAATATGTCATTTCACTTCTTCTAATGTTCCCCATTGTGACCTCATTGTGATGTTTAAAGCAAAAGCAACATCACAGAAAGTGGTTTGTGTCTTATGATTACAAGTGATTCACTCTCCCATCAGATCTCACTTGTCCTGCCATGACTCAATCTGGTGGATAATATGACATTCACTTTCCTCACTGATTCACAATAAAGGTCCACTCATCAGTCCTCCTATTGGTCCAGGCTGCTGTGACTGGCAGCCTACATCAGTCTGTGGGGCCCCTCCCTGAAGATGACGTCACAGAGCAGTGATAAATGGTCAGAGGGGTAATGGTAGGAGGGGAGGCGGTCTGGGCCGATCTGCTCCTCTGTGGGAATGTTCAACAGGCAGTCCACACTCAAAGCATCATGGGTATACCATATGTAGTCCAGAGTGCTGCAGCTCTCTCCAGAGGGGCGGATCTTCCACGAGGTGTAGGCCGGCTCCGTCTGTCCGTCAGAACTCAACAGCTTGTATGCCGAGTTCAGGCCGAGAGTGGAGGAGCTGAAGCGGCGGTACACGTCCTCTGAGGGCTCAGCGTTAAAGTCCCCGCACACTACCAACGGGATGGTGCCTGACTCCACCTCAGTCTGGCAGCTGCTGCCACCTTGGGACGTTATGCTGCATAAACTTTGCAGCAAGTCGGCACCCTGCGCACTGCGCAGCCTTTCCCAGCCGCTACGAGCTTTCAGATGGGTGACGGCCACGCACAGCCGTCGGCCCGTTACCTTGCAGTTCAGTGTCTGGACGATGGCTACCTGGTTGGTGGGCAGCATCAAGGCCGACAGCCGCAGGTGAGCTGTGGCCTGCAGAGAGAAGCGTGCGCTGCGGTAGAACAGAGCGCAGCCGTCGGGACCGTTATTCTGCTCTACATCCAGGCAGGGGGACCAGGGTTTGGCCAGGAAGCTACCTTGGTAACCGAGACTGGCCATGATTGGCTGGAAAGTGTCATAGTAGTGGTCCACTTCCTGCAGGCACAGGATGTCTGGGCGGTAGGTGAGGATTTCCTCCAGGATCAGGTACTTCCTTTCCTGCCAGTTGAGAGCATCCAGTGGACAGCGGATAAACCCGTCCTTCCCCTCGCCAAGAGCTGCAAAGAAAGACAGAGATTCCTTTTGATGCCAAATTCATTCATTTTCATCCTCTGTTCTGTGAGGCTGTACTTTAGCTGTGCTAAATGGAAATACATCTTGGTTTAGCGTGTTAGCATAATTAGCATTAAACATGAACTGCAGTTGAGCCTGATGGTGATGTCAACAGTGTTTCAGGTATTTGGTCATAAACAAAAGTACTTGACACATTTTGACCCAATGGTGGTGCTAGAGAAAATGTCAGGGATCACCAAAGCCAGCAGGATTCACCCTGTGGAGAGTTCATCCCAATGAGATCCCATATCGCATATGATTGCAGAATCTATATGCAATGGGAATTCAGTTTGTAGTCTGAGTAATAGAGGCGGAACATGTTGTGCTTTTTGTTAGCTTATAATTAGTTTGCACTGGCTAATGTTTTTTTTTTTTTTGTCAATACAAACATTTTAATAACCAACCAGAACTGAAGAAAATGTTAAATAAGATCAGCTCTTTACATGTCCCACTGTGACTCCCTGCAGAGATAACCGAGCAGAACTGTAAACTATTTTGTTGAGTTGGCTCGTAGTGAAATGCTCTAAGTGAATTTGAATGACCTCTTGTAAGCAGTAATGCAGTGTATGATGCTATATAATGGGGTACTGTACCATTTTAACGGGCAGGGTATTGCAATACTTTTCTAGTATCGGTATACCGAGCAACACTAGCCCCCAAAGGCTTATTGTTGTCAGACGGGACCAAATTGTTGGACAGACAGACATTTCATCTCTAGGCTGCTAAAATAAAAACATTTGAAAACTACTACATTTCTATACAGTCACTGGAGTCCTAACATATCCACATGTATGGTTTCACCACAGATCTCTACCTTGTGCGAGTATATTCCACTGCATGATCCGTATGGATGAGTTGTGCTTGTGGCGGCACGGCGCCGTGCCACTGGGATAGAACAGATCCCGATGTGGGCGGGCTGGACGTCTTTGCAGGGCCTCCTCACACTCTCTGAGCAGCTGGTCCGGGTCCTGGTTTAGGTACGGCTCTGGTTGGGCCAAGGGAGCGCTGTTCAGTGACTGGGCCAACGTACCAAACAACCTGCTGCTGCTGCCACCCATTGGTCCAACTGATGGAGAGGAAGAAAGGGAGGAAAATGCATGTGGTCATTAAAGCGGCGTTGAGTTGGTTTGGTAACATTAGCCATCAGAAGCTACTGTGGGCATACCAGACAGAAAGTAGAGTGTAGAATGTATTGACTTGAGCTAGTATGTGTTTTCTGTATGTGTCCCCCTTTAACAGAAGCCTCATGTGTTCTCTTGGTAGGAGTGCTCTGAGGCTGCAGTTCCTGCTCTGCACTCTATAAGAAAGGTATGAGTATGAAACGTGGCTATAAAAACATGATGGTTTCCATGCGACTCCAGTTCCTGGAGACCCAGCTTTGACTGTTTTCAGTGCCATTTTCATCCTCTATGTACATGTATGTCACTTTACCCATACGGCTCTGAAAGAGGGAAAGGAAATGGGACTGATCAAAAGGTCCACTGGAAATCTTTGGTGTCATATTAGCAAACCTTGCATACTCTTTGTGACATGTTTGTGCCACGTGAAGCCAGTAGAGAACAACCTTTACCCCACGATGCCCACCAGGCAGGGAGATAATAGCATTAAACTATTGAACTGAGAGACAGTACACCTTCACAGTCAGTACTGTACACAGGTCAAAGGTTGTGTTGCTATCTTGGTTGCTTTTGTAGTAACAAGTTTCAGAACATACAAACTAAACACATTTGCTCAGAGCAGTCATACTATGGTAGACAGTTAAAGTGTCTACCACAACACTAATACAGGGCCTTTATTTGTTCAACAAAAGCTTTGCTGAAATAAAATAGTTTAAATGGGGAAAGATTTCAATCAGAAACCATCGGATCAAAGAATAATCATTGGATGCTTTCAGAAGACTTTTAAAATCAGTACTTGGGAAGTATTGAGGTTTGATACCCAGCCCAGCTGGGCCTACAACTGTGTTCATACTCCTTTTCCTGGTCTCCACATCAAAAAATAAACTTGCTTCTAGGGATGTCAAGGAATGGTATCAGCTATATAAAGCTATTGTGCCCGATCCGATGTTTTACGTCTATCACACAGGTGTTTTTACTAGCGGAGCTTTCATGCACAGCAACACAACAAATGCAGCCGTGTCATCTCTGCTGGTCTCTCCTCTAAACACCCCACACCATAAACTACAGCAGAACGCACAATGAGATTATTTGTTATTTATGTGCACTTGTTCATTTTCAGCTCAGTGTGAGAGTCTCTTGTGGTTTGCTTTCATGGTTCAGCTTGCTCGGACAGACAGAAGCCATGGAGAGCAAGAAACTGTTACTGGATAGAACAACCGGATAGGAATGTTTTGGCTAGCCAAGTAAATTAAATAGTTGATAACTCAAAGGACTTCATTTCATTGATGGAAATATCACAAAACCAAATAGTGCCATACATTTGTCCAGCACTGTGGCCTCACACACCCAGAGATATTCAAGCTTAACAGTAAGGCAAAACTATTGATGAACACACATGTATATATAGTATACCTTCACAGCAGTTACTCTGACAACATTGTTCACAGGACAGCCATCATGGACAGCCACCTTTCACATCCTTACTGCTGCCTGCTTGTCTCTGATCTACTCCAGTCATTGAAAGGGACTGAGTAGTAGAAATGTCTTACGCATGGCCTCCATGTCTACTCGTATGCTTTCCTCCCTGTTCTTCATACTTCTGAGGACCAAAACAATCCACCTGTCACTCACTCCTGCCCTCTTATCCTCTTCCATGGCATAGCTGGATCCCTCTGTCCAAGCTGTGACTCATCCTTTATCTGTCTCACCTCCCAGTACATGTCTGCCTCTCTGAATCATCACTTTCTCCCCATCTCGCTCGATGGGTGACAGAAGGACCTCTAGAGAGCAGGGAGACACAGTAAGCCTGTTTAGACATGGAGAGAGAGAAACACGAGGACCAATGAGGCTTCTCCATTATCACAATCACCATAGTGATGAGAGATGCTGACTGTGAAGAATAAGGAAAAAGGAAGGTGAAAAGGAGAGAGAGTAAGCGTATGAGTAGGTGGGCTTTGGATAAGAATGGACACTCACTCTCTGGATAACTGGATGGAGGGAAGAGAAAGACAGAGTTCTCTTTGTCAGTGGCATATTTACATGGTTCCAGACTTTTCTTAACTTAGTTAATTCACAAATAAGATTTTGGGTGACTTGTTATGCACAATGTACTTTAAAACATTAATATGTCTAAGACCTCCCTTTCTCCATCTATCAGAACAAATGTGTACCAACGAGCTAGTCATAACTGCAGCCTCAAATGAGGGGCCAAAACAGACTATACATTTTGGACATAGCATCTGTGACGTCATCTGAAGAGCTATTGTGAAGCTCAAAGTGGCCGTCGCCATCTTGGCAGTGACGACAACGTCTTTACGCGCTTGTGCTACGTAAAGGCTAGCTCAAGATGACAATGCTAACGTGCTTAGTTTTTGACTGTAAAGCGTTACCATGGTAGCTATCTTAGTTTAGCATGCTAACATTTCCCAATTAGCGCTACATTTAATGTTCAGTTGAGGCTGATGGGAGTGTCACTAGTTTTAAATGTCACCTGATGACGATGCTTCATAAAAAACAAAGATCGACTAAGTTATAACAATTCAACCTTTGGGATCAGGGAAGTCAGCACAAAGTTTCATAGCATTACGTTCAACATTTGAGATATTTCAGTCCATACCAAAACTGCCATCCTTCAACCGACACGCCAACACACCTCAATGCAACACAGCAAAACTGCCCCACACAACATGAACACACAACTGTATCAGCTCCGCTCGCACTGTGTACAACTACAAGCTCTGTGGTGTACCAGGCTACCATTCATACATAGTTCTGTGGATTACAAAAGTCTGGATGCTGATCAACTCTACAATGACAATGTCCTCAGTCAAACTCCATAATATCACTACTCTCAGAGGGAAATGCCACTGCATATTTGATTGAACTGTTACAACAGCAACATATACTTACATGGAACTAAATACACACGCACACACACTTTTCAGACTGTCTACTGGTTATTCACCTAACTCTGCCCGTCGTCCTCTTGCTCTTCTCCCTGCTCTCCCTGCTGATGGTCTGCTGGATGTGTGTATGGAAGGACAGTGTGACTCTCATGAGACAGTCCCACAGTGACAGCTGCTGTGGCAGCCAGATCAAGGAGGTGACTCAGTCATTAACTGGCCCATTCAAGAATGCTCTCCCTCTCCCTCAAGTAACAGAATAAATGCCCTGCAGCGTCAGCAATACAGGGAGGAAACTCAGTAAACTGGAATGTCAGTCAACAATGAAATGTCACTGGCAGGCACATTCGCTTTGTGTTCATTCTACATTCAACGTAAGTCCTAATACGCCATTCCTACGTAACCAGGACATAAGAAGTGTGCCCTGCTTAAAAAATGCCAACAGCCGGTACACCATACCTGTCAACCCTCCCGCTTTTCCCGGGATTATCCTGTATTTTTCCTTCTATCCCGCTGTCCTCCCGTTTAAATATTTCCCCGTAATTATCCCGTATTTTAACCTTTCAAAAATAAAAATAGGCCTAATTTAAAAAAGTGTACAGTAGTAAAGTGACCTCCGGTAAAGCAGGTGGCAGTATTATGTTTAACTTTAGCAGAAAAACATTATCCGCCAGTAAACACACAGAAGAAGAAAACAGGAACAATAACACAGAAGAAGAAAACGTAAACATATGGATGAGCATCACAGTGAACAGGAGATAGATGGAGACGCAGTCGTACCTGCCAAACAAGTTAAAACTTTATGTAAGTACCAAATGAGAGGAGACCTTCCATTATTTATTAAAAAGCAGAGTCGGGCAAACTCATGCTTTTTGTAAAGTGTGTCATTCAGATGTTAGCATCGCACACGGCGATGTTCGCCAATGAGAAGAATCGTCCAAGAGGAACAAAACATACACTGTCAATGACTTCATTTGTGACAAGAACTGTGTCGGAGGCAAACCAAGTGACCAAAGCTGAGGTATCATGTATCCAGACTCTGCCATCGCAAGGAAGTCCTCGTCGGGGGAAACAAAAGCCACACAACTCATCCATCATCAAATAAATTGATGATAATAACTAATAAATAAAATACATAAATCTTATAAACATGTCTGTACATGTTAAAGTAATACATACTTTAAATAAACATGTATTTCCTGAATGTATATACCCGTCCTTTATGTGTTTACATTTACATTATATGGGGGGCGAGAGCTGTCAAGGTATGGACGGAGTCCGCCAGAAAATTTCCCTTATTTTGAAATTCCAATGTTGACAGGTATGAAGTACACCTAAAAGATTTTCTTACATCTTCAGTGGGGACGTCCAACGTGACAAGGTATCTTCTAAAGGGCCCGAGTTGTATGCTTTCAACGTGAAGTCAACTGTGGAGGATGAAAAGCTTCCTGCCAAGATCAGTGAAGAAGACAAGCAGAAGATTTTGGCTCAGCCATGCGTGAGAGACTCGGAGTAGAGCTGCTGCTGCTTTGCGTTGAAAGGAGCCAGTTGAGGTGAAGTTTTCATTGAACATTATACTAGTGGTGGGCCGTATACAGGTTTCATCACCGTCCCCAGTGTCATGTTCTGCCACAACATGGATACCGTCGTTACCGTGATAAACACACATGTTTTGGTTATAACATACACATGAGGACGATCTACTTTCCACAACTCTGGATGAACTACGTGACACCCACACAGATTACACTGTCTATGGTTATGTCCAGGATACCACCTTCCTTTACACACAGATATAAATGTAATGTAATTCCCAGTTTTGTTGACCGATCACAAATTATGTGGAACCTCAGTTCAGAGGGCAAAACAATAAAATATTCTTTATTGCTTAGATTCAGGTTGCTTAGCAATACAGTTCACTTACAAAACAACAGCATGGCTGTTATTAACTCTGAGAAGGAATCCTATTACATTTACTAAATGACCTACATTATGGGGCAGACCACTTCTCCCAAACACATGGAGGCCTATCTGCCTTCCTCTTTGGAGCGAATACATTCAATTATAATAATAATCATTGGTTTTTCTTTCTTAGGATATGTTCCCTTACAATGCATAAGTGTCCCTTTTTATTTTGTCATACCGTGATAAAATAGTAATATAATATATATAATATAAGCGTAAGATTAATCGTCCAATAAAAACCTGAACCTTACTTTACCTCCAGATGCACCAATTTAGCAGCAACAATGGGCCTATTAGAGTTCAACTCTGGGACCAAAGTTTATCTTCCAAAAGCAATTATATCTTATGTTTAAACGATACAGAGACATCAGTTAATTACATAATTGTTTGCCAAGATAAGATAGCGGGTCCTCACATCTCTGAAAATATCACAGAAAATGTTCAAGTAGTGTCAATTTCAATCCATTAGAAAACATATGAATGGTAGAATACATTTAGCACATTTTAAAGTTATATTTTTGAGCTTTTTGCCTTTATGATAGTGAAGTGCAGATTGTGAAAGGAGGAGAGAGAGAAGGAACGACATACAGCAAATGGCCACAGGTCGGACTTGAACCAGTGGCCGCTATGGCAAGGACTCAGCCTTTGTATATGGGACGCCTGTGCTACTGGTTGAGCTACTGGGATGCCCACATTTAGCACATTTGTTTGTGTCGCAGTACTAGCAATAGTGATTGTAAACACACAGGAGTTAGAGAGCTACAAGTATTGCTAACATAGTGAGTTACTATCTGTATTTCTTTAGCAGAAAACCTACAACTCAGAGCAGCACCATTATCACCCTCATGTTGTACTCTAATAGTTTGGCACAAGTCCAGTTCCAGGTCTGAGTGAAGCTGCTGTAGAATAATGAAGCAGACTGTGCTGAGTGGGGCTGGTTACACAGACACTGATCACATTCCAGCTCATCTCCTCTGCTGTGGCAAACACAAGCCAATTAACTAAATTGCCAGAGCGACATACTAGATTAAGTGGTACAGGGTGAAAATGAATGAAGGACTGTCCTGTATCTATGGGACATTAATCAGACTGAGCTGTCTGTGGAACTGCTGTATTGCACTGAAAGCTAGACACAGACTAGAGGTGTTAAAGGATGATACTGTCAACCATTGTTTGAGTTGAAACTAATAATATCTTGTTGACCACTTACAAAGATGAACTGTTGTTCTCCACATCTGATAAAGCAAGTGTGTTCATATCTGCATGTAGCAGTAAGTGCCATGAATCCTAGAATGGTATAAGTGTACAAACAGACCTGTCTTCACATTAGTTGAGTGTTTCAGTTTCACTGCCAAGCGAACTCCAAAGATTTGACTTTTGAATGGAAGATGATATTAGGGATGACTGCTTATTGTACCCAGCGGGCACTCCCCATTGACCTGTGTCTTGATGATTATGTAACGTGGCCTGACCAATCCCATTACAAATGGAGGCTAGTAAAGATCTTCATGGAGTTAGGTTAAGAGTTTTAGCCTACAGAGAAACACAGGGACTATTTAAGAGGCTAATTCAAGGCACCATTTTGTTGCCGACCCAGGCCATGTGGGAATGCTCATGAGGGTGTGCGTGACCTGACCACAGTTATGAAACTAGACCTGACCTGTTTCCATGTGACAATACCTAAAATAGACAAACTTTCAACCTGGTTAGAGCTGTTTAATAACTTTGACCCAAACGTCACGTTTAACCAGCTTCTAACTAGCAGTCCCAGGTAAAGAAAGAAGCTGGTTGTGGGAACATTTATTCTAGAAAGGCAACAAAATCAAATGTAAATTGTGTGAGGTTACTCTTCAGTTGAGTGGTAGTGCGAGCACTACACTGTACCACATTAAGAACAAGCGCCTGGCTGTCAATCAGTGTGGTAGAGGGCCAAATATTCAAAGAGCTAGTTCGGTACCTCAAGCCGAGTATGTAAAGACGAGAGTTGGTAAAGACCAAACGAGAGCGAGAAGAGAGAGAATATTTGACTTTCATTCTTCAGGTGGTTTCTGATGCCTGTCACATGACATGACATTACAGTTAATTTAGCTGACGCTTTTGTCCAAAGCGACTTCTGTTACAACAGTTTTCATTAATTAATATTCAAAACAATAATATCAAACCCAAACCTTTACATCAATGTAAGCCTTGTCATTGTCTGACCTTCAGCTGTCCGTCTCTTTACAGTGTCTGCTGCTGCTTTATATCAAAGTCTCTCTCCCTTGACGGAAACAATGGCCTTGTAATGGCAGATGGGGGTTTACTAATTAAGCGGCTCTAAACCAGGCACATCTTGTGTATTAACATCTAATCTACCGGTTGAGCTCTTGTTCTCCACACAGTCCTATTTGTCAGCTAGTTAAGTGCAGCACTACATGCAGTGCAATAAGACGTGCAGTGTCATAGTTTGCAGTGACAGGAAGGAAACGGGGGCTGCTTGAACAGATTACCAGACAGATGTAGCTGCTTAAGAGCCACATGAAGAACATCCTGTATCACAGTCTCAGAGAGTGAATAAATAGAAGTGGTTACTTAGAAGGAGCTGTGCGAGGCACCATGGTTCAAACGCTCACCATGGCTGAAGAGCGCCACCAATAGAAACTCCAACAAACACACGGCACATGTTGCAAGCATAAAGTGTGTCCCTAACACTAACTCATTATTCACCAACATGACAGGAACAGGTGCTCAGTGCTCAGAATGATGAAGCGTTTCAACATGTACTCTTCTGTGACAACCGATCAAAACTTCATCCGCACACCAAGACCTTGTCAGTCAATAGTAAGTTAGATTACTTTGCTAAATGATTGATTATTTTGGTCACATACTGGCAGAAAGGTTTACTCTTTCATTCCATAGTTCATACCAAACTAGTACTAAATTAGTAATTCAAGTGATTTTTACGTAACATTAGTTACAGCAATTATGATAAGTCTATCTAGAAAACAATACATTTACCGATTACAGGTTTTATGTTTAATGTGAGGATTTGTTCTGTTTTATATGCTTTCAACTTGAATTGGACCTGACTCGTTTATTCAATGAATTGATGTCTATCAACAGAACATTAATCAGCATCAATTTTTGATAATCAAATGATGGTTTCAATTGATGGTTGCTGCATCTCACATGTGCTGCTTTTTGTCTTATATTATAGTAAACGGAATATCTTTGACTTTTGGACTGTTGGTTGGATATAACACATTTGACGATGTCATGAGCTCTAGGAAAATGTGATGGACATTTTCCATTATTTTCTAAAATTTCATCAACAAAATTACTTCAATCAATCACATTATATTTACAGAGCCCACTATCCTTAATTACAAATGTTCCTCACAAGCTGTATAGCACACAACAACCAAACACTGGCTGGTTCCAGGTTTTCCAATATGAGGTTTTGCTATTTTTCTCTGTTTGATATGACTGCATATTGAATATTTTGGGGTTATGTAATGTTGGTCTAACAAAACAAGACATTTGAAGATGTAACCTTTTACTCTTTGATATTCTAGAAACTAAACCTTTAATTGATAAATGACCAAGATGGCAGCCTCCAGGTTGTGCTCCGTTACTTTTTCTGTTTTTGTTCATTTGTTCAGTCTTTTCAGTTTTTTACACAACTGGAAAGTTATGGAGAGATTCTAGATCAGGGGTGTCAAACTCATTTATGTCCAGGGGCCACTACAGCCCAATTTGATCTCAAGTTGGACGGACCAGTAAAATCACAGCATAATAACCTATAAGTAACGACAACTCCAAATGTTCCCCTTCGTTTTAGTGCAAAAAATGAAAAGTACATACTTAATGTTCAAATGTAATGAACTATCTTTTTACAACCTGAAATTTCTTAAGAAAATAAGTTGCAATATCAACAATATTATGCCTCAGTTGATCATTTACACATGTGCATTACAACTTACAGATCACACTGTATCTACAAAGGCACAACATTTTTTGTCACAGGTATCTGGAACAGTATTTTACTTTATGATCAAAACAAATAATTTTTACACTTTGCAAAGTCATCCCGCGGGCTGGATTGGACCCTCTGGCGGGCCGGTTTTGGCCCCGGGCCGCATGTTTGACACCCATGTTCTAGATTCTCTATGGGAGTTGCAGGTGGCACTCGTTTTTTCGCTTCCGTCAACACAACTGTAAAATGTCTGCTCTCTGGCTAACACACAAACAAAATGAACTGCTGCTTCTCAACAGTCCAAACGTTGACTTGTCCTGCAGAACTTAGCATGACGAGCACATCCCGGATACTACACTCAACCTGTCGGCTTCTAACTCCTCAGGGACATACGCAAGGATCCAGTTTGTTTCAGCTTGGTATTCAACACCCGGACCATCAGCACTGGCGCCCCCCAAAGATGTGTGCTCTCCCCACTGCTCTTCTCCCTCTACCGCAACAACTGCACCTCATGTATGTATGTTAAACTCCTGAAGTTTGCAGATGACACAACGGCAGTCATATAGTGTCAATAGCCCTGTTACTCTAAAACATCCACTGTACTGTAAGTTATAAACTATATATTTACAGTTTAAAATACACACTGGGCTTTAACATGTACGCATCATCTCTGTGAAATATAGATTCTCAGCTAATAAAGCTGATTCTGATTTTGATCACTGAAAGTTACAGTTAGTGTCAGTGTGTTTTGTCCTGGAGATGCCAGATGGCAGGTGCTTCGAATGAAGTGCTTCTATATTGCCATTTAGAATATCTAAAAACTTAAAAATTGTAAATGTAGCTTTCAGTTCATACAATCCAGAAGTTGACGTGACTAGCAAACCAAGACATTACAATTAACTGTAACTGTTCGCATGTGTCGTGTCTAACCAGCCATTTGGAAACATTTGCTGGTTGCCTCAGAGGTGTTTTGTTGTAATGTCCTTTTAAAGCCATTGAGCCTATTTGTTTGTTGTGTAGTTGTATGAGACAGGTCCATGCATATAGGGCAGAGGGCCTCACTGACAGAGGTCAGTGAGGCCCTCTGTAGAGGAAGGGATCCTGTGGGGGATCGTGCTCAGCTGAGGTGAAAAGTTATACTTAAAAAAAATGTCACTTTCAAAAAAGGTACCCCCACTTAACCACTTCAAAAATGTTGTATCTTTAGTAATGTTACCTTAATATAAAGCAAGAGTAGGCGTTATTTTCAACAATCACATTTTGATTCATGAAGGATATACTGATGAGTAAGCTCGCTTTTATGTTCAAATAGTTTTAACGTAGTTAGGTAACATTAGAAAGGCAAACTCGAGTTATAGTGACGTTAGGTCTACACTGTTGTGAACAGGGTGCTGGATGAAGTAGTGAGGTGTACAGTAGGCCTACCTGGTGCTGCCCCACTGATGGATGCTCCGCTCGGCTTCAGCTGGGGACAGGTCCCCTTGACTCCCCCCCCCCCCTCCTCCTTCTCCTCCTTCTCCGACGCCGGAGTGACAGTACCGTGTTCCCACCGGGGCAGAGACATCTCCCGGTGAAAACGGTCTCCTGACAGTCGTCCCTCCCCTCGAGGACACACACAGCTGGCTTAATAAAGCCGAACACCGGCGAGCTGAATTCATTCTTTACTGTACTAAATCTAACGTAACAGAGAAATAACTAAGTTACCGGCAGTGCGCCGCTGTCTTTTTACCTGTAATAAAGAAACCGAGCCATTTATTCAACAAAAAGCGTGAGAACCTTCCCCCTACACGCGGGTTGACAGGAAAACTTCCTTTTGTGCTGTGCTTTTGAAGGTAACATAAAGCCGGCCGGCAAAAGTTACATAATTCTTTTGGTGAGTCACGGAACTCCGGCTAGGGGTTTGCCAATGATGGGCTAATCCATAATGCTTTGCCGAGGACACCAACATATGTTAGAACTGACTATATACTATAAGAAGTGAATACACTTAATTGGAAAAGTGTCTGACCGTGTAAATTTCTATTGCAAACGGATTCGAGACAAGATAAAAAACATCTATATACAGTGATCCCTATTGTAACCGATGGCTCGAGCCGCTGACGTTTGTACTAAAGAGGCGGGAACCTGCGAGAAGGGGGCGTTAACGTTCCATGACCAAGCCAATAGGCGTTCAGTGCGCTTATTACATAGAAACGACGGCTCTGACGTCAACCCCTTCCACGCCTGTTCCCAGTGTTCTTCTCCAATTCTATCACCTTCCCCTGAAAACAAGTCTTGTGAAAAGAACAGCCTGTCCCAGATAAACCACCATACTGCCAGCCTGTTAGCCTAACGCATAAGCAGGGTTTAGGAGAGCATGACAAATTCATCATATTTTCTTTTTTTGTAAGAGGTGTAATTTTTTTTTAAATCAAAAAGTAAAAGTAACAACATTTGAAATTATATGAGTTTGGGGAAGTAGCCTACTGCTTGAGTAACAAAGCCACATTCCCCCATAAATTGTAAAGTTGTTGTTTGCATTGTTGCTTAGTTGCAAGAAAGTGGTCACAACTTGTAATATATCTTGTAATAACTGCTTCATGTGGTATTTCCTATGAATGTTTCAGTGTCACCCCCTTTAGTGTTCTTTTTTAAATCTAATCTGGAGTTAGTTGAGGCAAAACCAAAGCCATTATATAACCAGGTGAAGGGTCATTAGTGACAGGATCCAGCACCGTTTCTCTGTTAATTATTCATCAACCCAAGCAACAAAACAGTGCTTTTAAGGTTGCACTAGTTGTTCCAGGTTTGTATTCAAAGTACATTTATGTTAGCATAATATACGTCATAATGCTGGAAAACATAAGCAAAGATAACAAGGCAAGCAGTAAAAACTCAGATGTTCTTAAGACTTAATAATAATAATAATAATAATAATAATAATAATAATAATAATAATAATAATAAATTGTATTTATAATAGCGCCTTTCAAAGCTAAAAGCAATCTCAAGGCGCTAAAAAGAACAACAACAGACATAAGATTTTACCCATCAGTGCATACATAGAAATGTTCCTCCGTACCTCAAGGAACTCCTCCCTCAACAAACCTCCACACGCAACCTCCGCTCCTCCAAAAAAACTTTGCTCCACCCCCCAGGACCAAGCTCCGCACCCTGGGCGATCGGGCCTTCTGCTCAGCCACTCCTCACCTGTGGAATTTCCTCCCAGAACACCTGAGGGCTCCACAGGCCACCGACGCCTGATGGTATAAGACTTATAACAGAATCTCCATATGACAGCAAAATACAATTTTAGAGCTTCATATCTCTATATTTATTTATTTGTGGCAGAAGATGTTAAACCTAAAATAGCAATGTTATTAATGGTTATGTGTTTGAAAGAAAATAATTAATAATCAATATTTGTGCAAATAAATGGCCTAACACCGCTAACCTGTGTGCACGGTTTAGGCTAAGGCTTCCAAAAATACACCTGACATTCAGAATAAAACAGAGCAATTAAAATTCTGTAAACATTTATGTCAAGTTTTGTCATATTTGTTGTCATATTTTGAGGCATGTACATTGACTCAGGCAGATGTATAACTGTAACATTTAGATGCTGGCAGCACTATTCAGTTATTGCTTTGCCAAAGTATTTTAAAGCACAACGTACGCATACATTTTAGAGAGGCTAACACATTTGAAGCTACTGTTCAAACACAAGTACATGCTTCCAGTTTATTAATAGTACGGTTCACAGCTTCCTCCAGTGTGGAGCCAACAGGGATTGAACAGTAATTCATTAGTTGTTTCTTCCTGTCTCTGTGCTACCCTCTGGTGGCTATCTAACGCTGCAAGAGTTGAGTAGCTTTCTAATAGACGGAATCGGAGTTTCGGGCTTCCGGTGGAATCGCAATGCATGCTGGTGTGGCAAGCCTAGAAAAGTGAGCACCAACTCTACAAGGGCCGCCATATTGGATTTCTTCTCTACGTGTTTACATTGTATTTAGCTTATTCTTCAAGCGTGTTTACACTGTATTTGGCTAGTTTTTAGTGCGTAATTATCGCTCTTCTAGTTATGGGATTTGGACACAGACATTGTGTGGTGAAAGGATGTTCAAACAGTGGGAGAAAGCTAAATAAATGGGCAGAATCTCATTGTGAGCTTCACGATTGCAAAAATTGCGACTGCAAGCCCTCGCTCGAACTATTTCCATTTCCAACAGCACTAAAGAACAATGATAGAAGGCTAGCATGGACCAAAGCTGTAAATAGACAGGATTACAATGGGAAGTCTTGGGAGCCCAAGAAATCTTCACGGATTTGCAGTGAGCATTTCATGCAAGGAAAACCAACAAATGAATTCCCTGATCCTGAACTCGACCTGGGGTATGTAGTCTATCTACTTGATTTATATATTGACAAATGTACTTTCTATATATTGAGTTTTATAATAATTAACAAACACAAGTTAGGTATATATATAATAGCTTACCCTGCAACACAACTGCAATAAGCACTTATGATATCGCCAGTTTTCTTGACTGCGCAGATCCATGCTGAATGTGGCGTATGGGAAGTTTTTATTGAATGAGTACATTTTGCTTTCAAAAAGCAATACTCAGAATCTGCGAGAGGATTGAAAGATATGTTTCAACCAGCCAGAGTCAAACAGTCTAAATGCTTTGCCTTCTTTGTATTCGTTCAAAGTTCGTTTATGAAACTCGACATCGTTCCCTGGGTGGTCAGACATTAAACATAATGTTATATCGCTGAGGTATATCGGCGGCCAAGAAGTCATGCTGTTGTTTTCATTGACCCAGCCATCCTGCAGTGTCAAGGGATCAGGCACTGAAACGCCACTCCAAAAGCTTAGTCTTTTCTTTTTCTGTGATTTCAAGTCTTTCGTTAGCTGTTGGTTGCTCCTCAATGCCCATCTCTGATGCAGCAAACACCCTGGCAATAAGCTCGAGTTTTGTTCCTGAAACCTTTAAATTCCGCTTGCAGCAAAATACTTTCAAAGCTTCGACTTTCCACATCTGAACCTCATCATAAGAAAGGAGTTCAGAACTCATTGTAGAGTAGTAGGTTTGTTTACAACACGCTTGAAGAATAAGCTAAATACAATGTAAACACGTAGAGAAGAAATCCAACATGGCGGCCCTTGTAGAGTTGGTGCTCACTTTTCTAGGCCCGCCACACCAGCATGCATTGAGATTCCACCGGAAGCCCGAAACTCCGATTCCGTCTATACAATCAAATAATATATATCTTCCAAGTCCGTGAGGTTCCTTTGTCATTTGTGAGCAGTAAGTAAGAAAAGCTTACAGGGGCAGATTTAGTTATTTGGGGGCCATAGGCAAATTCAGGTATGGGGCCTTATATTCACCGTCAGATCAATACATTAATAACACTACTAATGCCACACTCTAAAACTCTGAGGACGGTTAACTAAATGTAACTATCATGAACAAAGCTGTCGGATGAATGTCGTGGAGCAACATGTGCAAAGTTCCCCTCTAACATAGAATCACTGACCTTTCTAATTGTCAAAGTCTTTCCTATGCATTTGTTTTTGTTATCTACCTGATACTGTCGTCCAGTCTCACTGTGAATAAAACAGTAACACATGGTTCAATCTGTGTATGGAGAAAAACACAAGTTTCTTTAGTAACTGAGAAAACCTTGAGAAACGGAAGGAGTGTAGCATTCGGGGGTGCAAAACTAATCTTCATAGTCAGTCAATAAAGTGTGAATGCAGAGGTTTCACAGAGAGACGCACCAAAGTGCCTCAGTGATGCAGAACAGAAATAGAAGTTGCTGCTCAGTGCTGATATCCCGCTATATGGAGACGTGAGAAAGAAAGGTTATGACTTCCATCGACATCTAATGTATGAGCCATGATAAGAGCTGAAACACAGCACACCATTTCCTCAGCAGTTTTGTACCTCATTTGACAAAGTCTTGCTGAGAAAGCAAAAGCAAGTGTGTTAAATGTTTGTGCGTGTGTGTGCCTCTGTATGAGTGTGTGTGCGAGTGTGTGTGTGCCTCTCTGTATGTGTGTGTGTGCGCGTGTGTGCCTCTCTGTATGTGGGTGTGTGCGCGTGTGTGCCTCTCTGTATGTGTGTGTGTGTGTTTTGTGAGAGGCTGAGTTGTCCAGTCTCAGTAATATTTCTGGGTTATTACCCAGAGCAGGGCTTTGATTCTCCTAAATGTAGTTTAAGTAGGGATCTAAGCTGCGTCTCTTCATGCATACACTTTTAGAGCTCGGACTTGTGTGGTAATATTAGCTAAGACGGATTAGACAGGACAATTTAGCATCTCATTTGAATAAGGGCAAAACAAAACCCCTAATTAATGAAGACTCAATTTTATTCTGAAAGGCAATTGGAATGAAAAACACTTTGATGAATTAATGATGTTCCACAGTGCGGCTATGTAAAGATTAAAGATGTGGGAGCACATTCAGGCCTTGGGTATCTGTGTTAGTGTGTGTGTGAGGTGTCCTACCTCTGTCTGGACACTAGGTGGCACAAAAGCTCCACGTTGATGTTGTTCCATGTGTCCAAACCTATACTGCTCTGCATTCCAACAATAAAGTATTACAATATTCACAAAGGGACGTGTTCTTTTTTTAAACACATGTAATATTTTCTCCTACATATGCTAACATTCTTCACTTCATTTCATGAATTATACCCTAATGACATTTGGCAAGACTTAAAGGTTGAGCTTCAGATTTAAAGCTGCAAGGAAAACAAGTCTTAATCCCTCTCCAGAAGATATTAATATTGAATAGTAATTTTACTTGCCTATGGAGATCAGTAACTTCAGACATTCAGTCATCCAGATGGTTTAATAATCTCCTGGAGACTGTGGGAAGGCAGGGTCACGGCACCCAGCAGGACGCAGAGAAGAGCAAAACCAGCCAAGCTTCAAGAGGCTTCATGTGAGCAGAGAAGCTTCTCATGTGTGTGTCATTCTGGTACGATCAGATGCTGAATGCTTTAATTGTGCGGAACACCGGATGTTGATGGGAATGGGATTCAGGGTGAGCTGTTTACGACCAACAGCTAACAGGAGTGTAAGATGCAAGCAGAAGCATCGTCTTTATTTAGTCAGAAGTCTGTTTGAGTGGAACATCATGTGCACTGAAGGACACTCGACAAGTGGATGATGCTCCAGGAGGCGAATGGATGTTTCCATTAGAACTGAATCCAAGATAGCAGCTGTTCTGTTCTGTGAAACATCTGTAGGGGTCGACACAGAACATTCTATCACTTTATAGGATCATGCAGGTTTATAACAATTTTATTTTTGTGGTTTTGGTCATAACATCATTAATTTTTTTATTTCAACAGTTATGATAACATACTCACAAAAGTAACGGCTGAGCTCTCTACACGACACGGCAGCAAACACAAGCAGTCATGTTGTCATATCAGGCAAGTTATGAACTTTATTTGGCAGATCAACTTAAAGTGAGCATAGTAGGTAGTGCAAGCACCAGTGACCTGCTGTCAATCATCTGTGTGTACACGCAGCAGGTCAGAAATGAGATGACTCTCCTGCCCGACCTTGTTTTCAAGCATGGCTTCGGTATTATGAGTGCGATATCAATATGTATTTGTGTTGGTGACAGAAGATGCAACTTCCTGGAACTAACTTATTTAGATTTAGTTACTGATCAGTAATATATTTTTTGCAGTCATTACAAAGTGATTTTTAATCGAATAAAGATCAAAAGAACAATATTCAGAATTTCTTTCGTCGATCTGAACAAATGAAATCTGTTCCCAGGGTTGGCCAGGCACATGGGCATCCACCACAGCACTGGACTCTAACTAAACTAAACAATGGTTACTTTGTGAGCACAGGTACTTACGTCATCGTCATTTGGTGTTGTCCATATCAATACAATTCTAACTATAACTCTGTACTAACATGCGGATGTTTAGCAGGTGTGTTTATCATGGAAAGCATCTTAGCCTAACGTAACAGGTATATGGTCACAAATCTAAGTATTGGACACATTAAAATGTGACCCTGATGATGACGCTAGATGGAAAGTGAGGGGATCTCAAAAGTGGTTACGATTCATCCTGAGGGGAACATGAATGTCTAAACCAAATTTAAGAGCAATCCACCCAATAGTTCCATTCTGGCAATATGTCAACCTCATGGTGGCGCACAAGGAAAGCTCAGCGGGCTTCACCCTGTTGGGACGATGAATGCTTGTTCTAAATTGTACAAGATCTTATGAGTCTAAAAAGTAAGAGAAGTTTAGTATGAAGTGTATGAAAATGAGGCAGTTAACCCTAACCCTAACCATCTCTCTGTGTTACAAGAGTACGTGTGATGATATTACCTCCCTAACCCTAACCTAAGTGGAGCAGTTCATCCTGATCACAGAGGTGTTAGTCATTTCCCCAGCTAATTTAAATTACAGACAGATTAACCTGCTACTCTACAAAATGTCCTGATCCCTGGTGATTTTCATTCTGAAGCGACACCTCAGTAATTACGGCAACAAAGCAATCTTTACTAGCAGCATTAGATCGTGGGGAATTGTCATTCCCAGTGTTATTTAAACATGTTTCCCTTTTGCTGCTGTTCTGTGAGGCCAGTGTCTCTGGTGGTCCCGTCGAAGAATTCAGCGTTGATAAAAGTGTGTGTAACGTTGCCTCGCTGCATCTCTGGAGGTCCAAAATGAGATAAATGTCCACCTGACATGAAAACAGCCCAAACACGTCCTGCCCTGGAGCTTACTGAGCAGATGGAGAAAGGGCAGTCGGTGAGACCGAACAATCGATGCCTCCTCCACCGCCCAGACCTGAGTGCTATCGATTCCCTCTCTCAGTAAACAGGAAGTGTTAATGCACTGAAGGCGCTGCCTAAGGGAGTGGAAGAAAAGTGAAAAGAAAGATAAAAAAGTGAAAATGAGAGGTCAAAAGAAGGCTGAAAGACAGAGAGGAAAGCAGGAAACAGTGGTGAAGGTGAAATTACGAGGTTGCCCCAACCTGCAGGAGCATTCAAACACACCCTGTACCCCTCTGTTCCTAACCTTTCACTGCTCACATGGAAGGCAGTTGAACTGAAAAAGCTTCAGAGACGGGTGGTAGTGATGGATGGAGTCCTTTCTCCTTCAGATTGAGGTCAGACCAGTGATGTGTAACCTTTTACTTTACTTTAGCCTGGCTAATTGATAAACATATGAAAACGTATTGTAAACCCTGTAGCAAGTATTATGACACTGAGGTAGAGAAAAGGGAAAAGGTGTGAGCTAACATGTTCCTGCAGATGATTCCTCATGTGCATTGTTTTGTTTTAATTCAGTGTTTTGCTGTAGTAACATAACCTCACTAGGCAACACAATATTATAGTTACAAACATACAGGTTTGTGTAACTTTAAGTTGTATAAAACAATGTAAATACACAAGTAAAGTATAATTACCTCAAACTTAGAGTATTTGAGTAAATGTACAGACTTTCCACCACTGACTACATGGCATGCAGACCTGACCGCAAGCTGATTGGTTCCAACTCACATCAGAAAGTGATGTCTCAACTTGGGAAGAATTACACGTAAGCATTATACGCAAAATCTGTATAAAAGTATAAAAGACACAGGACTGCCTCTGAACAACCCTGCTGGTTTCCTTATGTGCAGCCTGAAGAGGCATGTTCCCGCCTGCCGTCAGCTCAGCCAGAGAAGGACTCTAAGCGTTCAGCGTTCAGTGCACGTGAAGGAGCATGCAAGGGAGGCTACACATACACAGACAGCAAAATGTAGGGAAGAAGACGGCAAACTAGCAAATATGAATGTAAACGATGCAGGTTTAAAATAGATTTAAAAAATAATCCTCAAGTGGAAACAGCTCAACTCTGTATGTAAATATCAGGAACCTTCATTGTCGTTCATCATCAGAACTTTGATGAGCTGTGTTTATCTAAAAATCTGATGTTAATTATTTTTTTTGTAAATCTTTCTTAAATTTAATTGGAGGTCGTGTTGAAAATGAGTACATCTGAAACCTAAGCCATACTGTGCAGGAATAGGTATTGTCTGTCTGGATGGAGGCTGATGACAGAACTGGTCTTGTGAAAGACCACAGAAACCTTTCTGTGTTTTTCTGAAGAGCTGGTGTGACAGGACGTCTCCTCATAACGAAGCCAGTGGTGGATACATTCTCTCAGCCCCCTGACATGGTTTTATAATCGCTGGGTATTTTCTGCTTGACATCTCCAGGCGAAGGTTGTGCTCTCTAAAAGCATTGGATGGAAGCCTCAAGGGGGATAACCCTTCGTGTCACTGCTCTCCAGCTCTAATTTTATATTATGCCCTTGTTTTTTCCTTTCCTTCCCCTCTGATTAGACTCACATGTTTTCCAACACGCTCAACTGTCTCTTCACTCTGGTGTGTTGCAGGTGCTGTCAGGTCTCAATCTATCACCTCTCCACCTTTTTATATCTCTTGATTTTTCTTTTGATTTCTCTCTCTCTCTTTCTCCTCCTGTTTCCTCCCTCTCCTTCCAGTGGCCTCCGCTGCACAAAGCTGCCAGGGCCAGTGGGAACAAAACCATCTCAAATCAATGTGTGGACTGGATTAGCTTTGAAGATGCATTTTAAGGTACTGTGTAGATTCCTTTGTGTTGGAAAAGAAGTGGGGGTGACGCACTATCAGGAAGTGTCAAGGGAGGGTAGTAATAGCCTGCGTCTGTGTGAGCGGGGTATGCTGAGGAAGGTGAATGCAATCATCCAGGGTTGTGTTGCTATTTAACACTTAGATTCTCCCGAGGAATAACATTCTATGCTGTTTGGCCTTCACAAGTAGCTGCTGAAGTGTGGGCCAAAACACTCCCTCACCTGACACTTTATCATGTATAAATGTTGTATTTGCATCTGTCCTTCACTGCCTCTTCTTTGACTGATAACATCTTTTAATTCTGAATATAAACAATAACCCACATTACATACATTTAATTATTTTCCAGAAGAAGTGCTGAGGATTTGCAGTATTTCTTCACCCCTGACTTGTATGTGCAGGTCTTCCTCTAAGTCTGCAATAATATTCTCCACCAGAGGGTAAAGCAGTAAAACTCCACAAATCACTTGTCGTTCCTTGTAAACAATTATTACAGAAATCACAGTAATAAGTTGAAGCGACCTTGATGAGCACCCCCCTCTGGATATTGGCAGCTACAGTGTGAAGATTCTGAACTTCAATTTTTTTGTCCCCCTCACGTTGAAGGTTTCAAACTGGAACCTTCAACGTGAGGGGGACAAAGTGTCCTTAAGCAAGACACTGAGGTCAAGTGTGTGGCCTAAAACAAAAAGTAACTTCTAAACGGAATTGTGGTGGCAATTCAAAAATGAATCACCCGTTTCAGCTGAAAGTACAGATAACCTGCAGCCACGTGTGCTACAAGTATTTGACCCTGAGTATACAGAAACACACGTCATTTATACAGTACAGTATATGGGAATAAAAGGCACAGAGACATCACACATGTTAATTACAACTCTTAACATTTGTCTGCTGACAATGGTCAAAGTGGCAGCTACTGTCTGTCAAATGTTAGCAGACACGGGGACATCAGACATGTGTATGACAATTGTGAGAAAACACAGGGTTAGTGACTGTAAGGCCAAACTTTATAGAGATAAAATATAAGAAGACTACATGATACATTTCCACGACAGGATTCACCATGGCCAAACTCATAAACCGTTTCTCATAGACCGCATCGTTGCACTCACAGAGTTCCTTTTCCATTAGTGACAGTTTGCCCCGCCCCCTGCACTTTGCTCCGCCCCCTTTCACAAGCCATGAACCGTTTGTTGTTGAGGCTTGTCGGAGGAATCATCAGAGAGGGATTGTAAGGTTTGTGTGTGTGAATGCATGCATGGGTTTACCAGCTTTATCTTTAGACAGCTGACTCCCTGCACACATGAATGGCATGACAATAATTTACTGATATAGATCTTTGAAACTTTCAGACAAATTCTGACCTGCACAGTCCAATGCTTTTCTGTCCCGTTCCTCTCACCGTTCCTCACTCTGTCTCACTCACTGCTTCCCAGCAGAGCGTTCAGCTATATTAAGCAAAATGTAAAGTGTTGTAAACACAACACCACCTTATGAATTAAATATGTAAAAGAAACAAACATTTTGTTATTGGGTTTGCTTGTCATTGTCTTTATGCAAACTGTGCTGTAGGGCGAACCATTGCTGCTGTGGTTTTGGCCCACTAAATTTGATTGCTGCGGTGTTTACATGACGTTTATTAAAATTTCGCCGGTTGGCTCGGCAGCTGTGCATGTTAACGTTAACGTTCTTATTTTTAGGTGCTTGTAATGGTTTACAGATTACAGCAGGTTGCAGGGCCGACAACAGAGCTTCATAATAAGGACTTAATGAAATACGAGCCTTCAGACGTACTCTTGTTTAGAAGATGAGAACTCTCTCATTGTGTCCATGCATGTGTGTGTGGTTTTGTCCTGTCTTTTCATTTCTTCCTGCCCTCTCCTCAGCTTTTGCATAAGAGGCTGTTTATCAAACCAACCAGCTGGAAAAAACATGAAGTATGAATAAAGAAAGAAAGATGGATTACACTGTACAAGCACAAAAAGTTTCACTCCCATGAGTTCATTATTCGTGTGAGCCTCTCTAATGGAACAAGCTGAATCCTCTAAACAGCTGTCGTAATAATGCAGATGGATGGTTTGTATGCTAGGGCACACACCAAGTATGTGACCCCAACTTTCAAATGTTCCCTGCTTTAGTTTGGCAATGTGTTTAAACTGGTGGAATTCATTATTTCTTACCTTGCAGTATCTTTCTGTAGCATACAGGCAACCTGCTTTACAATCTTCTTAGCATTATCACACTCATCAAAGCCTTCAACTCATCACTTAACCATGGAGCATAGTTATGCTTAACAGTATATGCTTATCCACCAGCTTGGATAGTTTTTCCAAAAATGTATTCAGAGCAATTTTTGGATCACAAGTAGGTCTTCATCACTGCAACCTATGGCTAAAGATACAGCATGTGAGCAGTGGTCAGGAACATAGGTAACAATGTGGTCTATGCAGGTTGAACACTCGGGTTAGAAGGTTTGCCACTTGGGTTAGGTCACAAGCATCGGCTACCGAGAGAATCTTTTTCCTCAGATGGCAATTTGTGGAAAAGTAGACAATATTTAAATCACCCAACAGATATCTTATCAATAAGATCCCACATTCCTTCCAAGTATCATATTAGTCCTCAGATGGCTATAACAGGAACCAGTTGATATTGGGAAGGCCCAATATCAACTGGTTCCTGTTATCGGGGCAAAATCTAGTTGGTCAACTTAAAGAGTGGACGCCCATATTGAGCTGATTAGAAGCAGCTGGAGGAGTGAGGGAGAATAAATGAAGCATCAAGGTAGACTTCCTGATTGAACTTACACTGATCTCCATTAGACTAGACAATAGTTTCTCAGACTACAAATGTTCAAACGTGTTATAACCAAGACTTGTTCTAAAATAAAGAATGTGGACATTAAATGGGACTTAAATAGTCCAAGCAAAGAAAATAATGTCAGACATTGCATGAGAGGCCAGGAGTGATACTCCATTGTTGTCCTCTGAAAGACAGAGCGTCAAGTTTGCCATAAAAGGCTTGGCCTTTTATGCAAAAACGTGTCAAGCAAACTGGTCTTTGAAATGCAAAAAGGCCAAGAAGTAAAGGGAATCCACTGACGATGTGAACAAAGTGCAATCTCACCTGTGTAAATTCAATAAATGTTATGAGGAAGCTAATGACACGCATTAGTCCCTCTTGAGTCTGCATTTAACAGAGGATAAAGTTGAAAGACAAAATATATATTTTCATGTAAAAAGGACTGTGTCTTTTGATTTCACTGAAAATGTAAAGGGTTGGTCTATCAGATGCTGGCCTCCAATGTGTGCATGTGTGTAAAATGACAATGAAATTGAACCTGCTGACAACCAGTGTGTGGCTTCTGGTGAGATTATTACTGAGGAAAGTACTTCAAACATATCATGTTAAAGGAAAATCATTCCAGACCACTCTCAGTTATACAGTGCCTATAGAAAGTCATCATACCCTGTGAATATCTTTACCTTTTGTCACTTTATACCCTGGAAATTAAAATAAATTAAATTTAACTTTTGAGCTGTATGTACACATTATAACCCTCATCATCAAAGCAAAAAATAACATAAAATAAAATTCTGGACAATTATTAAAAATCAAGTGAAATACCTGGTTTGGTTAAGTGATCAGCCGCCGTGATGGCACCACCAACACCTTGCCTAGATCAGGCCATCCGTCCAAACTGCAAGGAGGACATTGATCAGAGATGCAACCAAGAGGCCGAAGGCGACTTTGAAGGACTTACAAGTCTTTATGGCTGGGACTGGTTGGTCTGTGCATGTGACGACAATCTCTCAAGCTTTACACAAAGCTGGCCTGTAAGGCAGGGTGGCAAGAAAGAAGCCTTTTCTGAAAAGGTGCCACTCAGTCTCGTTTGTGCAAAAACACACCTGGAAGACTCTGTTGCCATGTGGAAAAAGGTTTTATGGTCAGATGAGACTAAGATTGAACTGGTTGGACTAAACTCCAAGCGCTACGTTTCGCGAAAAACAAACACAGCACACCACCCAAAACACACCATACCTACTGTGAAGCATGGTGGTGGCAGCAACATGTTGTGGGGCTGTTTCTCTTCAGCAGGGACTGGGCACTTGACCAGGACTGAAGGGAAAATGGATGCTGCCAAGTTCACCCACATTCTTGAGGAAAACCTGCGTCCTTCTGCTAGAC
Organism: Cottoperca gobio; assembly: GCF_900634415.1. Lineage (NCBI taxonomy): Eukaryota > Metazoa > Chordata > Actinopteri > Perciformes > Bovichtidae > Cottoperca > Cottoperca gobio. Next base: position 25,171,208 of record NC_041364.1, read on the forward strand.
AGCTGAAGATGGGCAGGTCATTCACCTTCCAACACAACAACGATCCTAAACAAACCACCAAAAGAACAACGCAGTGTCTTAAGGACAGGAAGGTGAACGTCCAAGTCAGAGCCTTGACTTAAATCTGATAGAACATCTGTGGATGGACTTGAAGAGAGCAGTCCATCGCCGCTCACCACGGAATTTGACTGAACTCAAACAATTCTGCAAGGAAGAATGAGCAAATATTATGTTGATTTTCTACACGCACTGTATAGAGTAAAGAAGAAAAGCAGAAGCTGATAAGCAGCACTCATGGAGCACATGGCTGCATTAAAAAGGAAGCATGCATTGGAAGCCAAACAGGAGGAGCTAAGAAAGGAAAAGGAACTCTTGGCTCTGGAAACTGAACTGGCTGCAAATGCAAAAACTTCACTGGTCTGAAGGATCTGATGGAATTAATTTATATTTTGAAAGGATCATTGCAAAAAGAACAAGCCGACTGATTTCTAAGCTGAACATTTTGGCCAGAAAAAAGAAGATAAAATAAATAAATCTCCCCTGGGGCACATGCTGTCAGACCTAAACAAACGGCTGTAACACAAACGGACCTCAGACCAGTAATAAAAAGCCTCATACCCTAACACAAATCACACGATGTGATTCATGATGCTCAACAAACTGGACATGAATCATATCGGAACCTAGCATGCAACAAGAACAGCGAAATTGACTTAGTGAACATCATGCAACCACTTAATATTATTGGTTTAACGGAATCCAGCATCAGCTACGAGAAATATTCCTGTGTTCGGTGGTGACTCTGTTCAGTTACAATCCTTTATTGGAACCTTTGAAAATAGTGTAGAAGGAAAAAACTAACACCTTGAGTGACTGCTTGCACTTCCTGCTGCAATACACCAGGAGTCAGCCGAGAGATCTTCCTGGAACAGGCCTGTGGCGACATTGATGTGGAGGCATCCCAGGACTGGATACGCCATCCCCCAGAGAAGACGTCGCTTGTGATGTTGATGAGGTGCTGTAGCCAGATGCACATTGAAGACGGGATGGACTGTAATTGCAATCTAGAATATTTTGTGTGAACCATCTCAATAAGGCCCGCAAACGGCTCCCGCACGAAATCAATAAATGCAGAATTTAAATCCATTTTGAGGCAAATGACTACAATGAGTCTATTGCTTTTTAACTCGATTCCAACAGAGGGTACTGTCTACATCATTGTTTACCATTTACAGCATGCAACAAATAAAAATCACAAACACTCTAGATCACACATGGGTCCGCGAAGGAACACTCAGTGTGAAGGTATAGAGCTGGAAAAAAGAGATATTGCAAGATTAATAGTTAATTTATTGGTATCAAAATATTAAACATTGAAATTAATTAGTTATAATATTAATGGGGATCAATCATCCCATGAAGAGGAAGAAAGTAATAAATCCGTTAAAGAGACACAATTTTTTAGTAGCATCACTCCAGAAGATCTATTTGAGTGACAAAGAACATCAGAAACTAAGAAGGGAATAGAGGGGGCAGGTTTTTAGTGCTTCATAGTAAATTGGAAAGAAAAGAGGTGTATCAATTCACTGTCATAGATCAGTATGTCTTGTTCCAGAAACAAGTGCATGAGGACAAAAAAGGGAAGCAATATTATGTGTTAGGTATAATTGGGGGCATAACTATAACTATTTTCAGTTTATATGCACCTAATGAAGACGACGCAGGCTTCTATAAAAAAAAGATTGCAGCACTTACAGGAGAAGATGCAATGATAATGATTATAATGGGAGGGGATTTCAATTGTGTTGTGAATACATTTTTTTGACAAACTGTCATGGTGAGGTGAAGGTGAGGACCCAAATGCAGTACACTGGACAAGGTTCTAACAAAAAGAGAGCTTTATTTTATAAAAAGCTAGAAAAAATACAAAGTAACAAAACACAAACCGAGCAGGACACGAACGGGACACAAGCGGGACACGAGCGGGCAGATAACAGACATGTAACATGAACAACAATCCAACAAAGACCACTGAGACAGACAGGGATATATACACAGACACTAAATGAGGGAACGAGACACAGCTGGGAGACTAAGGCAAATACACAGGAGGAAACTAATGAAGGAAACGAGACACACCTGGGGAGAAAGGCAGAAAACACAAGGGCAGGAAGTAATACCAGATATGACACAAGGGGAAGTGAACATTTCAAAATAAAACAGGAAACAGAAAACAAGATCCTAACACAAACACCCAAACGAACAAGGACCTCAAAGGCAAAAAGCTTAAATAGTAGTAAGTAGTAGTAGAGGAGCTTGGGCTCACAGACATAAGGCGTTTAAAACATCCTAGTTCATAGGCCCTTCGAAAGGGGGTCCGCGGAGGTACTGCAGGGGGGTCGCAAAATTGTTTGTAGATAAAGCAATAAAATTTAAAAAATACTTTTTTTTATTACAATTTTTATTTTTTGCTTTGCACATTCACATTCCCTCCTCTGCTGTCGCACGGACCTCTTCAAGCCTCTTCTATACAATATATACAGTAGCGGGTCCCTGCACCACTTTACACCAGTTTGGAGGTCCTTGGCCTGAAAAATGTTGAAGACCCCTGTCCTAGATGAAGAGACTTCACATTGTTTTCTAAAGTGCACAACTGCTACTCCTGAATTGATTTTTTTGTTTCAAGACAAGATGCTCATAACGTTATCTCGGAGCAAGAACACGAAATAATGAAATCACTCTGAAATCCCTTGACTAATATAGGCAGGATTTAAATGACCTACTGACTTATAAAACAAAGTGTCACGGTCTGCTTCTTTCTATACCCGCTGCACCTCTGTAGTTTTCCACTAACCACGCCTCCATTCCACCTCACCAGCCAGCTACTCCCACCTCATCAGCTCACCTGGGCTACAGCTGCATCTCATCTTCAACCTGCCTGTCTCTTCTGTTTCCTGATCCTCTGCCTGACCGTGACCCATCTTCTGTCTATCCCTTACTGCAAGGGTGGCGAACCTTTTTTTCCTATCAAGGGCCATTTTATTTTTTGTAACATCCTTAGAGGGCCATGCTAATTATTGAATTCATAACCTCTGCACATTTTTTAAAGAATTAATTTCACCTTTCTTTTATGCTGTGCAAAAAAGCAACTTTTTTATCCATGTATCTTTCTGTTTTATCAGAAATCAACAATCCTTTATTAGTCCCACAACGGGGAAATGTATCTTGTCACAGCAAAAGAACATGTGAAGTAAAAAGGCAGTACACAATAATTAAATAGAATAAAAAATAATATAAGTACCAAGTGGTTGATGGAAAATGAAGTGAATATTGCACATGGCAGTGATAATTGCACAAATTATAAAAAGTGGTGGAATAGTCTGTTCTTGGTGTGGTGGTCTACCTATCTGTCTTTCCATGTTTGTATGTTACGCTCTGCAGAGAGCTGCTTGTTGAACGCCACCGAAGAGCGTTAACTTTATCCAAACGCACTCGTCCTTTCAGCTCGTACAGTTTGGCATGTTTCGTGCTGTAATGACGCTCGAGATTATTTTTCATCACCGCAAGCACAAACTAGGCACACTGGCCTTTTACTTCCACAAAGAAATAATTGTTTGTCCATTTCTCCTGGAAAGTGCGACATTCCGCATCTATCTTTCTCTTGTTTACACTCGCCACGCTGCGTTCACTGATGTCAATGACGTCTCGTTTAATATTGAAGTTTTTTGACATGACGTGACCACGTGATGACACGATCCACTCGTGTTGTGCTCAAGGACCCTGATCGTGGCCAGGAAAAACAATCAATCGCCTGTCTATTGATGTCTACATTTTTATTTATTTTTTTCTATTGGATTTTTTTGCGTGTGTTTAGGAATTACCTCGAGTGCCGGATCAAATGGTCTTGCGGGCCGTATACTGCCCGGAGTATTACTAGTAGTACGAGTAGTACTGCCTGGGGTGGTGATGGCCTAGTGGTCTAGTGGCCTTCCAAATACAAAACCAGAAGGTTGTGAGTAATACACCAGGGCTGCCACCATTGTGCCCCTGAGCAAGGCCCTTAAACACAAACACAAACGTGCAAATTTAGTCGCCTTCAAAATAAATACAATGGGCAGTGCATGATGTACACTAATTTACGCTTGATACCTAATTTATTATTGTCCTCATTGGGCCGGTTAAGGACAGCCAGTGGCTGGTTGTGGCCCGGGCCGTACAATGTCCAGGTCTGATCTAGATGGTCAGTGATAAACATCTGTCCAAAAAGTCAGCTTCCGTACCTTGCCCTACAACGGCAAAATTAGTAATGATAGAAATTGTCTAACAGCTACTATAGTTGTTAATTTTCAGTCTTGACCACCATATACACAGGTACGTGTCCAGACTAACCACGACAAGAGGCTCAAAGGATAAGGATACTGTCACACCGCGGAAAAGGTGAGGACAAGATGATTTTTAACAAAAACAAGAAACTCATCACTCCAGCTGATCCAGAATCCTTCTCAATGAGGGATAAAGATTAGATGTGCTTCCCCTTTTTTTACTTTTTATGTGGGAAACCATGATAAAGAAAATGTGAATCATGGAAAATTATTTTGACATATTCTAAAAAGTATCTGGAGGGGGACTTTTAAATTTCTAATCTATGTTCTATTTGAGGGTGAGCTGAAGTTACATAACTGATCTTAAAAATGCAAACCATGGCATCTGTGTTTGTGTGTGAAGAGCACACTTCCTGAAGGTTCATCTCACTTCTCTTTATTTCTCATCTTGCCCTCTCTCCCTTCCTAATTAAACACTGAGCCCCCGGAGGCAGTTTGATCTCCCTCGTTACCAAGGCCTCATTAGGGCCCTGTGCTTTATTTTACTTAATGAACTGATCAAGTTAAATGGAATGGAAAGTCAGGACTTGGAGATTAACCAGTTGGTGTGTGGTGTATGCTGAGGGCCTACGGTGCCACAACAGCAAAACAGAAAGCACAACAGCATGTGGTGAGCGAGGCACATTATTCCCCGTCGCTGATTGGATGCGCTATCTGGCAGAAACGGAAAGTGCTTCTTCTTCTTTGTATTTCAGACAGACAGATCCAGTGCTGGGTTTATAAATTATTGTGAAATCAACAAATTGACTGAATGATCGCAAAGCACGCCATGGAGGGCTAAGTGAAACAAAGTTATATCTTTATAGGTTAGATGGTTGTGAATTTAGTTCTATTTACAGTGTATCTTAATCATATTTATATCTTCAACATATGAATCCTGCACCCCGGTTTTGTTACCCCTGCCAACAACATTACAGTCGCCAATATGTGCCGGTTTAGCTTAGGCCAACAAATAAACATACATTTACATAATTAAATAAATTCACATTACTTAAACAAAAACACGCTGAAATGACGTCAGTAATAAAAGTGGATTTTAGTTTTTCACAAATGCTTTTTATTAATTTGTAAATCACTTTACTGTATTTACAGATTTCTGTGGAAGTTATTTGTGTATTTGCAGATCCGTTTTATATTTGCTAAATATTTTCCAGTTAACAAATATGTTTTTTCATTTGTAGAAGGAGTTTTACATTTACAGATTACACATTTACACACAGATTGTCTATCTGTTAACACAAATAATATTGAGACAAACCTATCTCCATAAAAGAGCCAAACAGACAACACAAGTAAAACTCTAATGATGGCCAACATTGTTTTTGTAAGGCTGTTTACACGTGCACTGCTTACCCTAACACACACACACGCACGCACACACGCACGCACACGCGCACGCGCACGCACACGCACACGCACACGCACAGGCACACGCACACACACACACAAGCGCACATTAACGTACAATAGTTTGATTCTACAAGTGCATGTGAAGGAAAAAATGTCAGATCGATATCAAATGAAAAGGAAAGCAGATTTAGAATTCGAATGTAACATTATGAATGAATCTTCCAACTCTTTGGTACAGCCCTAGAACTGTCATATAATGCTGAGTTTCACATTCGGTACTGATTAGCAGGGCACTTTGTTTACTATTTGTCGCTGTCCATTGATGCCGGGGAGGAAATTAATGTTGCTGTGTTCATCACTTTAATGTTAAAGCTGGTTAAGGAGGAGCTCATTTTAATTACTTTATATACTGCTGGGCGGCTCATAGTAATATATTAGGCTATATATTGATACAAAACATAAAACAACTAAGTAATTAGTAGCCTAACTAAAGCTCCAACATATGTTATATGTAGTGGATTAAAAGGTACAATACTTGCCTCTGAGATGTAGTACAGTAGGAGGATAAAGCAGCATACAATGTGAATACTAGTAACATTGTACTTCCACTCAAAATCAGGCTTCATGCTGTTAAAAATATGTGAATTATAACTATTGACAACTGAGGGGCAGCAAACATTATTAAAGTTCCAGCAATGACTGTAAGTCTGGGAAACATACTGAGCAAACTATGATTCTGTAGTGTATTTCAGACTGCATGTGGACATACTGTATCTAGATGGGATTATTACCAATATTGGAAGTGTGCCCACTTTCAGTTTGAATGTATAAAGAGAACTGGATTCCACGTAACATGGTGACACATTCATTTGAATGAATGGAGCTCACCAGACGCTCAGGCCGAAAAATGTTTCTCAGACTTCCACGTTTTTAGAATCATGTGCTCTGGAGTGCCTCTCTGACTTAATGCTTGCTTTCGGAGTCTTTTCACGATGTTTGTCACAAAATGTGTTCATCATTTTACAGCTGTTTCTTTTGTAATAGTTGTATTTTTGGGCCTGTGGGTGTCATGTGACCCTGCAATACTGAATGTGGCTACTTGGCCAACAATGCAGCCCAACATTGTTCCTGAGTTCTTGGTTACCACTTGTTTTTCCTGCCCTGTTGGACATGTTTTTAGTAATGATGCTGTGTTCCCACATCTCAGCAATTACTGCTGATTACTACACAGCTGTGAAGGGGGGAAGCAGCAAAAGGTATTTTCGGCACCAAAAGACCCCGATATCAGTTTAGCTGTTTGCTATATTTAGAATATTTTCAGCGCTTTCCCTTGCTGTCAGTCAGGGAACTGGAGCCGCTATCTTCGCTCTCTTCAAAGCCACCAGACTGTTTTTAAACACTATTTTTTGGTTTTGCAACAGAAAATACTTTAAGAATGAAGACTAACAGGTTGGTTTTACATAAGATAAAACAGTCTATATCTATAATGTCCCTGTGGGACGTATAGGACGGAGCTGGACTGGTAATGATTTGAATGTAGCAGAGATGTATTATGATAAACTCAGGAGCAGTGTTGCACAGAATCACTAATGATCAGAACAGTCTCATCATTGCAGTGTTGTCATTAAACTATTGGGCACATACACATGATTTGATTCATTACTTGTAACTGGACATGAAATGTCTTGTTTCCATTTAAAAATAAGTATTTGCTGTAATGTTGGGCATTGTGCTATTGTAATTTTCATATTAAGCATTGATGGACGGGACAAATATGCTTTTTCTCGAGCTCAAAGGCTTTGGATGCGATGTGGACTTAATATCAGCTCTGCAAAGGGACTGCTTACATGTTTGTGCTATTTGCTCCATCCATAGTTGTTATCAATTACTGCTTAAATACAAAAATCTTTATTATAACTCCCATTCCAGCATGTGTTGATGCAGTGTGAGTGTGTTAATTGTGTAAGAGATCATGTGTGAGATTGAGAGGTGAATCATTAAAATAGAAAAAGAGAGGGAAACGCCAAAAGCGGATAAAGCCATCATATTCTCATGGTCATAAACTGCATTTTGTGCATGGCCTATAACAGTCAGAAAGTTTGACATTTCACATCATATCGTACGTTTTACACACGCCACACTGAGGTAAACCTTTTATTTTGAATGGAGGATTTGAATGCTCTTTTTATCTTCACACATGTAAGTGTTTCAGTCAGAGGGTGAACGCAGGAGGTGCTGCAGACAGTATGAGAAAAATAATGTGTTTTTTGAACATTAAATATTAAAGTATTTTACGGGACTGCTTATTTAAATATCAGTAAGCTGTTAAAACTGCAAAAATTTATATTTATACCCAACCTCGTCGGTAATGGTAGTCTTAGGCCTGAGGTGTTCCCAACTCTCTTAAAAATCCTTGTGATACAGATGGTAATATGCCAATGCCACTCTGTCAAAACGTTCTTAAAGTTTTGATTGGCAAGATTTCCGCCCCTCTGTCTTCGGAGGTAGTACACCATCTACTGCCTACAATTTGCCCCAGAGATAATATTTCTTCTCAGATACTAAAACAATTACTAATACTGTTGGGTCAAGTAGTTGATGAACACATCTCGTATCTCAGCGTGTGTTCCGACTGCAGGATCACAGGATCCTTCTATCACGCCTTGAATCTTTTGTTAATAATCTTGGTGTGATTTTTGACAGCTCCTTCAAATTTAATAAACCAATGAGTGCACACTGTTTACACAAACAATACTCTGGGACCATTTTTACACACATATTCCAGGCAGCTACAAAGCTCTCCCCAACCCCACTTTGGACAATCAGAACCCTTCAGGACTATTTTGAATGCACAAACTGGCACATGTTAAGCGATGCGTGTCTGCCTCGCCTCCAGAGGACCGGCCACTGTCAGGATCCACAGCGTAGGTGAGAAGAATCCTTCTGAGAGTGAATCTGAGTAAAGCTGCAAAACCAAGGAACTGATCATTGATTTTACATCATTGGAGCTGAGTTGGAGTAAGTAAACTGTTTAAGTTCCTGGGAATAGGGTCATCACACATCACCATATTGGTAAAAAAGAAGAAGCTCTAAAATGGCTGTATTTCTTAAAGCAAAATTTGCTAACTTTTACAGATGAGCAATATAAAACATCCTGACTGGAAACATTACAAACTGTCATGTGATGTGTACGACCCAGTAGGAGGGCTCTGCAGCGAGTGAGTCAAACTGCCAACGACATCATTGGTGCCCATTTACCACTCTGCATTAATTATTCAACTGTACTATACTCTATTCACTTGCCATTATTACTGTTTTACGCTGTACATTTCAAGCAATAATCTTTTTTTTCAACACAACATAATTTCTGTCAAATGTTGCATTTATACTATGTTGTTTATCCTGTACATCTATTGCACGTCTGTCTGTCCTGGGAGAGGGATCCCTCCTCAGTTGCTCTCCCCTGAGGTTTCTTCCATTTTTCCCCCTTTAATTATGGGGTTTCTTTTAGGAAGTTTTTCTTTGTGCGGTGCGAGGGTCTAAGGACAGAGGGTGTTGTATCCTGTACAGTCTGTAAAGCACACTGAGACAAATGTATAATTTATGATATTGGGCTATATAAATAAATTTGATTTGATCTTGTTTTCAGCATTAATATCATTATGTTACAACTCGGACACAGAGAAGGAAGACTCAATTGCACGACTCCAGACAGGGTAAAATGTAGAATAAACAAAACTTTACTTCCATAAATCAAAACAACAACTGAAAACCCTCACTAGGAGGATATTCAAAACTATCAGATAAGCACACTTTATGGATCGCTGGTACGGGCATAGGCTCTTACCAGGATATGACCAGACGAACTGGCACAAGACAAAGGGAGACAGGACAATTTATACAAGAGGTGAGTGGGAACAGGTGGAAACAATCAGGGGCGGGGCAGACGCTGACGATGGCGGGAAACCACACAAAGACAGAAAGTAAACACAAGACATGACACAAGGGAGGTGAACTCTACAAAATAAAACAGGAACACAAATCCAGAGTCATGACACATTATTATTATTATTATTATTATTATTATTATTATTATTATTATTATTATTATTATTATTACAGTGCTGTAGATATTCTAACATAGATATTTTACATATTTATTGTTGTAGTATATTGTAATACAATTGTGTTGACTTTGACTATGTTTATATAAATCTGTTAATGTATTTTATTTTATCCTGAAATGGAGCAACTGTGACGAAATCATGAGCGGAGCAGCTGTCTGTGGAGTTGAACCCCCCCGGCCCTCTGATGTCTGTAGCCCACACAGCCTGCCTCTGTTGACTTCATCCATCAGGATCCTTCTACACAGAAGCGATGGAATTCCACATCCACAGTTTTCTCGCCCACTTCCTTCTTGCATGTTTCTGTAGATGTTCCATACCCTGCGGTGAATCGCTGCTATGCTATTCAGAGGAGAATTATTATTTTCTCCAATGCACAAGCGACTCAGTCCACCACTCAGGACGCCATTCCCCAGAAAATCGAAGTATCTTTCTTTTTTCAAGAGGCTTTAATTCCCCAGCCAAGTTCTTGTTAATGGCTGTCCTTTTGAATTGTTCTTCTTTGTCCTCCTACTCAAACTCGAGGAGAGGGTCTTGGTTTTCCACCATGTGGCCGGCCTGCTCAATCGAGCTTTCAACAAGGGATTTGAACGTGACACATCTGCCCACTCGCCCCTGTTTCTCCTTTTCTCTCTACCCCGATGGGCAGCGATCAAACCTACAGATTATTTTCTTTGCAATTTTGTGTTCACACAAACTCACACAGCCCAGTTCAGCAGCACCCCTGTGTTTGTGCAGCCTCAGCGGGTTCCCTCCCCAACAGCTGAACACTTATCTGAATCGCTTTAATGCAACATATCTTTTACTCTTATTTAAGAAGCTTTTCTTTTTATTTGACTTCTTGAGTTACCTGCTTGAACTTTAACTCAAAAAGTTATATTGATGACTACTTTTACATCTAAAGTGTATCTGTGTGTGAAATGAGAAGCAAATTGTAAAGCATTTTGTTTGCTATAGTAAAAGAAAACCTACATAAGTGCAATCTTTTTACCATTTCAAAACAAACCTTTAATTCCTTGGCTTCTTCAGATCTCCCTCTATGTTGGTGGCCTCGTTCCTTCCACTCTCCCCCACACTACAGGGCTCCTGCCCATGCACAACTGAAGGGTTTGACAGCAAAGATTACACATCAGAAAGAGCTGTTCATGTACTTACTATATCAATTACAGCCATATTACCCAGAGTGATGCAAGATGGGCTTTCTGGATATTATTTCTCATGTTCATTTGAGTTAAACTGGCAATAACTGGATTTTTTGGTCAAATGTGGGCAGCAGAAACAAGTTGTGAACAGATCATTAACATATCACCAGCTTTTAAGTTGATATGATGAACCTTTTAGCAAACACTTGCTCATATACACATCCAGCAGTTACAGAGCAACATTATCATTAATTTGTGACCACATGATGAATGTCTTTTTTTACACAGGGACGTGCGGTCAGGGGAGTCAGAGCCTCCCCCGTCATCATAAAAAGTAAAAAAACAAATAACATAAAATAAATATAAATGTATATTTGTCCACTGGTCTGTGCTATAACTGCATTTTCAGTATGATTCCAATCATTTTGATAATTTTTGTCAAAATCACTGAATTTGAGTATTTTCTGCTCAGATACAGGAGAGATGAGAGCTGAGGCAGCGACGAGCTGAGGCTCACCTCGGATTTCGCAATCCCTTGCAAACTAGGTTGAGTGCATGCATTTGGCGCGTGCCTGTTGCTATCTCTCTGTATGTCGCCAATATAATGTTTACAGACACTTTTATTATTATGTTAATGTATGTAATGTATGTGTGTAACATATTTAGTCTTGCTGATGTGACATAAAACCACAGTGAGAAGACACCAGGTGAGGCAGACAGTACTCTGCCACACTGAAGAGGGCGCACGTGAGCCCACAGGTTCGTGTAGCTGCTGTTCTTCTACGCAGAGACGGTAAGCGCCAACAAGCTACTGCTAGCTAACATCAGAGTCAGGTGCTACTGCTAGCTAACGTCAGAGTCAGGTGCTACTGCTAGCTAACATCAGAGTCAGGTGCTACTGCTAACTAAGATCAGAGTCAGGGGCTACTGCTAGCTAACATCAGAGTCAGGTGCTACTGCTAGCTAACGTCAGAGTCAGGTGCTACTGCTAGCTAAAATCAGAGTCAGGTGCTACTGCTAACTAACGTCAGAGTCAGGTGCTACTGCTAGCTAACATCAGAGTCAGGTGCTACTGCTAACTAAGATCAGAGTCAGGGGCTACTGCTAGCTAACATCAGAGTCAGGTGCTACTGCTAGCTAACGTCAGAGTCAGGTGCTACTGCTAGCTAACAACAGAGTCAGGTGCTAGTACTAGCTAACATCAGAATCAAGTGCTATTGCTAGCAATTGTCAGGTAAATTAATCCACATTGGAAAGACTATCATATGTATTTGTTTACCTCAATCAATATATATATATATATATATATATATATATATATATATATATATATATATATATATATATATATCTCTACACTACGAATATGTTTCTGCACTATTATGTATTTTCTGCACTGAATGTATTACAAACATAATAGGGGCACTTCCCCTTTAAGAAAACGGGTCAACAAACCATTACTTCCTGACTGCTGACGGAGGAGCGTGTTGGCGCCAAACTGGGACCAATGAGGAGAAGGTCAACGCCTACTCCTTCTATGTAGCCACATGTTTTGCGACTCTCGGGACACACTGGAGCGGAGCCGTGAGACAGCAACATGGGAGCTCTTTGAGCCATGCAGTCTATGGAAACGGCGACGCAAAATGTGTCCTCAGCTGAGAATATTTTCTATGTTTGACTTATCACGTTAAATAAATATATCGATTGAACTAGAGGATTGCTGTTTTGATTCGACATTTAAGCTCCGAGTTCTTCAGCTTTTTCCCAACCCTTTACTATCATCAGAGTCAGGTGCTACTGCTAGCTAACATCAGAGTCAGGTACTACTGCTAGCTTAACACCAGAGTCAGGTGCTACTGCTAGCTTAACACCAGAGTCAGGTGCTACTGCTAGCTAACATCAGAGTCAGGTGCTACTGCTAGCTAACGCCACAGTCAGGTGTACCGTTTAGTTTAGTTTGTTTCTCTGACTGACGGTAAAGGTAAAGGCCACAATTTTATTGAAAATATGATCTGACTAAGAGAAAACAATCCAATATTTAAATTAAAAACAAAATTTTGACCTTAAATAAAATATTATTTTGTTAATAGTGTAGTCTGAATTAAAATTAATCAAAGCATCAGACTACAAACGCTGTGGAGGGTGCAGAGCAAATACCTCTCTGAGCCGCTATAAATGTAACCTTCTTTTTTGACCAAATATGTACCTTACGTACTGTGTATAAAGAATGCTGATATGAGATATGAAAAATAACCAGTAGTCAATGTTCATGCTGCCAAGAAAATGTTGAATAAGCTACTCAGTTGGGTTCATATATTTGTAAATCTGACTCTGAAAGAGTCAGATGAACCTCACCTCACGTCACTGCTCTCACACTGGTGACGTTGGGGTACACAAATAAAACACATGTTTACTAGAAGAATACATATTTGCACTTTGGTTTGAAGGACGTTTCAAATACTACTTTTTCACTTGACCTGATCAACAGGAGCTAAAATAATCTTCAAGCTTTATAATAAACAACTAAAGACATGTTTATTTAGAAATAATCACCACCTCTATGTCTTTACAGTGTTTCAAACAGCACTAAACAGAATGGTTATCTTCTCTCCTTCATCATCTTCCACACAGTGTTTCCCCTCTTTATTCTGCACTTTCTCTTTCCTTGTCTACCATTTATATATTGCCTGCTCTCCTCTTCTCTGAGAGGACTTTCATTTTCTTGTATCTCTTTTTGCATGCTGCCTTGCTTTTAACTCTGAGCACCTTCATCTGCCTCTTTCTGTGCTGCTGCTGCTTTTTACTGATGCTGGGCCAGTGGCCGTCCTTGAGCACAGAGAGCTGCTTGGTGGAGGATAAAGGCTTTAGAGTAGTTAGCTACTTGGACAGAGACACTGAGAGCCTGGCCAGAACAAAATACAGCCAACTTACAGTGTTGTTGGGAAGGTTATTTTAATCATTGGCGTTATTCTCTGGGAAAGTTATCTGGTGAAAGTAAATGTTTAAATAATAGTTAAACATTTTGGGAGACTTATTTGGTTTCTTTCCCAGAGTGAAATTACAAGATCAATACCACCATCAGGGGCCAGGCTGTGGTTAGCTTAGCTTAGCATAAAGGTTGGAAGGAAGGGGAAACAGCTCGCCTGGCTCTCTCCAATGTTAAAAACGTTATGCCATGGTCATGACAGCTGACCGGTCAGTTCCAGTGTGGGTCAGTTTGTGTTCACAGTCTGCAGATAAAAAGAATATAGTAAGTTACATGTTGCATGTTGTTGACAAGCTGCTGGTTGTCATTCATGTTTGTTTTTGTACTAGAACATGGACAGATGGCGTTCTTGTGGCATTTGCTGGGTTGTCTTCCTCCAGAACTCCAGTGGTTACTGACAATGTGCATTCTGTTTAACACAAATAGAAATATGTTAATGTTAAATAACAAAGTTAACTCTTAACTAGAAGGAACATTTGAGAAAAACAGCAGAGAAAAGCCAAATATCCATGACAAACAGTAAAGATTGTGCCTGACCTCTCAGAGCGATGAGCTCTGTGAGGCACTACAGGTAAAGAGATACTGTTTGTTGGCACAGTTGAAGCAGCTAAATGGTTTACAAATGCTGATGCCCACTCTGGGTTCTGGCAGATACCTCCAGCAGAGGAAAAATAACAAGAAGCTCAGTACATTGATCTTCCCCCTGCAGGCACCGCTGCCTCAACAGCTTGCCATTTGGCATGGACTCAGGACCAGACTACCTCCACAGATGCCTGTCTCAGCTGCTGCTGGTGGTGTAATAATCATGAAGATGATATTTCTGTGCATGTGGAGGGAGAGGGCGCAGCATGAATAACCTCTCACAGCAGTTTTGGTGTAACTCCAGGAAGCTGGCTGGATGCTAAGTGAAAAGGGGATTCTGGCCAAAACCAGCGGTATCAGACCTGGTTCTTTGTGTGTTTCCTTGTCTCGCACAAAGACAAGCCCGTACTAAATAACTCAGTGCTGCAAGTGGAGAGGGAGTCACTGGCACTGCTGTGGATTTATACAAGTTTCAGCTCATTACTGACTGGACTTCAGTGTCCACAGAGAGCTACTACACATGAATGTACTCAAGACTGACCACAGATGAACACGACCCCCCTTTATTGATGTCACAGTTTCTGCCTTTTCAATAACCTTGCGATACATGAGAACAATAATAATGATAATATTGATGTTTGACATTACACTTTTTAGAGCTTGGTTGTTTTAATCTGTACCTATTAACCAGGTGAAGTGCAGTCATCAGACTCAGTTCAGTTAGGATCAGCTATAATATTGGTCACACAAACGGTACCTGATATTTTGGTATTATCTGGAACTTGAAAAAGATGCACTGTGAGTGATTCTGATGTAACCTTGGATGATTACAACCTTTTTAGAAGAGATAGAAATTCAAGAGGAGGAGGAGTGGCATGTTCCAACTCCAACTCCACATTTATTTTAGACACTGCAAGCAAACGCCTGTCAGCACAGAGCTCATTTTGAAGGGCCTCTTTCTCTCCCTTCATCTGCTCCACTTTAACTTGTTAGAGGAGGTCTGCTGCTCGAGATCTTTCTGAGCTTTCCGCAGCATGGGGCAGATCTTCCCCAGCTGGGATTTCAGATAGTTAGTATCGCTGACACCTTTAGTTTTATCCTCATGCAGCTGGGCTTTCAGGACTTCTCTCTCCAGGCTCCATGTGTTGTCCTCCTTATGTTCCCATCAAGAAAATTGGCCAACAAGTCCTCTTGTATTTCAAGGTGGACTCTCCCCTCAGATCTGAGGGATCCCCTGTCTGGAATTGAAATCCATGTGTTCCAGCTTTGTGTGATGCTGGAGCTACGTAATCTTCTCCTGTCTTTTCTTTCTCTAGCAGTCCGCACTTTGTTTTCAAATGTTTTGTCTGTGTTCTGTGTCTGTGGTTTTTGTCATGGTATCGTTAAAGTTTATTGTGATTTATTATCTGGTGAGCATTTGATAAAGCAATCGAGTAAAGTTGTGCTGTCGCTTTAGTTTTGTATCACAGACTTTCCTCCAGATGAAAAGATTTGGTCGGCTGCTGTGGCCCCAGTGAAAGCAGTGAACAGGTGGGATACAACAAGCAATGTTGATTTATGGAGAAGAATCAATAAATATAAATAATATAAGCTTTAGCTGGGGGCATGGTGGGGGCTGAGATGGACGGCATCGCGCTGCAATACGTATCCTTCGGTTTGATTAAAGGTTTTTAATGATTACGTTAATCTACATACGTTTTGTATATTTGTTTGTTATTCAATAAAAATACATTTTCCAAAAGGTTTGGCATGTTTGTAGCGTCTTTTTGTTAGGTCTATTTAGTATTATAATGTTCTATGTGGATGTTATTTTTTGTCAAATTCAAGGGTTATACTAATAAAGCAGAATAATGTCCTGTATTCTTGTTTATTTTTCTAAATTTGTATTTGCTTGCTAGTTTTTACACACAACACATACACACTAATCCTGTAAGTGCCAGTAGAAATAGAACATTATAATTATTACAGTAAATCACTATACATTTGGATTAAAATGAGTTGCTGTAAGTTTCTTTAATACAGCCGAGACTGCAGCCAGTAACATACTGTAACTTTACAGTTAATAGTTTTACAGTGTATGATTATAATTAATAGAAAACAAAAGGCTGGTCCTCCATTCCAGAGCTTGTCTGAGAATTCTAAAGTTTGTAAGTTTCCTTCAGTATGACAGTAGTGCAGTGAGCGCTGTCAGTACATTGAGGTACATTGCAAACAGGAACAGCTAAAAGCTGTTGGAATTGCAGTAGGAAGGGATGTTTGCTGGCAGTATATAGTGTATTTTACCAAAATAGACTTGAAAGAATGTGAACATATCCTTTAAGTTTTGTTTCTCTATGGTTATGTTTTTGGTAGAATAAAATATTTTGTAACACAGCAAGTGCACCTCAGTTTCTTTTCTTCTTTTACTTTTCATTGGTAACAACAGAAAGATTTTTTGTTCTCAGCCAGACACAGAAAAACAAATCATGATTTATATAGAAGACACAGATGAGGTGTTGGTGTAAAGTCTCAAGAGCAAAGAGTGAAGTGTTTGGAAACAGCTGATTAGACACACATTGGTGGTATATTTAACAAGCTGTCATTCACCACACACTTTGATTTTCCAGCTCCAACTGAAATACTGAAACTTAGTCAGGCTCGCAGCTCCTCGACTGTCTGACTCGTTTCCAGAGTCTAGTGTTCTGTGCCTGGGTCTCCTCTGGACGTACCCATAACAAGAAGGCTCTATATGGAGCTGTTATGCTCATACAGTATATTCCAGCACTACACTGTGAATTAAATAACATATCTTGGAGCTTTCAGAATGACTGCTGCCATCACTGAAAGACATGGGCCTCAGACAGGCAGCGCAGAGGTTTCCCTGGTTTACAGTCTCAGATCAGAGCGAGAACTTCCAATTATAAAGCTGCTGCGCGACATGGCGACGTCAGCCCGGGGCTCACACTCTAAACTCGGGAGCTGCGAGGCCGCTTGACTTCCACAAGCTCATTAATGAGTTAGATGAAAACCGTGCAAACTTGGCTCAGTCAAATGAGACACACTATATAACTAAATAAACTAACATACTCACACAGCTGCAGAAATAACAAGCAGCATTGTATTGGAGAGAAAGTAAACACATCTAACAGATATGATACATATACAGCATATGTGTTCTGAAGGGAATCTGTGGGGCTTAGATTCCCCGTAGAATTATCCTCCCAGTTTGGACCTGATTGAATGTAAATAAATGTGTTAAAGGAAGATTCCACTGGCTCATTTTAATAAGAGGACATGTCCTGCTAAGAAGTCATTTAATCTTTCACATTTTACTGGTTGCAGATAGTATTAACTTTAATATTCAGCATAGCTATATTTTTCTTTTATTTGTTTTCATATATATATATATATATATTGTTAAGTATATATATATATTGTTAAGTATATATATATATATATATATATATATATATATATATATATATATATATATATATATATATATATATATATATATATATATATATTTCTTTTATAATCTCTTCATTCAAATAATTAATTTTCTGAGAAGCACTTTGACATTGACACTTGTTAGTCATTCCATTTACAGCTGCACCAATCAATCATTTTTATATGACCATGGCTTAATGACTAGTCCCCCCTCAGCTCTTTGGAGCCTTTTAGTCTTTTTCAGCTCATTGTTTTGGTTTTATTCCGCTCTCATCAGCCCTGTTTGCAGAAGCAGCAGGCAGCTGTTCAGTGAAGAAGCTCTGTTGAACTGTCCACCACCTGCTCAGCACCAACCAGCAGAGAGTCAAGCAGCTAACTCAGGAGGTGGAGACGAAAACAGAGCTAACAAGAATGATCTTACATCCATCAGGTGGACACACACATGACTCTATGACCATGTTGCTCTGTGTCTGCTGTGGTAGAGTTAGGCTACTCTCAATGTCTTTCTTGTTTTTTAATTATTTTATTAAAGGTCAAGTGTGTGTAAAGCACTTTTAAACTTGTCCCGTTGCCTTCAACCCAAAAGTATAAATACAATTATTACCTGCTCTTTGGTCTTTGAAATATTAGTAGTGATACTTGATGTTATAGTAAAATAGCCCTTATTCATTACCGCATTAATACACACCTTGCACAAATGTGTCGTATCCATTTTTCAAATAGTTACACAGTTTGTTTGTAAGTTATTAATGTTATATGTATACAATAATACATATATTTTTTAAACAAAATACTGCAATTGTGCTATTTTGTTGTCAATATTTTTGACATGAACATTATTAGTGTCACTAGTTTTTTTCTGGCACATTGAGAAAATTGTAATGACTGTTGATTGTTTTTGCATTATGATTTATGATAATCTAACGTAGCAGGAGTGTGTCAGTGAGTTATTGTACAGCTCAACATGGACAGCAACTGCTTAACTGAATTTAACCGAGGGAACTCCAGAAGCTGCCACTCCACCCCTGATGACAGCTGCCACGAGGAGAACGTCCATAGTAATGATGAATAATCACATCCACACAGAGATGAAGAATGGCACACATATACTCCCCCCTCCCCCACCTGTCTGGGAGGAGATGGATGGATAGATGAGTGAAAAAGTGGAGCATTTTGAAGTCAGTAGAGATAGGGAGGCTAGCGATGAGTCATGATGTAGAGAAGACAGGATTGATTTGGGACACTCAACACAATGAGATACTGAAAGATTCATGATGCTCATAAAGCATCACAGAGGCTTGAGAGAGCATGTTCATATTCAGCCACATACACACTCTGCTGGAGTTTAGGGTGGACTTCAGGAATACACACAGTTCATCAGTGTAATCCTCAAGATCAAATCAATTTGATTATCTGTAGAAAAGTCCACTCATTAGTTTCTTTTAGAGCTCGGGGAGAGCAGTGGTTTCCATCCACTGATGAAGACTACTACTTTGTCAAACTACTGTCAAGGTCAAGGAAGAACCTGCGTGCTCACTGTCGCTGCATATTTTACGTCGGGTCATTTGACACGGCTGCATAATTTTACAGATTATATTTTATATTATATTTAAAGACTTACTCCACTAGATGGAGCAGTGTGACATGTTTGAGCTCATTTAAACAAAAACAGTGTCACCATTACATCATTGGTCCACCAGAGATGATGGACACGTTTCTTTTTTAATTCCAAAATGTCCCGCTCAGTACATAATACATTAGTTAATGCTGTCACTGCCCGTGCATTCCGGAATCAAAGGGAGGATGACTCAAATGCAGACAAGGCAAGCAGATAGGATGAAGACCCTTTTACTTGAGGCTTACTGTTTACTTACTGTGACTGTAGCGTCACACAAAGCATGATGGGAACCCTCGTGGCAAAGACTCAAATGATATTCATTCCACATCCACTCCCAAATAGAGAACTAACAAACTAGAGTGTCTGTGTCTTCAGGAGCACACTTTGCCATGATGAAAACACACCAGCAGCGTTGCTGTAGTGGCTAGTAAAGATGCATGACATTCAGGAGAATGTGCTCCTCTTTGTTTAAAGCCCCTGCTCACCTACAGAGCATCCACACTGCTCGGGGCTGCTGTAGAAATGAAAACAGTATTCCAATTAGCTGCTTGTTGCTTTCCCTTGTTTATTACCAGCTGCGATAGCTGGAACTGTTTTCATCTTGTGAGTGTGTGTGTGTGTGTGCATGTGTATTTGTGTGTGTGTGTGTGTGTGTGTGTGTGTGTGTGTGTGTGTGTGTGTGTGTGTGTGTGTGTGTGTGTGTGTGTGGAGGGGGGGATAACCGCACATAACCACACTAACACTGCAAAACTTTGCAGATGTGTAGTTGAGATCAAATTGAGGGTTTTGATATATGAAGTTTATAGATGGGTATTGTCTGAACAAGGGGGCGAAGAGGCAGCACATTTAAAGTATTAAGGTAGTATTACTAAAACCAAAGTCAACCAACCAAAGATATTAAAGTTAAGGATTGCAGGGTCTGACTACTTCTAACACCAAAATATACACATTTTACAGCAGTAAAAATAAAGTATAAAAGCTATTTCACTTATGTTTGCCCTTGTAAAGGAACAATGTAAAGGAACTCAGTAAAACGTTTGTGGTATATACAGTATATCAAATATAACCTTGATTTTAAACAGGGAAGGCCATTGAGTGCATGCCCTCTTTTTCAAGGACTCCCTGAATACATGGATTGAGCTCCTGCAAATGTTGACAAACCCATGACCATGCGTTCTCTACAAAACAATAGTCATGTTTCTTTATTGGGAACAAGATTGGGAATACTGTGAGCAGAGGACTCTATATGGGCACTGATGATAGATGTGTAGAAACTGTGTGAAGAAAAGCTGAAATCATTAAATAAATGCATTTGAAGTTTTGCTCCAGGGATGGAGGACACAGTTGGCAGTATTATGTCAGGTGTTCAGAGGACCTTTGTTTTAAATTATAGGGAAAGTGCTACTTCCATAATAGTTGGGCAAACCTAAACAATGTCAGATACTCAAACGTGAGTAAAATTAGGAATATTTAAAAGGTCCAACGTGTAGTACTGAGTCACCTGCTCCAAATAAACAGAGAGCAGTATATCACCTGTAAACTAGTCCATACAATCTAAATCCATCAATCATCAAAACCATCAGTTATTAAAAAACAACTATAGTATGTTAACCTGTTTATATTTTACATTACATTTAGCTGACGCTTCTGTCCAAAGCGACTCACAATAAGTGATCTACCATGAGGATCCAAATTTAGAACTGCAACAATCTTGCAGGTACATTAGTTTCAAATAGGCCAAACCAATGATACATACAGAAACAAAGAAATATATTATTGGCCAAGGTACAGTTGAAACAGGTGGGTTTTCAGTTTGCGACGGAAGGTGTGAAGACTTCCTTCTGACCTGATCAATGGGGAGCTCGTTCCGTATGTCTAACGTTACGTTAGACATACGTGAATACGGAATACGTAGGTGAATATTTACCTATGTAAATACAGTACGTGAATACTTACCTACGTAAATATAGTACGTAAATACTTACGTGAATACCTACGTGACTACTTTAGAGGAACGTTAGATAAAGGCAACGTCGGCTGACGGTGAACCCTACAGCCGATTTATTGATAACGAGTGGATACCCTATTCCTACCCTATGTTAAGATTATGCCTGATGACAGAGTAATTTATTAAACGTGTTTCTACAGTACAGCTAGCGTTCAGCATTTTAGCCGTTCTCCAGCATCAGCATGACGTGAACCAGATGGCACTTTTCCAGCTCCGTTGGCCAGACACTCTGATACGTTTTAAATAAGTAAGTGATACGATATCAATGTTTGACATGCGTATAATAATTTGTTATGTATTCGTTATGTATACGTCAGCTACAACACAGCTGTGGAAAAGTTGGACGTATTTGGACATTTTTAGCTAATTTTCATATACGCCGGCATGTTTCTGCCGTACGGAACTGTGAATGTCTGGCGTGTTCAGCGTAACGTCTGCGTCCTTCAACCGATCACAACTTACCCTTAATTTATATCAACCTATTGCCGATATTTCAGGGCCTTGAAGGACAAGCTGTAACATTTAGGATATTTAAAGCTATATACAAATGTCCCCTTCACAACCAAATAAGGAAGTGGAGGCAACAAGGGGGCACAAAACAGCTGGTACAGTCTCAAGACTTTAGAAAGGAGGCGACTTGTTGTGACAGGCTGAAATAATCGCTCTTGCAAACATTACACTAAGAAATCCAGGGAGAAATGAGGATAAACGCTAACCCAGATTACACCAGAAAGTAATTTAGGCTATTATATTCAGTATTATACAGCTAACAACCTACAGCTCTAGGTCATCAAGACGGTGGAGAAGGTCATGGAATTCCGGAAACACCCACCTTCACACCCCCCCACTACTCAACAACAACGCAGCTGTAAAGGTGGTGGAGTATGTTAAGTTTCTGGGTAACACTAGCAACCTATGACATAGGAGACACACTCATCTCATGTCATCAAGCAGGCTCAGAGGATGTTCTTCAGCACCAGGACCACAAGACACCTGAACATTTTTCCCCCTGAGGCCACTCTTCTCAACGCCACTGAGAAGTGACAGTTTGACTGCAGACATTGAACAAAGTAAGTTTGACAGAATCAGGTACAAAGTGATCCCCTGTTAGCTGCTTTCCTTCCTAGATAGCATAGAGGCACATTCACACTATGTAGAAGGGCTGTAAGGAAAATTACAGGGATATGTTTAGATGTTTTCGACAGCCTGACCATAAAGTTACCATAGAAAAATCCCACACATCACATGAACAGCAACATGTCTCAACATACACAGTAGACACCTCAAAGTGTTTTCACCGTGGTTGTATTTAACATCCTGTTTTTAGTTGCCACGCCCGACACAGCAGCCCACCCAGAGCTGCTTCTCATGTTGACCCCCTCCAGCTGTCCCTTCACATACACCCGTCCTCTGCCCTTCCACCTTCAGAGCCATTATGCCTTTCAACCTCAAAAACCTCATTGCTTTTCAAACAGTCACACTTTCATGCGTGTGACCATCTATTTGCTCAGGCATAGCTGAAATGGTAGATCTGTGCAAATGCCATCATTTGCTCTCTACACTGCACCATGCCCTTTCACTGTGGACCATGGCCTCTGTGTTTCTAGATCCACCAAAAAGGAAATATGACATTTATGTTTGTTTTGGGTTTTGTAGCTGGAGGAGGACCAGAGAGCAGCTTTGGTTTATTAATGTTTAGAAGCACACAATATCTCAGACACTGATGATAAGTTTTCATTGAATGTTGGTTATAATGTGTGCAGGACCAGGACCAGTTTATTTTTTAGTATCAGAATTCATTATTTAATTCATTCTATAATAATAACAAAAAAAATAACATATCTAAGACTTTTGAAGGGCTGGAAGTGGTGACATTATTCATGACTTTTATTTAGATTCTATGGCAGCATTGTGCAATTTAGGCAATTCAAAGCATTAGCTGGTCGATGTTTTGATCATGATTTTATAGAATGTCTTGACAAGCTAATCTGAACAATGACATTGGATCACAGGCCTGCTACTGCCTCGATATGATTTGATGTATGAAATATGCAAATTAGGTAGGTGTAGCTAGCAGACAGTACATGAATCTCAGGCAATGTTCATTTAGTCAAGGATGATGAAATGACAAGGTGAAAAAAAGACGAATGGACAAACTCATTATTGTATTCCACTCAGAATTAGACAAGAAGCACCAACAAGACGGCTGGGACAAACTACAGAAACATGCAGGAAGCACCCTAAACATAAAAAGGTTAACTGACGTAACATCAAGTGCTGTGGACATTGTTGTAACATTAGATAAAGAACAATGACTATCATCCAATATTGTTTTTACTACATCATCACTAATGTATTATGCATTCATAACCATACAATCCTGTTGTCATTTTATTTTAGCCACAATATTTCAATGCACTGCTGGCTCTTCCCAGACCTGAACACCAAATGATACACTTTTCTTTAGAGAGACCTTCAGAATTGGCTAAAATGGTCAAAATGAGTTTTGTAGTGTTTATAGCTGTTGTAGTCATGAAGTCGGTTTATACGGAAGTTGGCCCATTGCACTTGTTGCACATAAAAATAAATAAATAAAAATGCCTCTCCCTCTGATCATGCTGCTACGTTACTTGAATGTTCCTTCTGCATATGAGATATATTGATGCTCACTATAAATCCTTATCATCTGGCCTTCTTTGCTGGAACCGGCAGTTGGGTGGTGGCAGAGTGGTGGATGGATGATCGGTTCTTGTCAGATAGCATCTTTGTGGTCCGGTAGCCAACACTGGGGCACCCCACTGTTTTGGAATCACTGCTCTCGCTAAATAAATATCACTACATTAACTGCAGTTCAAGCCTCCCCTCTCCAGCTAAACCCAGACAGAAGAGTGAAGTGTGTCTTCTGAACGATCAGCTGCCCTGCAGTGTAGCTGTGGGAAGACTAAGAGAGCAGCAACGACAGAGAGCGAGCGGCTCTGTTTGAACATCTAAAGTTTAGAAATGACAACTGGACCAATTAGAGTCTATTGTATTACTGAAGAGCAGAGTGACATGTACGACACCAGTAACCATGGTAACCGGACAGGGCCAAGATGGTGACTGTTGTCGCTTTCAAATGCTTAGAAGACATTCAATTAAAAAATGGATGACAAAAATAAGATAAGATTTGACTGATGAAAACAAGACTATAATGTATAAGGTACGCCTTCCAAACAAAACACTAGGAGGTCAGGAGTTCAATGCCAGGCTGCCACCATTGTAGCCGTCCCTGTAGTTAGTTCACTCACTGTAAGTCGCTCTGGATAAGAGTGTCTGCTGAATGACCTGTAATGTTTACAGTTTTGTTTTTAGTTTTGTTGACTAAAATTAAACTTAAATTGGACTAAAACTAATATAAATTTGCTTCAAATGACTAAGGCTTAAACTAAAAACCAGGAGCCAAAATGAACAGTGAGAAGCGATGCGGGATAGAGGGACTGCTACGGGTCGCGTGAGACAGCCAAAAGGTATTAATGGCTACCCCAGAGTATTGCAACTTCTGTGTTCATCACACTGGCCAAAAAAATCCATTTCCCATTGTGAAGCCCCTCCGTCTCCACCGTCTTGGAAGCTGTCCTGGCCAACCTCAGAAGTCAAGAGGCTGACATGGGAGCTGATCAGGCTCACCTGGGCCCTGTTGAAGCCGGGCCATTCTGTCTCTCCCTTACTTCAGCTGACATCCACATTATTTTGCACCTTCAGCACTTCTACAGCACACATACCACACATCCATGCAATGATTTCATTACATTGCTGATCTATCCACGCCATTGTTGGTTTTGTGTTCACCTTAGTTTTTGATAAAAAATGGCTGTGTTCCAATTGGCATACTTTTTAAGTACTGCAGCTGCCATTATGAAGTATGTATTGTTCCATGACGTTTGCATACAATAGGCACATACTATTTTGTCATAACATTGTGCCTTGAACTTTGACCCTCTTGCTCATATGTGTAAAGGATTGTTGGTCAGAATAGCCAGAAAAGCATGTTGGCTTGCATAAAGCCACCAGATGCAGGAAGACATCCTGGTATTTTTGGCATACTGCATTTGACATAGTATGTATTAGGACATACTAAATCTTTTTCTGTCATACTAAATGTAGTATGGGTTTTGGAACGCACCGGATATTTATTTCAAGTGTAACTTTGTGTGGACTCCCTTCTTGGCACATTCCCTATGCTAGTTTTGTGACACCATAAACACTCATTGGAAAAGGGGCAGCTGTAAAACAGTGAATACATTTCTTGGAACGTCACAGATCCCCTGAAATGACCCTTTTATTTATCAGTTTTTGAACCACCTAAATTTTAGCAGTGATGAATGAATCAGTGTGTGAGTGATGATAGGATGTGGGGAATGGCTCCTCCACACTCCATCACTGAAGCATTTCATAGGCTGACTAAGTCTAAAGCTGTTGAATTTCAAACTGTAATGAATAATGGTGGCTCCTATAAAACTTATCTTACTCAATATTATCCTTCAGCTCACTTAAGCTGCACTTAGGCTACTGTAGTGACACTAATAGATGCAAATATATGACTAACTTTACAGACCGTAACAAAGGAAAGTTTGCGTGTTACACAGCTGAGCTCTGTTCTAAGAACTGTATTTTAAATGCTAGTGGAGAAAGCAAAGTTTCTGATGATACACACGATGATATTGCTGATGAAGTCTGAACAATTTAGAACATTATTTCCATTTAATTAAACATTTTTATTTGAATAATTATCTTAATATATATATACAGTATTACTTTGATAATCACATGCATTGTGGGTAAAGTAGCCAACACGTTTTTGACAAAGAAGAAGAAAGCATGAATAACAAAGATGATATCTGGTTCTGTTGCATTGATTTTGATCCTTTTTCAAAAGCTGTCCATTGTGAGTCCCACAATATTAAAGGAGTGCAATGCTACATCATTCAGTTTCTCTTTTAAAGCTGGAGAGATTGAGAGATTTTCTGGACCGTATATGGGCAGAAGAACTCTAGAAAGAAATATATTATGACATATTATAACTTTGAATTGCTATATAGTTGATATAGTTAACATAGTTAACAGTGGTAGTAGACACAAAGCAGCCTTAGCGTTCATTTAGAGTCTTTGGCCCCTCTTACAACAAAAGACCCCCGCACATTGCGTATGTCAGACCACACTACAGTACTCACTTTGGCAAATCCAGGCTATTGTACCGTGAATTCAGTCTCTGTTTCCACCAACTCCTGAGAAAAATATTAAAATGTTCCACTTTCTTCACCAACACTATAAAATGCACTGTGAAACTAACACAGTGAGTTTGAAGAGGATAAAAAGCTCAGTAAACCTGCAGAGACAAGCGACTTCTTACACATTACAAGTGGTCATTCCATTAATTAATAAAGAACATACTGATTAGTGGAGCTCAACATCAAGCTTTGTAGTGCTGTATATCACCATGACTTATTGGATGACCAGGGAACTTGAAATTAAACTTAGAATTGTTAACCAAATATGTTTCCACAAGCAAAAATATATAAAATGTGTGAAATAAATACAACCCAACAAATATCTGTGTGATCCTTAACTGATCTCTACAGGCTTCTACAGGTAGTTAATTATAAAGAAACTACAGTCTCAGACAGAGCTGTATGGAGATGTATGGACCTGATGGTGAGCAGAATGACAACAAACACAACTGCATCATTTATGGGCTGAACATGTCTTTACTGCTGCCTTGTTGTCAGGCGGCCTCTTCTCTCAGCCAAAGAATATCCATAACTACAACCCATACAGCCACTACACCTCCATCTCACAGCATCAAAGCACACAGAGGCCTTTCAAGTGCGTAAAGTAACACTTTATCTTTGATGACTCTCTCTGGCTTCAAAATGTGATAAGGCAGCAACAGTACAGCAAAAGGTGAAACTGAATACAGGAGCTGGACTCACATGCATACACACTGATAAGAATACAAAATACACACACACTGATACTGTTGACAGCATACTACTGTAAGTCTGCTCTGCAGGGGGCACTGTTGTCTCACTTAATAACTGAGCTATAAACAGACACACAGAGGTTCACACACTGATAACGCACACACCAAAGCAGGAAGCCAGCAGTATAATGTGGCGTGGGCAGCAACCATAGTCATTATGTCAAAATTCAAAAAGTGGGAACTGTAGATCAAAGTCAGAGGATTCATACTTTCATAAGAAATGTGTTTATGTCTTTGTAGAAATGAAAAAGAAGAGATTTAAGTAACCTTTTTTCTTCACAAAAAAATAATTTCAAACAGCCTAAATGCCACAATCTAGAGGGGCATAAAAAAGGATATCTGTGCATCTCTTAATTGGCCACAACAGCCATCACATATTCGGAAAAATATGAAGCTTTTTGGAATTGGAAAAAAGGAGTGACGGCAATATAACCTCTTAAGGTAAAGAACAACAACAATAAGAAAGAACATTGGGATGCTGGAAGAAGGCAGCTGACAATGTAGACCAGCAGAAGCAGAAGTTAGATGTAAATATAAAACTTAATTGTATTCTCCATCAGATGGACTGCAGGAAATTGCTGGCACAGGGAATGCTCCAAACACACACACACACACACACACACACACACACACACACACACACACACACACACACACACACACACACACACACACACACACACACACACACACACACACAGATTGTCAGGGTGCTCTCTGACCACCCGGTGCTGCTGGAGTCAGACCCACAGTTTAGCTCACGGCTGTACTCTGTGTAAAACCTTAAACTCAACTGATTCTAAGGAGACATTCCGACAGGAAATTAGATTACGTTACAGTCGGTCCCATTCTAGAACATAAATATATATAAACATAGAAAAATTATAAGAACAATGTAAAAATGTGCATTATACTACATAATATAACAACAATAAATTAAAGCTGCAAGCAACGATAAACGGGTCCTTGTACTTACACACACGTCGGGTGTACTATGAAAATGAAAGCTTTTGATAACTTTTCATTTAGATTAGGGATCACTTTGTGCGGCCCGCGAGTCAATTTCCAGAAATCAATCTGTCGGAGCTCCGTGAGGGCGGGTGCAAAGTGGCCCTCTGGCAGTTAGGACACACCTTTTGTGGTCCTCCCTGTCCTCAAAGTTGCCCATCCCTGATTTGATGATGATGACAAAATTTGAAGTCGATCGGATGAAATCTGGAGGAGGGGTTTGTATAGAGCCTGAAAATGGTTAAAGAATACCCCAAACAAATCACACTACATTCAAAATGGCCGACTTCCTGTTAGATTTAGATAATTGCCCAAAGAGACTTTTTAATAAGTGTAACTGTGATACACCTCCCTAGCAAATGTTGTACATCTAGGTGAAACGTACTGTGAGGGCTGCTTCGTTTAAACTTTGCCACACCTTATAACCTTATCAGTTAACACATGTTATCACTGTTAATGCGTGTGCCAAGTTTGGTTTGTTTTCAGGCATCCCTAAACCCTAAAAAAAGTACTTCATCGTCATCATGGCGAATGATGCATCGCCACGGCAACGGTGTTCCACGAAAATGCAAAAGCTTTGCAGCCTGCCGTGGTGAAGGTCTTAACATTGAGCTGACTGAATATTAGGGTGATGTGGATAAATCAAATCAAAATCAAATCAAATTTATTTGTATAGCCCAATATCACAAATTATACATTTGTCTCAGTGTGCTTTACAGACTGTACAGGTTACGACATCCTCTGTCCTTAGACCCTCGCATCGCACAAGGAAAAACTTCCTAAAAGAAACCCCAAAATTAAAGGGGGAAAAATGGAAGAAACCTCAGGGAGAGCAACTGAGGAGGGATCCCTCTCCCAGGACGGACAGACGTGCAATAGATGTCGTGTGTACAGGATAAACAACATAGTACAAATACAACATTTGACAGAAATTATGTTGTGTTGGAAAAAAAAGAAATAGAAAGTTTGGATGAATCCAGGAAAATGTCAATAAGGCTTCCAGGTGTCCAGCAGGACCAGGTCAGCAGGTGCTGTCACGATTCATGATCCTGACGTAAACTTTATCAGTGGCAACCTGCCACATGAGACACAGAAACTCCGGGGATGATACCCCGGATGGTGAGTTAGTAACATACATTTACATAAATGCATACAGATAGAGAGGGAGAAGAAGAGAGAGGGAGGGGAGGAGAGAGGAAGAGAAGGAAGAGAGCAGGGAGGTGTCCCCCGGCAGTCTAAGCCTATAGCAGCATAACTAGGGGCTGATCCAGGGCAAACCTGAGCCAGCCCTAACTATAAGCTTTATCAAAAAGGAAAGTCTTTAGCCTACTCTTAAATGTGGAGAGTGTGTCTGCCTCCCGAACACAAACTGGAAGCTGGTTCCACTGGAGAGGAGCTTGATAGCTGAAGGCTCTGGCTCCCATTGTACTCTTAGAGACTCTAGGAACTACAAGTAACCCTGCAGTCTGGGAGCGTAATGCTCTAGTTGATCTTTAAGATATGCTGGAGCCTGACCATTAATTGATTTGTAAGTCAGGAGAAGGATTTTGAATTCTATTCTGTATTTTACAGTGCAGCTAATACAGGAGTAATATGATCCTGTTTCCTTGTTCTAGTCAATACACGTGCCACTGCATTTTGGATCAACTGAAGAGTCTTAAGCGACTTTTTGGGACAACCTGATAACAATGAGTTGCAGTAATCCAGCCTTGAAGTAACAAATGCATGGACTAGTTTTTCTGCATCATTTTGAGACAGGATGTGTATTTTTGCAATGTTATGTAGATGAAAGAAGGCAGTCCTTGAGATTTGTTTTATGTGGGAGTTAAACACTTAACCAGCTAAGAGCAGTACGCTAAAGTATAGCAACTACAACTTCCGGTTGCCAGTAGGTGTCTGGAGATGTCTTCAGGCCCGGACCCTCATCGAACGTGTGAAATCTAACAGCTTCTTTATTCATGGCGAAGCATTGAAATTCCCCGCGCCGCCACAGCCAAGCCGTTCAACAAAACATATAACTTTCACTATGATCCACCAGATCAGGGGTGCCCACACTTTTTTGGCTTGCGAGCTACTTTAAAAATGACCAGGTCCAAGTGATCTACCTGTATTTTCGCTCGTGTGTGTATGTGGGAGCGAGCGGAGGGAATGTGAACGCGCAAGGCAAGATAAAAACAAAAAAAAAGAAATTTCAGGGGGCACGGGGTTCCGTTGGGGGAATATATATATATATATATATATATATATATATATATTTTTTTTTAAACCGTGCACTATCTACCCACATTACACTCCTTTTGGGCACCCCTGCACTAGCTAGATGAATCTGCTTACGCTCTTCTGAGGGTTCCTTTATCTTGACTTGTCATTAAAGGCTTTTGCTGTGAAAATCATTATCCTCTTTTACGTTGCAAGGAGTAGGTCGTAAAAGTACACAGCCTGCAACTTCCTGCTGCCAGTAGGTGGCACTTTGACTATGAGTCCATATTGGCATGTAGATGTCTTCAGGCCGCAACTCTTATTAAGTTTAAGAAGTTTGGAGCAGATTGGAGAATGTATCAACTTCCTCTTGATCAAAATGTCTGCGAATAATAATAATATTAATAACACTGTTGTTGCCAGTGCTAATAATAAAAAATATGTAAAATAATTACTTAAAATAAGTAATATATGTTCAAAATTTGAATACGTCAATATACAACTACTATATAATAATAATAATATTATTATTAATAATGATATTAATAATATTATTATTAATAATAATATTATCAATTAAAATATTATTAATAATAATAATAATAATAATAATAATGCTGAACAATGGGATCAATGATTAAGTGTGTTAAAAAGCCGGATTAGAATATTTGTCTAAAAGCAGAATCAATTCCATGTAAACCAGATTATTGCAACTGATCTCCAACGCATTGATTAAAGCCTGACAAACAGTTGCACAATTCCTTTAACAGCTCTAACATGCAGTAAAATGTTTACCAACCAGCAGGAATCCAGTGGAGGGCTGGTGTGATGTGGTTGTTTCTCGTAGAAAGGCCTCGCAGCAGAGTTTGTATAGGTTGGGTGATGGATGTTTCGCCTGCTCATAAATTATCATGAATAAAGTGTGTTACGATAGTGAACGATAATAACACGGATTCCTTTTTCTAGATCTGTAGATGAAAGGAATGACCTGATTTTGGAAAAATGTCTCATTTCTGCACCATTTTGGTTAACTCTGAGTTAAGTTTTTTAACAGATTTTTGAGAGAAGATTTCCCTTTCAAGGACAGACTTGATCTCCTGGAAATGTTGCTGTTGGGTGGTGATGCAGAGGTCACACGCATTCTGGGGTATTGGCTGATAGTTTGTGTAGATGTTGAAAAGGAGGGGAGCCAGTACACTAAATTGTGGTCGGCCAATTTTTTCTTTCTTCTATATTGAAAGGCCTGGTGAGAGGGCTGGCTGGTTGTGGCTGATCTGATACCACAGTTTGGCAGTTCTCCTGTAGGTCGGCGGAGGTTTTGGCTACAACCATTGGCCACCAGCTGGGATGTGACATGCTGTCACTGTGTGTCAAATGAGTTTATGGGTGGTGTGGTTTGGTTGGCCGAGCTTGGCAGATTGTCGCCCATGCCTTCCTACTGTTGTTCGTCATGTTTGTGTTTTTATCATCTCCTTCCAGCTTTTCCTTCGTTCTTTCCAGAGTCTCTCCAAGTTCCATGGTGGCAGAGGAGAAAGAGTCTTTATTGTATTCCTTGTAGAAGGAACTTAGCAGGTTGCTGGATGTTTCTGATAACCCAGGGTTTTACTCTGTCTACATCCTCTTGGTATGTGTTGTCTGGCTGATCTGTTCACCGATTCTGTGAAATACAGGTATGTGTAGTGATTAGGAATGATTGATGGTGACCTTTGACCTTGATGCGGTCATGTGAACTTTTAACCGTATAACATCATATCTGGATTAGATTCTAATTTCCTTGTTTGGATGGATGATGACCTTTGCAATGAGAGATCATTAGCTTTGATCACAAAGATGATCATAGTCAGAACAACTTCTAAGTAGTGAAATGTTGATTATTTATGAAGGATGGTCTCTGGTGTCTGACTCTCAGTTCTTTATGGCAGTACCCCTTCTCTCTCTCTCACTTAGGTTTTAACACCACCGTCTCCGGTCCATGGCACTGCAGCGTGATACTGACACTCAGCTCTTTAGGGATCTCCTTAACTACCTAGTCTCCTCTCCCCTTTTAATTCTAAAATAATAAAGACTTTTCTCAACATTTAAAGACAGTGTAAGTTGTAGAGAGCCATTCAAATAGAACAGTCTTTTGTTGCAGTCTACAGCAAGTTTGGTGATAAAAAGGTTGTTTTCTTTTTTTACTCAAGAACCAGTTTACATCCCTGCCTACAACAAAGCCACCAGCCAGCCAGACCCTGTCAAAGACCATATGCATGGTAGTAAGGAGACAAGGAGTAAGATTCCTCCGGACAGACACCCAATGATGTTGTATACTAGATGTGCTGTTAGACTCCTATATGTCTCCTTAAAATATAACTCCACATCTGAAGGTTGTGAGTTGAAGAGAGCCATTCAAACCCAACACTTATTGTAGTCTGGAGCAACAAACAAAGTTTGGTGATAAAAAGTATTTTTTTTCAAACCAGATTACTTCCTGGCCTGTAACCACATTATTTGTTTTTTTAAATCTTAAAAAGCGAGCCAGCCAATGAGCTATTAATCATTTTTCATCACCCAACAGCTGAGAGCCAGTGTGATTGAAAGGTTTAACCTTATATTGAAAACTAGAATGTGGAGGTGTTTAACATTTAACATAACAGGAGTTCCAGTCATTATGTGGATTTAGCACAACGTATAGATTCAGAGGGTTCTTGGCAGGTAGCCTTGATGGAACACAGCTGGTATAACATTCCTCCAGAATCTGCCTTCTTTGAATGGAGGAAGAAAACCCAAACCCAGATGATGTCATCATGTCATATTTCAACTGAAAAACACTGATCTTTAGACTCAGACATTCAAATACCATATTGATTTTAAAATTCTGCTCCTCACCTTCAAGGCCCTTCACAATCTTGCACCTTTATACCTCTCCTTCACATCTACACTCCCTCTCGCTCTCTCTGATCTTCCTCTGCCTCCCAACTCACTATTCCCTCTGCCCGCCTGATCACCATGGGGCCCAGAGCCTTCAGCAACTCTGCCCCCCGTCTCTGGAACTCTCTCCCACTAAACATCCGCAACATCCACTCCCTCCCCGCATTCAAGTCTGGTTTAAAAACTCATATTTTTAAATGAGCATATTCTTAATAATTACTAATTTGTTAACTGATTGTTGTTTTTAAGTTTTATTTTTTCTCTGTTCTCAGTTTTTGGTTTTGGTTTTGGTTTTGTTGTGTTTGTGAATGACTGTCTGACTTTGTTTTGTTCCTTGTTTTTAACCTTATGTTCTGTACGGTGTCCTTGAGTGCCATGAAAGGCGCCTATAAAATAAAATGTATTATTATTATTATTATTATTATTATTACTATTATTATTATTATTATTATTATTATTATTATTATTATTATTATTATTATTATTATTATTATTATTATTATTATTATATGTACTCAGAAGAGGATACAATGATTTGTTTTATTACAATTGATACACTTAAAAGTTGTCATTTAAAAGTCACATGGATCCAAACATTTTTGGTTTGTCTGTGTGCCGCAATAGGTGCAACTACAGACCAGCAGATTTACAGACTGGTTAAGAATGAATAAACTGGAGCCTCCCAAAATTATATTTATTTTAAATATATAAATATATATATGTGTGTATATATGCAGCCATAACTTGCACCTTTACTTAGATGTTGATAATGTTTAACACTGGCAAGTATTTTTATAATTTATTATATATATATTTTTACAATATACATATCAATACAAGTGTTTTTGTCTTTGTTTGTGAGCAAAATTTTGGAGCACATCACAATTCCAACACAATAAATACACACAATAACTAGCATAATTCCTTCTGTTAGTTATTTTGTGTATTTATTGTGTTGGAGTTAACATTTCAGTCATATACTTTTATATTGATTTAAGTGAAACACTAATTAGGGACCAAGAGCACTTTCCCCCTTATCAGAGTTATTTCAAGATTGTCTTAATATTTAGGGATTCCTTTTTCCTTTTTAATGCATGTACAGTACATTTACAAAAACGTCAGGAAACCATTTATAAACAGCAAAAGAAGAATGAGGAGGTAGTAAACTTAAGGTAAAAATATCAATAAATGTTTAAAAGTAAATGAAAATGTGGTTTAATCTTAATTTTAATTTGAAATCACAGATTCCTATGTGATTCATTTATTTAGCATCAGCTTAATGTGTCATCAAAGCTAGCTCTAAACATTTGAACCACAGCGTATTAATAAGCTTCAGTCAGCACACTCACATAAAGGTTTTAACTGGTTTCTGCAACAATATGCAGTATAGTTTCTGCTGATGGGTGAGGGGATACAGACTGTCCCAACTCTACAGACTGAATGCACAACATTTAAATCAAATCAAATCAAATCAAATCAAATCAAATCAAATCAAATCAAATCAAATCAAATCAAATTTATTTGTATAGCCCAATATCACAAATGATACATTTGTCTCAGTGTGCTTTACAGACTGTACAGGTTACAACACCTTCTGTCCTTAGACCCTCGCAGCGCACAAGGAAAAACTTCCTAAAAGAAACCCCACAATTAAAGGGGGAAAAATGGAAGAAACCTCAGTGAGAGCAATGATCACAAATGAGAAAGATTAAAAATTCATGACAGGGGGAAGTGTGCGCAGGTACGTTTCTGAACGTGGGCAGCAGGGGGGAAGCAGAGCTCAACATTAGATGTTTGTATGAAGCGCATAAACGTCTTTGTTTTTCTGGAATGTTCTTGTGTTTTGTGCGTTGTGTGAAATCTTGTTGTGTTTTGTGAAATTTTGTTAAATTGCATTCAACTGACGCTTTTGTCCAAAGCCACTTACAATAAGTGCAAACAATCATGATGATACAACTCTAAACATGTTGTATCCGAACAGCAAGAATGTTGAAAGTACATTATCTTCAGATAGGTGAAATCCTTTAAGTGCAGAACAATATCTTCAAATAAGACAAACAAATGTAAGTGCTACACACAGAAAAAAGATTACAGATAGATTTTTTATTGATTAATTTTTTCAATAATTCATAATTGGCCACAGTGCTGTGGAAACAGGTCTGTGTGTGTGCGTTGTATGAAATGTCGTCTTGTTTGTGAATTGGCTGTTGTGTTTTTGTGACCGTAAGGGTCACCGTAGAAATGGTCACCTTTACTGGAAACAACCAGTAACTCCTGTTTTATAGTGAATCTGATCAGATGTCAGTAAAAAGCCTTCCTGTTTTCTGATTTCAGATTTTTGCAAAATCTAAACTTAGTCCATTGTTTACCTGTTGCCTTGATAAATTCAGTATAATGTAAACTTCCTCAGCACTAACAATGACACCTCCACACAAAAAGAATGCCAAAGTAGGAATTGTTAGCAGGTCCAACAAAAAGACTCAATTTCTCAGCTGTTTGACTCTTAAAGAGGTTCAATTGTTCAATATTTCACAAAAAAGCAAAGATTAGACAAAAGTCCTTTCTGCCCCATTAATCATCTCACGACCCCTAAGATTTATCTTATGACCCTTTGGAGGGGCCGACGCCTATGTTGGGAACCACTTGAATAATAATAATAATACATTTTATTTGTAAGTAGTCTCAAGGCGCACTTGACTAAACTAGCTAATTGTTTATAAAGCTGTTAAAACCAGCTCCCTTTCGATCAGCCACATTTTATTGGTAATATTTCTGTACTTTTATTTAAGTGACATTATGAATAGAGGACTCCTAAGCCATACTTTAGAAGTGAACCACCTTCATCTAAAATCCCTTTGAAAAAACTCAAGAAGTGAGTGTATCTGTTGGGTGTGTGTATGTAGTGTGTGTATGTAGTGTGTGTATTTTACCATAAAAGCCAATGTTGCACAGGTCTTTTAATTTCAAACATTAATTTTAGCAAAAGAATTTACCTACATTCAGAGCTTGACTTCCACACTTCTCAGATGTGAGCGCGTCTGCTAAAAATAAATCATATCATCGTGACTGAGGTTGTCTTTATTTATCGTTGATTTATCGTATACAATAAATCAACTACAATTATTTTGGACTAAGACCAAAAGGAGAGCCCTCATTACGCCTGTTTCAAAGTCTTTACACTGGTTACCTTTTAGTTTATGTATTGATTTTTAAATTCTTTTAAGAGTTTCTCAGGCACTTTCTGGCGATGTACCAGACTAGCTCTCACAAATGCTTATGGTTTATGAACAGCTACAGGATCTGAGAGGAGCAGAACATACTGAGATTTTTAATCATAAACTAGAAACAAATCTTTTGTCTGTTTTTGTATCTAGTGTGATTAGTGTAGTTTAATTCTGTGGTTTTATTATTTATACTTATTATACTTACTTTATTATTTTATTGTCTTTTGTTAACACTTTACTGTTTATCATTATGACTTGTTTTATTCTATTTTATTTTATTAACATTTTGTTACTTTTCACTTCCTCATTTTTCTCAATTACTTGTAAAGCACTTTGATCGGTTTGACAGGTGTTATACAAACACAATCTGACTTTTTTTTTATACAAATCAAATCAAATTTATTTATATAGCCCAATATCACAAATTATACATTTGTCTCAGTGTGCTTTACAGGATATGACACCCTCTGTCCTTAGACCCTCGCATCGCACAAGGAAAAACTTCCTAAAAGAAACCCCAAAATTAAAGGGGGAAAAATGGAAGAAACCTCAGGGAGAGCAACTGAGGAGGGATCCCTCTCCCAGGACGGACAGACGTGCAATTGATGTCATGTGTACAGGATAAACAACATTTGACAGAAATTATGTTGTGTTGAAAAAGAGAAAGTTTGGATGAATCCAGGAAAATGTCAAAAAGGCTTCCCGGTGTTCAGCAGGACCAGGGCAGCAGGCGCAGCCACGATTCCTGATACTGACGTAAACTTTATCAGTGGCAACCTGCCACATGAGAGACACAGAAACTCCGGGGATGATAGCAGGGAGGTGTCCCCCGGCAGTCTAAGCCTATAGCAGCATAACTAGGGGCTGATCCAAGGCAAACCTGAGCCAGCCCTAAATATAAGCTTTATCAATAAGGAAAGTCTGTAGCCTGCTCTTAAATGTAGAGAGGGTGTCTGCCTCCCGAACACAAACTGGAAGCTGGTTCCACTGAAGAGGAGCGGACCATTTTTCCCCCTTTAATTATGGGGTTTCTTTTAGGAAGTTTTTCCTTGTGCGATGCGAGGGTCTAAGGACAGAGGGTGTCGTAACCTGTACAGTCTGTAAAGCACACTGAGACAAATGTATAATTTGTGATATTGGGCTATACAAATAAATTTGATTTGGTTTGATTTGATAGCTGAAGGCTCTGGCTACCATTGTACTCTTAGAGACTCTAGGAACCACAAGTAACCCTGCAGTCTGGGAGTGTAATGCTCTAGTTGGTTTATAAGGTACTATGAGATCTTTAAGATATGCTGGAGCTTGACCATTAATTGCCTTGTAAGTCAGAAGAAGGATTTTTAATTATATTCTGTATTTTACTGGGAGCCAGTGCAGAGCAGCTAATACAGGAGTAATATGATCCTGTTTCCTTGTTCTTATCAATACCGTGCCGCTGCATTTTGGATCAACTGAAGAGTCTTAAGGGACTTTTTGGGACAACCTGATAACAATGAGTTGCAGTAATCCAGCCTTGAAGTAACACATGCATGGACTAGTTTTACAATATGAGGGTCTTTGTGGTTAAATATAGAAAATGTCAACACTGTGACAGAAGGAGTTTGCTTTTTCAATATTTAACCACACCACCATCTTTCACCATCCTTTAGCAACGAGTTGCATCCTGAACCTGAAGAGGGTCGGCGTGAACACACATCCCCCCCCCGATCACCTCCATGTGACTTGTATACAGTAGTACAACACTAATGAACTGGAAAAACGTTTCCAGTGAACACACACCAGATGTAATTACAATCCAAAACATTTTTGATAAAACTATATAGTAAAATATAAAATGTTAGACTTTTAACCTTTTACAAGACATCGTCTGTCTATGTTTGTGTCTTATAAAAACAGAAATACAGGCATATGAAGAAAGAAATAAGTAAAGACACACGTCTGCAATATACTGACTGCAAATGGGGAATAGTGGCAGCAGCACAAGTGGAGCAATGATAACATCTCTTTCGAGTGTCATTCTGAGCTTTTGCCTCCTTAAAATTACCTCGAGTAAGGCTGCTGTGGAGCTTGAACAGAATAGTGTGTTTGTGTGTGTGTGTGTGTGTATGTGTGTGTGTGTGTGTGTGTGTTACAGCAGAAAAGAGAGATAGAGACATCTTGAAAACCAGGAAGATAGAGAGAAGTGACAGCCTGAAAGGCGTCACTGACAACAGATGAATGGATGACTGCTGTCATGTAAATACAGTATATCTGCTCTCGCTGTGTGTGTGCGTGTGCGTGTGTGTGTGTATGTGTGTGTAATTGTGTGTATGTGTGTGTGTATGTGTTCTTTGGTGTTTGAGCTGTAACAGCAGGGGCTGAGGAGAAGGAGAAAGAAGAGCAAGGGCAGACAGTGTGCAATAAATAAACACTCGTACCTTAGTGTGTGAGATGGCCTGCGAGGGACATATTGGCAAATGATTTTTTTTAATGGTTGTGGTCAGAGAGGTCACCTGGATATAAAGAGGCAGACAAATCTTCATTAGAAAAAATTGCCACCGGAAAAGTTTATTATCATGGAATAACAGGCACATGTGACTAGGCACAAAAACACGTCCTCATCACAGCACCCCTTCCCAAACTGAGCTGTGAACGCACGTATTCTTCTGTAGGTGAAAGTGTATAGGGCTAAACAGAATTGAAGGCAATGGCACAGAAAATAATAGCATATTTCTTAACTTTATATTTATAAAAAAAAAGCACATTCCCTGCATTCATCCTGTCTGTCAAACGAGACAACAGTCATTTAACCGGGAAGGAAAACTAATAAGCCAGATAATCCTGTGAAGAACCAGACACATTTAGTTTATCTGTTTTTGGTGGCGTGTTTGGTAGTGATGTCCTGCTTTCCCTTGTGTATTCTTTGTTCTATTGTCTGCCCCGCGTGTTTATCAGATTGCATTGTGGGACTGGTGACAGGAAGACAAAGATAAATGGGATGTTTTGATCGCTGTTTGTGGTGCTAATGTGTTTTAGTCACTCCAATAGTCTCTGTGGAAATGGAGTTAATGAGCACTCCTGTGTATAGGAGGAGGATTACAGTTTTTATGTTGTGATGAATAATGTGTGTTTGTTCGGAGCTGTAGTGCTCTTAAAACATATCTCCCTCACTCCCAGGACAGCAGCGAGTGTCACTCTGCTTCTCCTGGCTTTGCCTTTGTTGTGAGGTTGAGTGGTGTGTATATTTATTCACACACACACACACACACACACACACACACGCACACGCACACGCACACGCACAGAGAAACACCAGAATATACAAGAATGAAATAACAACTGCAAAAGGCCTGCATTAAGTTTGGAGCACCAATTATCCCCACCATCTGGATTTGTGGGACATGAAATGGCTCACAGTCACTGAGAATAGCAGTGAAAAATAACAGGTGATTTGTAGTGCTCATGTCTCATTGTTTGGGCTTGGACCCCTGTTAGAAGTTTTGAGCCGGTACGGACCATTATCCGCCCGACCAAAGCATCATTATACTCTTTAGATCAGAGAGCTCAGCGATTTGACAAATATCTCTCTCTGATGAGAAGAAATGTTGTGAGTGATCAAAGCAGAGAAGCAGCTCTGTGCACAGGTTTGATGTCGGCTGCACCATTAACACTGCCTCTTTGCTTTTCTTAATGACTTGGTTTGTTATTCACGTCTCCTCGTCCCAA
This sequence comes from Cottoperca gobio, assembly GCF_900634415.1. Lineage (NCBI taxonomy): Eukaryota > Metazoa > Chordata > Actinopteri > Perciformes > Bovichtidae > Cottoperca > Cottoperca gobio. Next base: position 25,211,894 of record NC_041364.1, read on the forward strand.
CAGTTTGATGCCAAAGTTGATCAATTAACACACTTAAGACAATTTTGAAGACATTCAGAGGCGTGAATGCTGAGAAAAATGATTGATTGACTGAACTGTCCGCTGTGACAGGAACACAGCAGTACTGGAGTAGTTGTCAGGTTCAGCTTTCAGGCCAAACACAGCCTTGTTGGTATCAAGCTTTCCTGTGCACCAAAAAACACTAACAGTCCCACAGGTCAAATCAAAATCAAAATCAAATGAAATGCATTTATACAGCCCAATGTCACAAATGACACATTTGTCTCGATGTACTTTACAGACTGTACTGCAGGGCTATTCAACTTCATTAGCAAGTGGGCCGAATAGGAAAATCACTGGGGGTTCGTGGGCCACACAATACTTTGTCAATCAATCACTACAAACAACTCTTACTTACAGTAGTGTTAATAGTTACTAATACATGAAATGAACTAGTCACGTGCATCCCTTTTTTCACTTTAATTGTATCACCTTAATTCATTACAGAAAGCAACAGTCCATTCAGTTATGGCTACAAGGCTTCACACAAAAGTGCAACATGTTGCATCTTTAAAACCAATAAGACAAGAGTTGTTTTCCCAACAGCTCCATGTCCACTAATGTAGAAAGAAAGATGAATATAATAAAACAGCATTCACCACATTACCAGTAAGTAGCCCTGTTTATAATATCCTCAACCCTTCCAAGCATACATAAGGTGCTTTGAAAACAAGGACATATCCATAAAATTAAATTCTAAATGCAAATAGAACATAGTAAAACAGTAGCATCAGACTCACAATAACACATACCTGTCAACATTGGAATTTCAAAATAAGGGACATTTTTTGCCGGACTCCACCCATACTTTAACAGCTCTCAGTCACCAATGTAAACGTAAACACATAAGGGACGGGTATATACATTCAGGAAATACATGTTTATTTAAAGTATCTATTACTTGTACAGAAATGTTTATAAGATTTATGTATTTTATTTGATGAGTTATTATCATCAATTTATTTGATGATGGATGAGTTGTGTGGCTTTTGTTTCCCCGACGAGGACTTCCTTGCGATGGCAGAGTCTGGAAACATGTCCGCGACACTGCGACTGAAATCAACGCAGAAGCTGAACACTACACTATTTTTTAGCGCAAAGCATTGACATCTTTCCCTCAGCTTTGGTCACTTGGTCTGCCTCTGACACAGTTCTTATCACAAATGAAGTCATTGACATTGTATGTTTTTGTGCCTCTTGGACGATTGTTCATGCTGGCGAACATCGCTTATTCCGCCATGTGCGATGCTAACATCTGAATGACACACTTTACAAAAAGCATGAGTTTGCCCGACTCTGCTTTTTAATAAATAAGGGAAGGTCTCCTCCCATTTGGTACTTACATAAAGTGTTAACTTGTTTGGCAGGTACGACTGCGTCTCCATCTATCTCCCGTTCACTGTGACTCTCATCATGTTTTCGTCTTCTTCTGTGTTATTGTTCCTGTTTTCTTCTTCTGTGTTTTTACTGGCGGAAAACGTTTTTCAGCTAAAGTTAAACATAATACTGCCACCTGCTCTATCGGAGGCCACTTTACACTTTTTTAAATTAGACCTATTTTTAATTTTTTTTGAAAGGTTAAAAATACGGGATAATTACGGGGAAATATTTAAACGGGAGAAAAACGGGATGGAAGTAAAAATATGGGATAATGGGTTCCCTCTCCCAGGACGGACAGACGTGCAATAGATGTTGTGTGTTGAGAATAAACAATATAATACAAATACAACATCCACGTGACAGAAATTATGTTGTGTTCAAAAAATAGAAAATGTGGATGAATCCAGGATAATGTCAAAAAGGCTTCCCGGTGTCCAGCAGGACCAGGGCAGCAGGCCAAAACTGAATTATCTCTGAAATTGAATAAAAATGTTCATAACAAATCTGAAAAACTAGGTTTTCCCTCAGTGAGTTTATGATACTGATATTTACATGTGTGTGCTCTCAAGAATCTGAAACATAATGCAGGATGCATGTGCCATTCCAATGTCAAACACATATACAGATGAAAATGTGTACAATAATACTTTCTATAGGATAGCTGTAGATTTGTCAAAATTCTCCACAACCTTATTTGTGGTACTGTATCTGTCTTCTGGTAATTCTTTACCAAAATTGACACTTAATGGAAATAAAACTTTTGATATCATGTAATTGGATGAATGCTTTCTCACCTCCGGGCCGGAGAGAGCAGGTGAGCTCGGTGCGTGTTGCCCTGCTCTGATGATACTGTACCCGCAGTTGAGCAGCAGCAGGATGTTTCCTGCAGTTGTCTTCCATGTTTCAGTTCCTCTTGGGTGGAATCAAAACCAAGTGCAGCACATTATTGAATTGTTTTTAATGTTACAGTTGCCAGTGAAGTAAATCCTTATGTTGTGAAATACTATAAATATCTGACAGGAAATGTGATTCACTCATAATTAGTTGTCGCCCTTTCAGCTTTAAAGAGAGTTTAATTTCTCTGGATGGAAGTATTCCCATTACATTAATTAAAAAACAACAGGAACTTTGGACATTCTCAGGAGAGGAAATTGAATTAACTCAAAAGGAAGTTTAAAGCAGCCAACGATCAGAATAGTAATAGGAGAATAACATCAAACAGTTTAGAAATGGCTTCCAACTTCTCCAATGTTTTCTAATTTACATTTTGTATTTTGTGCATTGAACCCGGTCGGTCCCAGCTGATGTCCCACTCACTGCTTCAGTCAGCCTTCAGCACAAACCAATTGTTCTGTCTCCCTGTCAATCAACACATCAATAGCCCTGCTCCTTAAGAACAAAATGAACCATCACTGGTTGTAACCACTCTGTGTGTGTTGTTGTATAAATACAACAAACACTTTTGCCTCCACACACACAAACGCACGCATGCACACACAAACACACGCACGCATGCACACACAAACACACGCAAGGACACACGCAAGGACACACTTTTGGTGAGGACAATTGCCTGTGTTATTCATTGGTTAGGATGCTTTAGTGAACTATTCACATTCCAGCTGTTGACCTTTGACCCCTATGAATTCAGAAAGGACAATGACATGTTTTGATTTGAGTAACTTTTTTTGTTACTTTTCAGTTTCTCTCTCTCTCTCTCTCTCTCTCTCTCTCTCTCTGAGTGCATACTGGGAGTTTGTGTGCGAGTGAGACGCTGAGTGTGTGCTTTTCGTTTCTTCTTTTTGATTCTTTTGTTTGGTGTTAATTTAACTTAAGTTATTGGTGATAGTTTGGTATAGTTAACTTTTGGTACGTTTGGGTGTGGAGGTTGAGGTGTGTGGGGATTTCCCTTGCCGGTGTCTCGCCGGTCCGCGTCTGACGCCATGGTGAATGGGGAATTCTCCAAGCTTTACGAGGAAACATGGCATTAAGATTTCTGCCGGTTTCGCATGTAGTGTGGAGGATATTGGTTTAGCTGTGGGGGATAAGGTCGGATACAGCAGTATTAGATCACTGGCATGGATGAACGGCGCTGTCGTCATTTTCCTGGACCAGCTGGAGAAGGTGAACCGCGTCATTGAGACGGGTATCGTGGTGAACGATTTGTTTGTGCAGGTAATGCCTCTGACGCAACCCACAACCAAAATTGTTATTTCAAACGTCCCTCCGTTCATAACCGATGAGTTTCTCAGCAGAGAGCTGTCCAGACACGGGAAAGTTGTTTCCCCGGTGAAAAAGATCCTGTCTGGATGTAAGTCTCAGTCACTTAAACATGTAGTGTCTCACCATAGACAGCTGTATATGATTCTTAGTAACCGGGATGTGGAGCTCAACCTCCGCTTCCATGTTAAAGTAGATGATTATGATTACGTGATTTTTGCCACCTCATCGGGTATGAAATGTTTTGGGAGCGGGGCGGAGGGACACACCGCAAGGACCTGTCCTAGGTGCGGGGAGCCAGGTCCGTCTGGTCCAGGAGGGGCGGTGGCTGCTGCGGCGGAGGGCTCTCCGCCTAGGGTAGCCATGGCTCTGGCGGGGAGATCTCCGCCGGCCGCTCCAGCTGTGCCCGATCTGGCGCACGAGGTGTGTGGTGTTATTTTAAGTGGTGTGGGGAAAAATAATGGGGGAAAAAATGACCAAGATATTCTAGGTGGAGTAGGAGGAAGTGAGGTCGAAAAAAACAAGAAGGAAGAAGAGGAGCAGGTACAGGAGGAAGGTGGGTTGGGAGGAGAGCAGGTAAAAGAGGCAGGTGATTTGGGAGGAGAGCAGAAAAAGGAGGCAAGAGATTTGGGAGAGCAGGTGAAAGAGGCAAATGATTTGGGAGGAGAGCTGTCATGAGCTCTCTGCCTGGTAACACCACTAATTGTCTGATTACCTCCACCTGTCTCTGCTCTGCTCCACCCTCGTTAACCTACCAGCTGCACTGCATTTACCACTAATCATGCCCTGTATAGAAAGCCCAGTTTTTCAGTCCACACTTGTCAGATCATCTGCAAGCCTGCATCGGAATCCTGCCTGCCTGCCTGCCTGCCTGCCTGCCTGCCTGCCTGCCTGCCTGCCTGCCTGCCTGCCTGCCTGCCTGCCTGCCACTCTGACACCTGATCTGTGATCTGTTGCTACTACTCTGATCTCCAGCCCCGGTAAACCCGACTTGCCTTCCGCCTTACGAGTTTAGAATATCCCTGAACTGTACTACTGCCGTGCCTCATTCGGTCCTGTGTGTGTGTGTGTGTGTCAATAAATCCTTGATCTCAAAATTGCGCTCCTGGGTCCTCGTCTGTCCGTCCTGACAGAATGATCTGGCCATCATGGACCCAGCGCACGCTCAGACCAGCATGCAGATAGAGACTGAAATGGCTGCCCTACAGCGACTGGAACGCACTGAGGGAGACATCAATCGGATGACCGGCGATATCGCTTCCCTGCTCCAACTCAGCCACTAACAACAACAACAATTTAACCAGCAACAACCACTACTAGCCCAAGTCCTGCTGCTACTCACCAATGCGGCCACTCCTGCTTCGTCTGTTCCAGTACCGTCTGCCCTACTCCATCCCGCTATTGTGTCTTCTCCAGCTGCTTCAGGGTCCAACGATGCAGTTCCGGCAGTACCGTCTCCAGAACCGAGGATTGGCCATCCGGAACGCTTTGACGGTGACCCGAAGCAGATTCGAGCCTTCCTGACCAGCTGCCGAGTGCAGTTCGCATTACAGCCCAGGACCTTCTCGACGGAGGGAGCCAGGGTGGGTTACGTCATTACCCATCTCACCGGCCGAGCTCGGTTGTGGGGAGCGGCAGAGTTCGACCGGCAGACCCCAGCCTGTGCCTTCTTCAGTGCCTTCGAAGAGGAGATGTTAAAGGTCTTTGACTTAGGTTCAACAACAACCGAAGCATCACAGGCACTGCTGACCACCCGCCAGGGCAATCGGACAGTGGCAGACTTCTCCATAGACTTTCGTACCCTGGCAAGTCGCAGCTCGTGGCACTCCGAGGCACTGGTGCACGCCTTCCTCCACAGCCTGGCGGACTACATTGAAGACGAGCTCGTCTCTCATGAGCAGCCCAAGACACTTGATGACGCCATTGCCCTTGCCGTTCGCATTGATCGGCGTATCCAGACCCGCAGAAGAGAGAGAGAGAGAGGGCGTCTGAGTCAACCAGCCATCCGCATTCGGGGGGAGTCCTCCACGTTCCACCCCCCGCCTGTCAAGCCCGTCAAAAGCCGCAGCTCACCAGGTGTAGGGGAGATCCGGGTGAGCTCAATACATCTTCAGTCTCCCCCCATCCGAAAACCCCTGCTTCAGCTCCGCCTTCGACTTTACGACACAACTCACACCCTGGCCGCCCTAGTGGATTCTGGAGCCGAAACAAACATAATGGACACAGAGCTCGCGCGGCAACTGGGCGTGAGCTGTCAACAACTCACTCCACCCGTTCCTGCACGAGCCCTGGATGGACACCGTCTCGGCACCATCACTCACATCACAGCCCCTGTGACAATTCTGCTGTCAGGAGTCCATCCAGTTCCATCTCCTACCCTCACCCGGCCAACCACTCATCCTTGGATTTCCGTGGCTCCGTCTTCATAACCCCCAACTTGACTGGGAAACAGGCACAATACGCGAGTGGGGGAGGGGCTGCCATCGGACCTGCCTAAAGGGAGCCATCTTGCCAATCGACCGGGGAGCTTCCAGCACCGTCCCCGACATATCCAATGTTCCTGCCTGTTATCACAACTTGAGAGAGGTGTTCAACAAGTCCAAGGCCTGTATTTATCCAGAGAGGAGAGGGGACAGGGCCTAGTCCACCTGGCCAGCCGAACAGCCACCTTTAGACTCCAGTTTTTACAAAAATATCTTACCGGTCCGGCTGATTTGGTTTGGAGAGAAGTGGCCAGCTGTATCCTCAGACGCGTGAGTAACCTGGGGCTGGATACTGCTCTGTTTTTAATTAACTGATTCAAAATTGTTAAGGGTAAGTGAGCTGCCTCCATTTTATCAGAGTGTTTTTAAGTGTTGGGCCCTTTTTGAGCATAAAAGGTGCCCTAAGTCTGACTCTCTGCATTGGTTGTTGATGGAGCCTCTAATTCACAGGGCCAGGCTGGACGTCAGCAGCAGCAACACACCTGGCCTGATGGTGGCGCTGTGCAGCTCAAGGACCTTGTGCTTACAACAGTTGGTGGATGCAGTGGGACCGGCGCTGAATGATGTCCGAGCCCTGAGATCTCTGCTGGGTCCAACCTCTAGCCGGGTGGCTGACCGGCCCCCTGCTCAAGGTCACTAACCCAGCAAAACTGTCGCTGCACAGAGCAGACAAAACAACTTTCTATGCGAACTGTGTGAAAAGCATCAACAGAAAAGGCCTGTGCAGCAGACCCTCCAATGTGTGGAGCAATAGACTAAGTGGAGAAAGCCTTCAGTGGAGGATTTTACATGGTGCTATCGTTTCCAACACTTTCATCTCTGTTATTAATCATGCTGTTTTAAATAATTTTCCGTTTTGTAATTTACGTGAGACCACGTTTTCACTGAGTGTAAGAGACTCACCGGTTTCTTCTCTCTTTTAACATTGTTTTTTAGTCTCTTTGATGTTATTTTTACTGAGTGTTTTTATCATGGGAGCTGCCTACACAAAAGAAAAAAAAGAAAAGTGGCAGCTCCTAAACGTCCTCTCAGGAGAAGCCAAAATGGCCATCTACATAAGTAAAAAGAACAGAGTGGAAAGCAGAGAAGGGCAGGAGGCGAAAGCAGTGTGGCTGTGCAATATTAGAGCAAGACTCTGGCTCGAGTTCAGGTTTTATAAACATATAGGACACATAGACACTTTTAAACAACGTTGGTGTTTTAAAAATATTATCTGTTCCGTCAGTGATGACGAATTACACTTTGCACAAGCTTTTATTGGATAGTTTTTTATTTATTTATAATTTTTCTGTTTTCCTTTTAAACACAAACCTATGCAAACCCCTTTTCTGGAGCGCGCCATGGTTCGGGGGTGGCCCGTGTTGGCCTGTGGTGTTTCGTGCACGGCTGGGTGTTTCTTTGCTATGTTTCTGGGGATCAATTTATTTGATCATTTGTCGTTCCGGCTGTTCTTTGAATGTTTTTGGTTTTTGGTTACTGCGGGTCATTGTTTTCATTTTTCCCCTTCTTGATCTGTGAGCTGGAATGGTTTTTGTGTTGCTGCATCGGGTTAGCACTCGTGGGTCGGGGGTGGCTCGTGAGGGCCGGGTGTGATGGAGGTGGAGAGAGGACGTGCTACGATAATGATATTGTTAGGGATAGTTGTTTTGGCGGTGATTTGGATCGGGCGGTGCATTTGACGTTTGGAATCCTTGCTTGTCGCTGTGTCACACTCGCACATAGCATGCATCATTCGGCCGGTGATTTCAGATGTTGGATGTATTGCTTGGTCTGGATCGCTGCTGGGATGGTATCGTTGTTGTGGTGTGTCTTTTTTTTTCCATTTTTGTTGCACTGGGTGTACATGGGTCGTTTTTGGGCCGTGTGTGTGGTTCTGATGTGCTGGTGCGGGAACTGTCCATGGATTGAGGGTGGGGGAAGGGGAGGTAGTGATTTGTGGTGATCGAGAACGGGATATTTGAAGAATGATTGGAATATTGAATGATGAGTTGATTTCCGGGGATGTGGTGTTGAGGTACTCACATGAGTCACTCAGTGCTCTTTCCGGTTACGGTAAGCGCGTCATTTCCGGTTGTTAATGTTTCTGTGTTGTTGGTAGCATACTTCGGCAGCTCCAGCTTGACCCAGTTAATGTTGTTATATTCTTGATCACATCGGCTAATTACCTGTCATCTATCTAAACCTATACTTGTACTTCCTAAGCACTTACAACTCTCTCCTTATCCTCCTTCTCTTAGCGACTCTCGCTAAATCCTCAATTCTTTACGCTCCGTTCGGCTCTGCTAACGTTAGCTGCTGCAGCTCGGCAGCTAGCGATGGCATCTTCCTCTTCTGCTCTCTCCTGCTCGGTGTGTTTCATGTTTAGCTATTGCTCGGCCTCCTTTAGTGATAATGGTACGTGTATTAAATGTAGTTTATACGCAGGGTTGGAGGCGAGTTTTAGAGGGATCCGCACCATGGTTAGTCAGCGGTTAGCAAGTGTAGCTGTTAGCAAGCCCCCTATAGTCGGTGCGGGTCGACCAGTGGTATCTCCTGTTAGCCGTCCCCCGGCGGGACCCGAGCAGCCGGGAGACTGGGTGACTGTCCGAAAGAAGTGTTATCAGAAGCCCACGGTTCACCACCAGCCGCTTGCTGTTTCTAACAGATTCTCCCCACTCAGTGACACACCAGCTGAGAAGCCAACTCTGGTTATCGGTAGCTCAATTTTGAGATACGTTCATTTTGAGACACCAGCGACGACAGTCACGTGCATTCCGGGGGCCAGAGTGGGCGACATAGAAGCACATTTGAAACTGCTGGCTAAGGCTAAACGTAAATACAGTAAGATTGTTATTCACGTCGGCGGTAATGACACGCGATTGCGTCAATCGGAGTGTACTAAAGTTAATGTGGAGTCGGTGTGTACATTTGCCAAAACAATGTCGGACTCCGTAGTTTTCTCTGGTCCTCTGCCAAATCTTTTGAATGATGACATGTTTAGCCGCATGTCATCATTCCGTCGCTGGCTCTCACGGTGGTGTCCAGATAATGATGTGGGCTTCGTAGACAATTGGCGGACTTTCTGGGGAAGGCCTGGTCTGATTAGGAGTGACGGCATCCATCCTACTTTGGCTGGAGCAGATCTCATATCCGATAATATTACACAGTCTATTAGTGGACCTAATCCATGACAACCCAGAGTTGAGACCAGGACAAAGAGTTGTAGTCTTACACACTTCTCTGTGCTTCTTTCCGGGCAGTCACTCACTCAAATCCCCATAGTGACTGTGTCTGCCCCACGACCACTGAAACTAATCAAGTCTATGGTTAACAGAAGAGGAGTTATACATGAAAACCTAATTAAAATAAACACCACCGCTGCAAAAGTGCAACTAAATCAAAAAATTAAATGTGGGCTCTTAAACATCAGATCTTTATCAACGAAAGCTGGATTGGTAAATGATTTAATATCAGATAATAAGATTGATTTATTTTGTCTCACTGAAACCTGGCTGAGACATGAAGAATATGTCAGTCTAAATGAATCTACTCCACCTGGTCATATTAATACTCACATTCCTCGAGGTACTGGCCGAGGAGGTGGAGTTGCGGCCATATTTGACTCAAACCTCTTGATCAATCCTAAGCCTAAACTAAAATATAACTCTTTTGAAAGCCTTGTTCTTACGCTCTCAAACCCAACATGGAAAACAATAAAGCCAGTTTTATTTGTTACTGTGTACCGCGCTCCTGGTCCGTATTCTGAATTTCTATCTGAATTCTCAGAATTTTTATCAAATTTAGTCCTTAAAACAGATAAAGTAATTATTGTAGGTGACTTTAATATTCATGTGGATGTTGATAGTGACAGCCTTAATAATGCATTTATCTCAATATTAGATTCAATTGGGTTCAGTCAAAATGTACATGAACCAACTCACTGTTTAAACCACACTCTGGACCTTGTTCTGGGATATGGTGTTGAAATTGAAAGTTTATCAGTGTGTCCACATAATCCTCTTTTATCAGACCATTTTTTAATAACTTTTGAAGTCCTGTTACTGGACTACAAGCCAGTAGGCAAAATATCCTACGCTCGATGTTTATCTGAAAGTGCTGTGACTAAATTTAAGGAAGTGATTCCATCAGCACTTAATTCAATACCAGAACTCAATATCAATATAATGGAGGACTCCAATGCTAACTTTAGTCCCTCCCAAATTAATCATCTTGTTGATAGCGCTGCAGCCTCACTGCGAATAACACTCGACTCTGTCGCTCCTCTAAAGAAGAAGATCATAAAACAGAAAAAGAAAGCTCCATGGCTTAATTTACAAATCCGCAAACTAAAACAAAAGTCGAGAAATCTTGAAAGTAAATGGCGTTCCACTAAATTGGAAGAATTTCGTTTAGTCTGGTTAGATCATCTTAAAACGTATAAGAAGGCTCTCCGTAATGCCAGAGCAGCTTATTACTCTTCCTTAATAGAAGAAAATAAGAACAACCCCAGGTTTCTTTTCAGCACTGTAGCCAGGCTGACAGAGAGCCACAGCTCTACAGAGCCTTCTGTTCCTATATCTCTCAGTAGTGACGACTTTATGAGTTTCTTTAACGATAAAATTATAATTATTAGAGACAAAATTAATCTCCTCCTGACCTCAATTGGTAATGACTTAACTTCAACTGTTGGAATTTTAAAAACATCTGTAACTCCTGAAATATATCTAGACTGTTTTACTCCAATCAACCTTAACCAACTAACTTCAACAATCTCATCATCTAAGCCATCAACCTGTCTTTTGGACCCGATTCCAACTAAACTGTTTAAAGAAGTTTTACCCTTAATTAACACTTCGTTATTAAATATGATCAACCTGTCTCTATTATCTGGCTACGTACCAAAATCCTTTAAAGTAGCTGTAATAAAACCACTTCTTAAAAAGCCTGGTCTTGATCCAGAGGTTTTAGCCAACTATAGGCCGATATCTAACCTTCCCTTTCTCGCTAAGATCCTTGAGAAAGCAGTCGCAAAACAGTTGTGTGACTTTTTACATAATAATAGTTTATTTGAGGTTTTTCAATCTGGATTTAGAGTTCATCATAGCACAGAGACGGCACTGGTGAAAGTTACCAATGACCTTCTATTGGCATCAGACAAAGGACTTGTCTCTGTTCTTGTCTTGTTAGACCTCAGTGCTGCTTTCGACACTGTTGATCATGACATTCTACTACAGAGACTGGAACATTGTGTTGGCATAAAAGGAACCGCACTAAGCTGGTTCAAGTCCTATTTATCTGAGCGATCTCAATTTGTACTTGTTAACGATAAATCCTCCATGACAGCCAAAGTCAGTCTTGGAGTTCCGCAGGGTTCTGTACTTGGACCGATTCTATTCACCTTATATATGCTTCCTTTGGGCAATATTATAAGGAACCACTCTATAAACTTTCATTGTTATGCGGATGATACCCAATTATATCTATCAATTAAACCAGATGAAACCAATCAATTGGCTAAACTTCAAGCATGCCTTAAGGACATAAAAACTTGGATGTCTAGCAACTTTTTGATGTTAAACACAGACAAAACTGAAGTTATTATACTTGGCCCTAAACGCCTCCAAAACGCATTTTCTAATGACATAGAAGCTCTGGATGGCATTAACTTGGCCTCCAGCACCACTGTAAGGAATCTTGGCGTCATCTTTGATCAAGATCTGTCGTTTAACTCCCACATAAAACAAATCTCAAGGACTGCCTTCTTTCATCTACGTAACATTGCAAAAATAAGACACATCCTGTCTCAAAATGATGCAGAAAAACTAGTCCATGCATTTGTTACTTCAAGGCTGGATTACTGCAACTCATTGTTATCAGGTTGTCCCAAAAAGTCGCTTAAGACTCTTCAGTTGATCCAAAATGCAGCGTCACGTGTATTGACTAGAACAAGGAAACGGGATCATATTACTCCTGTATTAGCTGCTCTGCACTGGCTCCCGGTAAAATACAGAATAGAATTCAAAATCCTTCTCCTGACTTACAAATCAATTAAAGGTCAGGCTCCAGCATATCTTAAAGATCTCATAGTACCTTATAAACCAACTAGAGCATTACGCTCCCAGACTGCAGGGTTACTTGTAGTTCCTAAAGTCTCTAAGAGTACAATGGGAGCCAGAGCCTTCAGCTATCAAGCTCCTCTCCAGTGGAACCAGCTTCCAGTTTGTGTTCGGGAGGCAGACACACTCTCCACATTTAAGAGTAGGCTAAAGACTTTCCTTTTTGATAAAGCTTATAGTTAGGGCTGGCTAGGTTTGCCTTGGATCAGCCCCTAGTTATGCTGCTATAGGCTTAGACTGCCGGGGGACACCTCCCTGCTCTCTTCCTTCTCTTCCTCTCTCCTCCCCTCCCTCTCTCTTCTTCTCCCTCTCTATCTGTATGCATTTATGTAAATGTATGTTACTAACTCACCATCCGGGGTATCATCCCCGGAGTGTCTGTCTCTCATGTGGCAGGTTGCCACTGATAAAGTTTACGTCAGGATCATGAATCGTGACAGCGCCTGCTGACCTGGTCCTGCTGGACACCGGGAAGCCTTATTGACATTTTCCTGGATTCATCCAAACTTTCTATTTCTTTTTTTTCCAACACAACATAATTTCTGTCAAATGTTGTATTTGTACTATGTTGTTTATCCTGTACACACGACATCTATTGCACGTCTGTCCGTCCTGGGAGAGGGATCCCTCCTCAGTTGCTCTCCCTGAGGTTTCTTCCATTTTTTCCCTTTTAATTTTGGGGTTTCTTTTAGGAAGTTTTTCCTTGTGCGATGTGAGGGTCTAAGGACAGAGGATGTCGTAACCTGTACAGTCTGTAAAGCACACTGAGACAAATGTATAATTTGTGATATTGGGCTATACAAATACATTTGATTTGATTTGATTTGATGAGGTGGCTTTGTGGGTCGATGAGAGTCATTTTTTAACCATATTGTGCCTAAGAAGGGTAGTGATACATAAATGATTGTTTACGATTGATTTGTGATGATAAAGGGTTAAATGTATATATTTTTGTATTCGTTGTTTTAAGCACTTTATTTTAAAAGAGTTTGTACAAATGAAAAATATGTAAAATAAAGTTGTTTTTTTTTTGAAAAATAAAATCTCTCTCTCTGTCTCCCTCCTTCCCTCTCTCTTTCTCCTCCATTTCCTCTTGTGTCTGTCCGTCTGTCTGTCTCTCTCCCTCTCTCTCCCTCTCTCTCCCTCTCTTGTCTCTCTCTCTCTCTCTCTCTCCCTCTCCTCTCTCTCTCGTCTCTCTGTCTCTCTCGTCTCTCTCCCTCTCTCTCTCTCTCTTGACTCTCTCTCTTGTCTCTCTCCCTCTGTGTGTTTGTTTTATTCTCCTATCTGTGTGAATGATGTGCTTTACTTTCACTTCGTGTGTGTGTGTGTGTGTGTGTGTGTGTGTGTGTAAACTGTCCTCTTTCAAAGATTCCAAGGTGGAGAGGAGGTTGTGTTGCTCAGGCTCTCTCTGTCTGGCGACGCATGAACGCTGTTTTCATGTTCATAGATTTTGTCCTTTGGATTGCCTATACTGTAATTCTATTAGTCTGTAGACAAAACATCTATTGCATGTCTGTCCGTCCTGTTGCTCTTCCTCTTCAATGCCATGATGAAGTTTGTTCACCAAAATACATTGTCAAGTAAATTTTGACACTGTAAAATGTCCCACTCAGTACATAACTGTCACGATTCTTCAAATCCAAAATTTGATTAACCTTTTGATTTTAAGGTCACGATTGGATTTCGATTTTCTATTTAATTTCATATCAAAACATTTTTTTTCCAGCGCTAACAGCTTTACTATTCTTTGAGCCTTGATGAGTAAAAATCCACAGATCATTGAATTTATGCCTAGAGAACTGTCATATACAATCAAACAGACCTGCTATCAAGCTGATATATCCACCATATGTTTTGGGGAATGTGGGAGACCACACTAAGGCCATATGGTTACATTTAAATCATTTATTTAAAATGGAATAACAATGACTTATTTCACCTGTAAATTTTTTGAACAAAAGGGTATTTTACACAAACAGCTTGAGTTTACCAGCAAAAACCCTGAGTTGTAGTTTTTCTGTCAACAACAAGTTTGTGCGCAAAACGGTGACTTCAGGGAAGCAGGAGGATCTTCTGCTAAACTGCGTTGTGTTGTCTTTGAGCTGCAGGCTGTGCACTGTCACTGTGTCGTTGTGGGTTTTGTTGTTATCATATTTTTTGATACAGAATGTAAATCGTGACACCCCTAATATCTTAGTCGCAATTCCTCATTGTGTATTTGTGTAAAAATAAATTATATTAGTAAACATATTGGATTTAGTCAAATATCAGGGTCAATTGGTATCAAACATCCAGTATCAAAACAAAAAAACAAAGAAAACTAAAATGAGGCACAGGTTTATGTTATGAAAATAACATGAGTTACAGTACAAAAGTCTCTTTTTCAGTGAAAAAGTTCTAAAAACCCACTACTCTGATCAGCACCAAGCAGCACACAGACACAGTTAGCAGCTAGCTTGTAAACATAATGGAGCACAGCAAAAGAGACAGATATCTTTCTCCGGAGAGAGAATATTGGACTCATTCATCAGGTGGACACAAACACGGCTCTAAATGATGGCTAATGTTGTTCTGTGTCGGCTCGATTTGCAAATAAGCAACTGTTTGCCAATATTCAACATTTCAACTGTGTAAGGTGATTATAGGACAACGCAGTGTTTACAATCTGTTGTGCCTCCCCAAGTCTATATATAAATATTGGATACCCATATCATTCCCATATCAGTCCAGGCCTGGTATAGTCCCTAGACAGCTCTATTTCAGCTCTGTAATGACAGAGTTTAGACATAATGACTGTATTTTGACAAAAAGAGAAGACTGAGACAGACCAATAACAGCACAGTGTTTGTTTGTACTGCATGTGTGTGTTTGTGTGTGTTATATGAAGTGATACAGCGAGAGTAAGAACAGTTGAGATATTTCCTGAAATGAAATAAACCTTATTTGGGCGCTGCATGGTCCCAGAAAGTGAAAGAGAAAACAGCCTGATTAGATTTGGATGACTTTATGGCCAGATATAACTTGATCAATTTGCTCCATCACTCTGCACTCTCACAGCTTTATGAAACCTACATCTGCCCTCTTACTTCTCCTTATTCATCCTCCTGTCGTTCTCACTAGCTTTCTGTCTGTGTTTGGTCAACCATTTCTCTAAGAGCGAGAGTTGAGCTAAACTGATTGTCTTTGTAAAAGTGAATATTGCACATGGCAGTGATAATTGTACAACAGTAGTGGAATAGTGTGTTCTTGGTGTGGTGGTCTACCTGGGGCCGTGGTGATTGTACAGTCTGACCGCTGCAGGGAGAACCTCCGGTCTCTCTCCGGTCTCTCCCCGACCTCTCTCTGGTCTCTCTCTGGTCTCTCTCCGGTCTCTGGTCTCTTTTGGATAAAACTGGTTCCATATTAATTTAAGCAGCTTTTTAAATCGATCTTGCCCAACTTTAGATATAATCAATTATACACTGGACAAATATATAACATTGTAGTATTACAGTATGGAAACAACCTTGCTTAAAGATTAATGAGCATTTAAAAAAATAGTCATGAACTGACAAATATTAACTAAATTGAACATGTTCCACCCTGCTGCAGCACATATTCACTTTTCGTGGCATGTCAGAGTATTCCATACCTCCCTTGCAATAGCCATGTGCGTGATGTAACGTTCTCTGGGGTAGGAATAAGAGTCAGCACATCCTGTAAGGGATACCAATGAAGATCATCCCTCAATGGCCAGTAAAAACGGTTTGACCCCACTTTGTGCAAACATTTCACCTGGCAGTGGGTCTCATTCACTTCTGTGATGATCCCTGGGTAGATGATGTTGTCATACACCAGGGCACACCATTTGCCCACAACCTCTGTTGGGTCATCAGTGGCAACAAAGGTGAAGCACTTGTTTTTTTGGCAATCACATTCCAGATTCCCTTTTGCCGAACACAAACAGCTGACGTCGCGGTAGAGAATCTTACCAGGTGAAAGAGTGACAACCTGGTGAAGCCTCAATGTAGATGGTACGGCTGGGAGGTCAGAGGGCATTTATTTTACTGCATCCTGCATTGCTCTGCAATATAAGTAGGGGCAGATCCTCCCCAACATAGTAAACCCCAGTGTGCAAAGTTGCCTGCTGGTGTGACACACCAAAATGGACAGCTTGTATTTCAGCACTGTACTTGCAACCGTAGTTTTCTGAAAAGTCAACATGGACTACACATTGATTTGCAGCAAGGTTCAGCTTCAGGGCCTGTGAGAAAAAATCTATTTTTAGTGTGATCTTTGAGGCTGCTCCAGGATTACCTTTGTGTTCTTTGTCCACAGTGGCCCATTGAACGTAGGAGACACGATCAGTTGCTTTGTAGTGTTTTGATAGTGTGTATTCTTTTTTGCTGCATTGCTCACATTCACCATATATGCATTTCTGGTTCTTGGTGTCACATGTGATGGCCTCTGTCAGGCCCTCCAAATTGGATGTTCTTGTTAACCAAGTACCCCTGTCTCCTCTGCTCATCAGCATCACGCCTGGCACGATAGCGCCTTTGCTTTTCAACTGCGCTCAATGGTGTGCTAGAACTCTGTAGAAATCAATTTCAAAAAGGCTGTTAACCTCTTGATTTAACCATGATTTAAACAAAGTTGTTCTTTTTGAGTTAATAATTGTTAAGAAAATGGTAAGTAGTTGCAACCTTAAGATGCTTACGCTACCCAGTGGCAATAAAAAAAGGAAATTCATACTGTGGTAAAATACATTTAAAACATTATATTATGCTAAATTATACATACACATGAAACTGTACTATAAATAACGAATTAAACTGAAGAAAATGCAACCCTGTTACTGTATGTCAACAGTAACAGGGTTGCAAATCAATGCTAATTTTAGCATTTAGCTCAGGAATTAATGCTAGCTGCACAATGTAATGCTACTGTCAAGGAATGGACACACTTAGATATCTAACTAAAGAAAGATATGTTTGAAAAGAATTTGTTTTAGTCTCAAAATGTGAGTAACAGGGTTGCCTTTGTGTGAGTGCCACACTCCAAGAGTGAAAAGATTGGAAATATATTAAAAATAAAAGGGAGGACTTACCTTTGGTCTACCCATGGTAGTAGCACATGACTTGCTGATGCCATTTCCTCTGTCATGTGACTAACAGTTTTTTCACTTCCTTTGAAAAACAAGCTAAAAAGGTTTTGGTAACAGGGTAGCATGCATGTTGTGGGACACACTTTCACTGTAAAATTACTGTTATTTAAAAAAAATTATGATTTAACAAATTGAATTTACCATTACAAGAGATCAATAGAATAATACCAAAAACAACTAAATAAAAACCCTATTTTAAATGTTATATTTGACATGCAAGTTGGTCACCAAGTAGCTGGGACAAGAGAAAAATGCTATTTTAGGGGTGTTTTTAGGGTGTTTGATATTTAAAATAATATTTTGAAACAACTTTTTCTGCAACTTTATATACATTTTGTCTCAAGACAAGTATATTTAACACAACAAGTGCATGGTTTAGCTTTTTAGGCATGGATTATTAGACTTTTTATATGGGGGACATGAAATGTCCTCCAATTCTGGAATGACCCATATAATTATTATAAGTAGAGAAAGATTAAGCACACTCTCTCATACCCATCAAATAGCCTCTAAGATCAGCGGATGAATGTGTCTGATTTTGTTAGTTAGGCAGTTTGCTATAGATGCTGATAAACCAGGCTTGCATGATGTTTGAATCATGTGTGTTCACAGCGGTAGCATCTATGAGGTCACCGAGGTCCATACCAAGGAAATGACTTCCTTAAATGCCCACTGTCTGTCTGCATCTGAATGACGTGACACGGCTTGAAAAAGACAGCTGTCTGTGTGGGAGACTGCTGGTGAAGATGTGCTGGGTGAGGTGACTAGAGACCGGCTGGAGACTGGCTTCACCGCGGTGCGCTCTGGGCGTGTTCACTGCACAAAAACTACTAGAAAACTAAACTTGTAGGAGGTGATATGTGCACAGTATTAGAGGAGATTTTTATTGAAAAGTGTTAAAACTCTGTTCTGCTATTATTTAATGTTATCTTGGATCTCTACAACCAAGCTGCGTTGCTCCACAGCTGACCACGAGTGTCAGTGTCGTACAGTCCAGCGTTGAGATTTGAGTTGCGAAAGCACAAATAACACTTCTGAGTTTTCTGTTAGTTTTGTTAGACAGATTAAGTTTGAATTTCCAACAGGTAGGCTAGTTACTATAATACAGATAGGAGAGACTTTATAAACTGTGTGCAGTGGACCGAATAAGAGGTGTAGTCAGTAACTACAGGCGTGTCCATCTCGCTATTTTATGAATAAAAACAACAAGTTCAGTGTTTTACAAAAAAGCTTCAGCATAACACTGTCTTGACCTGATCATCATGATATGATTATGATATGATCATGATATGGTAATAATCATTAAAGTATGCTCTGTGTGGGAAGCACACACCCTCTTATCAAATAGGATAAGAACAGCTGATCAGCTTCCATAATCACTCATCCACCTGGTGGATAGATAAACTGTCAGCGTCGGAGATCGGCAAGGTCCCAGCTCGGATCTGCCTGGGGCCATCAAGGATGGAGGGGAAACTCAAGGTGGCCGCATCTGCATGTATTCCAATGTTGAAATGGATTGTTAGAGGCTGTGTTGAAATTTCTCGTGTTTGTATAAGAGCAAAGGACGGGTGGGTTGTGGCGGTGCTGGAGTGGGTGTGGAGGAGGGGCCCAATATGAAAAATGTTGTCTCCCTGTCCATATTTCCTCATGGCTCATTATATAAAGCAGTACATAATGCAGGGCATTTAGCTCAGAACATGAATGAAATGAATGAAAGATGAATCACAGCAGCATGTTTTCGATTTGAAACAGAAACTTTATGCCAAAATACATGTGAACACAAGCTGTTTCTCTGGAAAGCACTGAATCACATGTGAATAGAACAACACTGCACCCCTGTGTATCTTGATGCACCTATCTATGTGGACAACAGTTAAATGTATACCGCTCTAATGTGCGGCTCCCCGGATGGTTTGGCTGTTCTGAGACTGACTCAGACAGATGGATGGATAGATGGAGTGATGGCTTTGAAATCAGGAGCCTCTCTCTACTTTCAGCATGTCTGACCATGAAAAGGAAAGCTGCAGACATTAGTTTAAAGAGCAGGATCGGTGGGTCTGCAGGAGGCTGGGAGAGGAGGAAACTGACACAGCCAGAGGTTGATTTGAAGGCAGACACATTTGCAGACATCTTCAGGCGGCTGGCAGGTGGGTGGGAGGGCATACAAAAAGATCAGCCAGCCATCAAGTTGCTGAGGATTAGGCAGAAGGGAGCGAGAGATGGCAGACAACAACAGTCAGATAATGAAACTGATTGTAGGGCACTGATGGGTGAAGGTGGTTTTGGCTGCGCCCATCACACAGGACTAATGGCCGTGATGGGAGATTGATAAGTACCGCTATTATCGCTCTTCATTTTAGAATGGATGCATTTTTCTGCTTTCATTACTCGTAATTTAAACTTTCTGCTCTTAAGGTAAAAGAGTCAGCCCAAGTGTATCGTCACTGGAGGAAGACAGAAGACTCTGGCTAAAGACTCATTTACCACTTTACAATTATGTAAATGTCTGGATAGATTACAATCAGCGTTACAATGGGTTCTCTTTCTGCGTCATAACTATTGGCAGCATTTGTCAGGGCCACATTCTTGAACTAATGATCTCATTATCTCTAATGGAGTCATTCTAAATGTAACCACAGGATAATTACAAAGCCATAACCATATGATTAAGCACCAAAGATGGACAAACTATAACATACCTAACAGCAATAAGAGAGCTACAGAAGCAAAGAATGTATAAGTTCCATTGATATGGTCAGGGGGTGGACTTTTTTCTCAGGTTTCATGGATTTTCAGATGTTCAGACGTTCAGAACTTTTCAAAGTTTTAAAGAGGATGTAAAGATGAATTAGTGCAGCCTGTGGGCTACATATTTAAAATAGAATTTTTATTTGATAGGGACCATGCAATTTAACATATTTCCCTTATAGATCATGACACTGATGTGCTGCACAGAGTTTATAGCTATTGCTCATTTTCAACTCTTGTTCCCAGTTGGGCTTTTTACATGTGCAATGTAGTTCAAATTTAAAGCTTTCAATATCATAAAAACACAATACACTACAATTCTGTAATTACTGTGTCGTACTGTTCTTTCAATCTATTTGGCCCGTCTGTCGGTGCATGGAGACAGTACATGAACGAGCAGTGGGCTGCCTAACACGTCATGCATTAGGTAAAGAAAGGAGTCACTGTTTGCCAAAAACAACATTATATTTGAAAGACTCAGTTCTCGGCACATACTGTACCATTGTGTGGCTCAACTGCTTTAGATAAGTCTGTGACTGGACTGAAACACAAAAGTGTGATAGTGTGAGTTTGGTCAATCACAAACATGATAAGGGGCAAAGTTGTGTTCAGTGTTACTGTTTAACGTCTTAAGACGGCTGCTGAGAGCCGAACCTCACGTTGGATGAGACCATAGACATGTGCAGGAACAAAGCCAAGTCTCAGATGCAGACCATGGATGATGGTAAACTGCAGCTAAACAGCTCAGCAAAAAAGACACATGGTCCCAAACACAGCCATACAGGACGTCTGACAGTGAGAGCACACACAACGCAGGCACACGTTGTGGTGGAAAAGTGCAGCTAATCATTGCTGAAAATGGAGAAATGTGAGTTTGAATTGGAAACAGAAGTACATTACCTAGAGAAGACAAGAGCTGAAGTGCATTGCAAGGAAAGCTGGAAGATAACAACGGTAATACTGTCAAAGCTGGAAGTTGAAAATAATTGAATGGCTGAAAGAAGAAATAGTTTGTATTAATTGTATTATGAACTACATTGCTAAACACTAAAACAACATTGCCCTTAAGAGCTGAGAGCTGAAATGTATTGCTAGGCATTGAACTGGAAAAGCTGAAAGATATGGCAAACAAGTTTAATAGTTTCAAAGAAAGTTGAATTGAAGCCTGTAGCTGACAGCATGTTGAAGTAGTAGAACGTTGATTTACCTACATTATGAATAATTGTTGAAAAAAACATGATATTTAAAATAAATAGAAAACAGCTGTATACAAGCCTGTTGCCCTGGCTGGTACATTGTCAGTGAAGGCATTTCATTGCAGGTACAGTCGTCATTATTAACGTTAATACCGACTGCATTCAATGTGTTTGTGCCACTTCCAGGCTCCTGTAATTATGCATGCTGACTCACTGACATGCATTCGAATTAAATTGACTTTATCAATGATTTTAGTTCCTGCCTTGATCAGTCAAATTGTCTGCCATTAACACATTTAACAAATTCTGCTTCATACATTTGATTAATTATTATTTTATTTCATTGTCTTTGAGAATCTGTAAAGTGGATAACACACAACACTAATGTTGGAGAGCAGACTGCTCAATTGAAAATGGTACTATGTAGTTCCCTGAAGACTGTTATGTACACGGTCTTGTAGCATTTACTTTTTCTCGGCTTAGTCACATTTCAAAATAGAAAAGTCATCTAGTGGGTGGTGATGGCCGCATGGTCTAGTGCTACGCCTCCCAAACAGAACACCAGATGGTTGTGAGTTCAACACCAGGGCTCCCACCTTTTTGCCCCTTTGCAAGGTACTCAACCCTGAGCTGCTCCAGGGAGACTGTCCCTGTAGATAGTTCCCTTTGCTAAATGACCTGTAATGTATCTGTTGTTTTTAAAGAAAGTATCTGAGTATATGAGCTTAAATTTCCCCGTTGTGGGACTAATAAAGGATTTTATTATGATTCAAATTTGACGATGAATGATGGATACCAATTGTATTTCTGTGTGTAGATTGATCTTTTGGAGAGTTGTTCCTTGTGCGGTGTCTAAGGGTCTAAGGACAGAGGGTGTCATATGCTGTACAGTCTGTAAAGCCCACTGAGACAATGTGTCAGTTGTGATATTGAGCTGTAAATCAAATCAAATCAAATCAAATTTATTTGTATAGCCCAATATCACAAATTATACATTTGTCTCAGTGTGCTTTACAGACTGTACAGGTTACGACATCCTCTGTCCTTAGACCCTCGCATCGCACAAGGAAAAACTTCCTAAAAGAAACCCCAAAATTAAAGGGGAAAAAATGGAAGAAACCTCAGGGAGAGCAACTGAGGAGGGATCCCTCTCCCAGGACGGACAGACGTGCAATAGATGTCGTGTGTACAGGATAAACAACATAGTACAAATACAACATTTGACAGAAATTATGTTGTGTTGGAAAAAAAAGAAATAGAAAGTATGGATGAATCCAGGAAAATGTGAATAAGGCTTCCCGGTGTCCAGCAGGACCAGGTCAGCAGGCGCTGTCACGATTCATGATCCTGACGTAAACTTTATCAGTGGCAAACTGCCACATGAGAGACAGACACTCCGGGGATGATACCTCGGATGGTGAGTAAAGGAGCTAAACTATCAAATCAATCAAATCAAATGTATAAATACATTTGATTTGATTGCAGTAATAGGTCTAGAGTGAGTTTAGCTTAGCTTAGCACGAGTACTAGAAGCAGAACTCCTGCCTAACTGTCAAAGGTATAAAAAAAACATTGTTTTTTCACAATTGTTCCATGTCCTATCTAGTTTATTTCACATTTATAGAGAAATAAATGTATGAAAAAAATATACTTTTAAGGTAGAGTTATTATTCTATTTGGAACAACAAGTGGAACAGTTACATTTTTCCTTTTCTACATTAAGCCATAAATGTCCTGGTCCCGGCTTTGTGCTGGATGTAAAGAGATGAAACTGGTATCAGTGTATTTATCTGACTATATTCCCTTCATATCAGACTGATCCTAAGAAAGTAATAAAGCAAAAAACCTATATTCACTACAACAACCTCCTTCGATAACATGGCCATTTTCAGTGAATCAACTCTTTCTACACTCCTCTACTATACCAATCAATTCTCACGCTTACTCGATAGGTCTATTATTTGCAGTTTAAACAATGTTTAGAAGGAGATAGCGAGACATCCCCCCCTCCTTTTTGTTTATAAAGTTTGGCGAGGCTCATTTGGGCAGATCGATAGTTTGCTACCTTTAGCAGTCACCTTGCTAAATGGCACCATCTTTTAGCTGACTATTGATTTACTCATGACAAGGTAAGTAAGAGAATGTTCCACTCATTAAACAAGAGAACAAAGAGAGAGAGAGACAGAGAGCACTGCCAGTAATTGTTGTAACCTTTTCTTAGCACAGCCTTAGTGGTGCTAAGAAATAATATATATCATATTTCTTTCTCACTTAGCTCCCATCATCAGTCAGGGACGGGAGATTGTATTTCTGCAGACTGCAGTGACTCTGAATACACTCCTTCATTCTCACAATGGTTTACACTATATGTGTTCATTTACTCAGCTCCTTAAAATACTAGAATTGCTGTTAATTCATATTATTATATGTAATATATGTACTGTACACCCACCCATTCTCGGTTCACATTTACATAGCGAATGCTAATTTCCTCAGTTGAATCCAAAACTGGATTACAAGTTGACAAACGAAGCAATGGAGCTGGAGCCTCACTGTCCAATACCTTCTCAATAGCAAACAGCACACCAGAGGTGGGTAGTAACAACTGACATCAAATCAAATCAAATTTATTTATATAGCCCATTATCACAAATTCTACATTTGTCCCCTAAGACCCTCTGTCCTTAGACCCTCGCATCACACAAGGAAAGACTTCCTAAAAGAAACCCCATAATTAAAGGGGGAAAAATGGAAGAAACCTCAGGGAGAGCAACTGAGGAGGGATCCCTCTCCCAGGACGGACAGACGTGCAGTAGATGTCGTGTGTACAGGATAAACAACATAGTACAAATACAATATTTGACAGAAATTATGTTGTGTTGAAAAAGAGAACGTTTGGATGAATCCAGGAAAATGTCAAAAAGGCTTCCAGCAGGACCAGGGCAGCAGGCGCAGCCACGATTCCTGATCCTGACGTAAATTTTATCAGTGGCAACCTGCCACATGAGAGACACAGAAACTCTGGGGATGATGCTGTGTTAGTAACATACATTTACATAAATGCATACAGATAGAGAGGGAGAAAAAGAGAGAGGGAGAGGAGGAGAGGGGGAGAGAAGTCTAAGCCTATAGCAGCATAATTAGGGGCTGATCCCAGGCAAGCCTGAGCCAGCCCTAACTATAAGCTTTATCAAAAAAGAAAGTATTTTGCCTGCTCTTAAATGTGGAGAGGGTGTCTGCCTTTTACTGACATTTACTCCATTACATGTACTCAAGTAACTTTTTAGAGTCAGAGTAGTTTTAAGGCACAGAGTAGCTTTTTGAAGAAATTATTAATTTTACTGCGTTACATTTTGATTAATTTTATTTATTTATTATTTTATGCATTCATGTTTGGTTAAGATCTGCTGGTGTTCTGTAATCTATACCACAGCCAGGGTGTTCAACGTGACTGTTCAGAGCAGCACGGCTGAAACTACAGTAAGAGTAACACTAACATTATGGCTCTCAAGTAGCGTTAGCAGCTAATATTTACAGACAAATTAACAGATCACACACACATAAAAAAAGGCCAAACTGCTTTTATTTCATGTGGACATGACTGAAATAATGTTTCACCACAGACAGTCTTAGGTAGGTCATTTATGCTGCTTGATTAGCCTAAACAAGTAATCTGATTGGAGACATTTTCAGAAAGATGAGAGAGTGATTTAGCCACTTCTCCAATCTTATCGTCTTCATGTGTTTGGAGAGACCTGGATGTGATCTGTGGCTGTCACATATATACAGGAATACTGAAGCTTTAAGGACACTGCAACATGTTATGTTGACACTCTTTATATTTATTTTTTGACATAACAGACATGCTCTGTTAACCTAACCTGACTAATAACAACAATACTTACATCTCTCTTACATCGCTGTACATGACAAGACACATGTGCTTTCCTACTGCAGGGGGCACTGTTGCATCACAGGTAACACTCCAGCTGCCAGCGCCTGGAGAGGCTCAGAGAATGTCATTATAGATGACACACGCACACACACACACGCACACGCACACGCACACGCACACACACACGTTCACGTTCAAGAACAAAGTCTTCTTGATTATTATTCAGAAGCAGTCTCGGTGTGACCAATCATTTAACACCATCCAATAAACAAAGCGAAGATTCAGATCAACAGACAGTCAAACAAAGGAAACCAGGTTGTAGCACCCACTTCCACATGCATGTACACACACACGCACACGCACACGCACACACACATACACACACACACACACACACACACACACACACACACACACACACACACACACACACACACACACACACACACATAAAGGCTCAGTTGAAGAGCAAGGCAATGGCTTCTCTTTGAGCTAATAGCATCTCTGATGACTGACATCATTGGTGCTCAGAGATGACACATGCTTGGGGTACAGTCGCCATGGTAAACCCAGAGGCATCTGTGAGTCACCACAGTGACTGTGATTCATTAACCCCTCAAAGCAGAGCCGTGGCAGCTGATTGGTGGGTTGAAGACGAGGTGCATTAACAGGTGGATGGGGTCGGCACAGATCAAACCTGTGGGGTCGGGAGAGGTCACAGCCATTATTATGGATTGGTCTGAAAAGCCAGAGGAACAACAGAGACATGCTTATTGTTCTGTTTCCTCCTAACCTTAAGCCATTTAACTCGGAGAAACCGACACAATCACAGACACAGCCACGATAAGACTCACATTTTGTCCAGCCAGTGATCTATTTGTGAAAAAGTTCCTCTCTGACAACAACTAATCAATACGTTTTGATGTCTTTCAATCACATGGAGTTTTGATTCCTGTGGGAGGGTTTTACTCAGTCCAACATTTTTTGTAATTTTCCGAAAAGAACAATCTGACGAGGATGACCACTTTTTTATACCTTTAGTTTTCAGAAGAGGGCAGTCAAAGCTGAACTGTTGCAAATAAAGGATGCGTTATCATTGCAGTTGGAGAGAAAGTACAGCACCATAGTTCATCCAAAATTCACCCACAATACAAACCTTTTATTGGGTTTCTACAAAGTATCATGCCCATGCCCATTTCTGTGTTATTGGTTGTATATATATTCAATGTATACTGTGTACATGTACAGTGCCGTGAAAATGAATTTCCCCCTTGGGACAATAAATCTAATCTGATCCGAACACCTAACGTCGTCTATACAGAAATTGAACAGGATTGATACTCTTCTATTATAACTCTCAACTATTTGACACCTGTTATAGATATTTTATATCTATACTGTAATACATGTAGTCGTTATAACAAACATCTTGGGTCAGTATCTTTCTCACTTCTAAAAAGCAATAAAGCTCCGTAGAGGAAAACATTTTGATTTTGAGTATGTATTGTAAGGATTAAACTGAGGCCGCATCTAAAATAATGTGTTTAATGTAAAATATGCATCTTCTTGAGTTTGCTATGGGCCTCCATCACACTATATAGAAATGTTACATCCATGAAAAAAATGTTTCGATTTGAAAAAGAATCAGAGAATCCAAAGGAAGGAAGATGTCTCATTAGCTGTGTAGCACAATCCACCTTCATTGAACCTCCTCTGCTGGAGTAGAAACCTCTCCACATAAGACACATGGTTTGCAGATAGTTATGAGACAAGAGTTGATGTTAGCAGTACGTCCAAAACTTTGTGAAGTTATTGTCCAGTTAACACAGTTTGACATCTATTGCACGTCTGTCCGTCCTGGGAGAGGGATCCCTCCTCAGTTGCTCTCCCTGAGGTTTCTTCCATTTTTTCCCTTTTAATTTTGGGGTTTCTTTTAGGAAGTTTTTCCTTGTGCGATGTGAGGGTCTAAGGACAGAGGATGTCGTAACCTGTACAGTCTGTAAAGCACACTGAGACAAATGTATAATTTGTGATATTGGGCTATACAAATACATTTGATTTGATTTGATTTGATTTGATTTGATTTGATTTGACTTGCTAATGAGCTTCCTAGCTCAGGGAGCTATTTTGAGCACCATGTTTGATGCAGCTGACTGTTGTTCACCAACTCACCTGGTCAGTAGTCAACACGTCACTAAGCCTGTAGAAGCATCTGGTATGGAGGCATGGATGAACTTTGCAGTGGCAGCTTCTGAAGTAACGAGGCCTTTAGGGGGACGGGGTCATTACTTCTAGCCTCGGTTAGCAGGTAGCATTCATGACAGTCACAACCGTACACTGAAGCAGTCAACAGTAACCTTCTAACAGCTAAACATGAATACAACTGAAATTCTTCTCTTTGGCCCCAAAAACTTTGCCAGGAAATAACTAAATACCTTTTATCATGCAACCTAAAAGCCAGTGAGCAGGTCAGAAAATCCCATATCAAATATTACATTATCATCATTCAACCACCTGAGAAATATATCAAAATGAAAATGATTCATATCACAAACAGATTGTGAGAAACTGGGTCATGCTTTCATTTTGAACAGATTAGATAAGAGCAATGCTCTTTTCACTGGATTATCGAAACACCTCAACGCATTCAGAATTCAGTCGCCAGAGTTCTTACCGGGACAAGAAAGCATTATGACATTCCTCCAATACTTTAACTATAACTGTATACTTTTTTGTGTTGTATTTTGTAGTAAACTCACTTCATTTGCTTCCCGTTCAACAGAGACTTCACTTTAAAATCCTTCGATTGGTTTTTAAGGCACTACATCAGGGGTGTCAAACTAATTTTAGTTCAGGGGCCACATACAGCACAATTTGATCTCAAGTGGGACGGACCAGTAAATTCACAGCTTATTAACCTATAAATAACGACAACTCCAAATATTTCCCTTCGTTTTAGTGCCTCAGCTTATCATTTACACATGTGCATTACAATTTACAGATCACACTGTATCTACAAAGGCACAAAACAGTTTGTCACAGGTATCTGGAACAGTAGTTTACTTTATAATCAAGACAAATAATTTTTACACTTTGCAAAGTCATCCTGCATGTTTAACACCCCTGCACTACATGGTTCGGCTCCCCAGTTTATTTCTGCCTCATTTATAAACGTTGTCGATGCCAAAAAGAACACTTTTTGAGCAAAATATGTAAAATATTTTTAAAAAACAAACCCATGTATGTGCACAGAAACTGGAGAAATTAGAAATCTTTCAGGTGGCCAAAGGATCAGTGGCGAAATTAAGCTCTGAAAATTATACCATTTTGTAAAATAAATAAAATAAAGAGTTGTTTTGCCAAAGCGGATAAAAGCCATTTTTAAAATGATTGAACAAATACCTGTTTTATTGGTACTCCCATAGTGCACACAATAACATCATTTAGGATAATAAATACAAATGTAGATATCTGTTATTGCAAAAGAACCCCTACAATATGTTTTGTAATTATTATTATAACGTTGCTGTTTTCAATGCCTCAGTCATACAGATACGAGTGCATAGTTTCATATATTGTTATCATATATGATATATTGTGTTATAATGTCTTTATTTTTTTATTGAAGAGCACTTTTTAACTGTGTTTTTGAAAGGTTGTATAAAAATAAAGTTGTTATTGTGCCATGCACCAAGGGACTACAACGTTATCTGAGTCATCCGGTGCGTCTGGCACATCTGTGTTATATATTCCTCCCCGTCATGACTTCACTCAGGAGGGATTCCTCCATAATTCCTGACTTTGTCATCAAGTGGGGTGAGCTCCAGTGTCCCGCCTTTTTGGCCTCCACTTTTATGACAGACCACTTATATATTTATTATTTATTACCTTCTGAGGAGGCAGCAGTCACAGCATGTGCTGTCACTCTTTGTAATGCCCACACTGTGTCCACCAAACATATTATGTTCTCCACCTCCCCAACAAGAACTTAATTTTCACACAATTTCTTCTTTTAGCCTTTCTGTCGGCATTTGCTATGATCGTCTTCATGCAGACAGCATTAATGAATATTAATAAGTGCCGTTTCCCTGTTTATAGGTAACCTGCTTTACGTGAAGCTCACAAAGGTGCGCCACATTTCTAGTTGGTTGTAAATTATTAAGGAAAACTGCTGTAGGACCAGCAGTTTATATTCTGCATGAACACAGTTAAGAGCATAAGTTTAACTAATTAAATACATAACTGGGCTTACTGGGGAAGGGTCTCTTTAAATGAACGGCGAGTGATGGGAGAGAGAATGACACATTCATCAACATCATAGCCTCAACGAAGAGGTCATGTGAGAAGAGATGCGTTAACACAGAGGATTAATGTGAAAAACATATTAAAATGAGACAACATGGACTAAAACAAACTACTTACTGCGTAACAAAATGTTCAATGTTCAAAATGAT
This sequence comes from Cottoperca gobio, assembly GCF_900634415.1. Lineage (NCBI taxonomy): Eukaryota > Metazoa > Chordata > Actinopteri > Perciformes > Bovichtidae > Cottoperca > Cottoperca gobio. Next base: position 25,241,568 of record NC_041364.1, read on the forward strand.
TGTACATCTGTCAATGCTGTATAAAGTCATGAACCCAGTTCACGTTGAAATGTTATCACATTATCGAGCAATTAGAAAACTTCATAAAATATAAACCCATTTTTTAACATTGGGACTTCCATTATCTAACAGTTGCCACATGCCTGGCTGAAAAACATCAGTACTTAAAGTAACACATCTTTGCTTGGATGGTAGAGAGAGTAAGATTAGCATTTCAGTCTTCATAAATTACTGTAATCCTTTTGTAAAACCTGTCAGGTAATTGGTACACATTGCTCCTGGGTTGTGACCCAGGTTCTTTCTGAATTGTCAAAACCAGGGATCCAAGAACATTCCAGTGATTTGAGTAATCGAACTACAAAGCGCCTTGCTGCTCGTTTAGACTTGTATTCAGCGCTGTCCACTTGTGATCCAATCACCCATCACACATGTTATGCCAGGTGCGGACAGGGTGTAGGTGACACTTAAGATACAATCATTTACACTTAACCACATACATGAGTCTGTGTTGGCCAGATCACAAATCTGATTGCACTCCGACATTTGATCTCTCGGCTGAATCAAGGTCGGGTTTATGAGCGAGTTTTATCATCTTCATGGACTGTATCTCACGTCACTCCCTCACACATACAGCCCATTCAGTGGTTGAACCGATCAAATAAACGCTTCTGCAGTTTGGTGCTCCTTCTGTATGACCTTACAGTGTGTTTAAATTCCTTCATTCCTTATTGCTTTAATCATTTTAGTCTAACTTTAGTTGCTGTTATTACAAGGACAGAGGAAACAGACCATGGATGTATTATGAAAATCAGAAATGAGTTATGAGAAATGAATTTTTCCATAGATGGCTGTTGAACTCTGCTTTTAAACACGTGAAGTATACAGAATGTATTATTTCTGTCCATCTGGGTAATTAGTTTTCTTCAAAAACAGATTTATGCACAAAATGTACAAAATTTACGTTGCTACGGCAAAGAGTAAGAGAGTAAAGTAGAATAGATAGATAATAAATAGAATTAAATACAGTAACAGTAATATAGGTACAGAGTCATTGTAAAAAAATTGTAAGAGTGAATATTGCACATGACAGTGGTAATTGCACACAGTGGTGGAATAGTGTGTTCTTGGTGTGCTGGTCTTCCAGGGGCTGTGGTGATGGTACAGTCTGACCGCTGCAGGGAGAAAGGACCTACGGTATCTCTCTGTGAGACACCGCGGGTGAAGCAGCCTGTCGCTGAAGGAGCTGCACAGTGCGGACAAAGTGTCCTGGGGGGGACATGTTGTCCAATAGAGAGGACAGCTTGGCCGTCATTCTCCTGTCTCCCACCACCTCCACAGTGTTCAGAGGGCTCCCCAAGACAGAGCTGGTCTTCTTCACCAGTCTGTTCAGTCTCTTCCAGTCAGTGGCTGAGATGCTGCTGCCCCAGCAGACCACTCCATAAATGATAGCTGATGTCACCACAGAGTCAAAGAAGGTCTTAAGGAGTGTCCCCTGCACTCCAAAAGAGTGAAAAGAGTTCATATGGGAGTAGTGTTTTTTTTTGTTATTGTCAGATGTCAAACTTGTACATACATCTCGATCTGGCCATCTGGCCCTGCCAGTAGACGCACTCTCGAGCCCTTTGTAGGCCTCCTCCCCCCTGCGGATGAGAGGAGTGTAAACTGAGTGAACTCTCTGCTCAGTGCATCAGGATAACAGCATGTTCACCCCTCAACACTATTTCTTCCTGATACGAGAAGTACTCGGTGTCTTAGTCTTGTTGCTTGACCGTCCGTGGCCATTTTGATGAGAATCTATAGTGTTTTAGCTTTTGGCGCGGAACGGATCACGTTGAGTGTCTGTGTGTCTATCAGAAATCGATAAGTGTTGTACCATATACAAAGTCTCTATTTCAGCTTCCGATGAGCCAGAGGATGAAGATCTGTTAGCAACATGTCTTTTCCTGGTATGTACAATACATCAACATCATATTCTAAAGGTGCAGCTTCATTCTTCGAACTCTTTTGGGTACACTCACTATGGTCTAATCACTTGTGATGACTTTAAACAATATCTGTACGGCCATAAGTGTACTGGTATAAATGTTCCATGCTGAATACCATAGTTCAGATCTCTTCTTCGATTTGGGCATGGCCTAGCTCTGTTTGACGGAGTGCTCTGTTTGCCAATGTGACGGGCTTTCCACGGTGCTCCAGTGCTCCAAACTTGTGTGTGAGGCTTCGCTCTGTACAGTTAACTCTGGAGATGAAATTACCAAAATGATCACGGTTATCAGCTGTCAATTGTTGCACTATTGTTAAAATGCGGTGAAAAAGTACTGATACACAGTTACATAACGACCGTTATTCTTATTCTTATTCTTATTTTTATTCTTACACACAAACAGTCTATCTCTTGTGTTTCATTTGAGTTATTGCAATGCAGAATATCTGGTCCACCTTAAAGGTCAGCCCACCTTAAGTGACACCCTCACTTTATTCAGTAGGTTGCAAGCAAGACATGGCAGCTTGCGTCTTGAGTAGCATTTATTAACCAAATAATTAATAATTAACTGTACACACAAACGGTCACAGCTATAACATTACAGCTAACTCATTAACACACACACACACACACATGCTCTCTCTCTTTAGACACATTCGCTAACATTACACTCTCAACAAAAACACTGATTTGTATAATGCATTTAGTCTAAAAAACATTTAAAAATGACATTTAAAAAACATTCTCTATTGCTTAGCTGGGAGTCAACTTCGGCTATCTCAACTTTTCCTATCAGCACATCATCTTCATTAATGTACAGACCAGGCAAATCCTCCAACGCTTGTGTGAAACATCTCAGGAGCCGGCTTCATCATGGCGACTAGAACACGTCTCTAAGGCAACTACACAGGCATCACAGTGTTGTTCACTGCTATTTTGTATTCTCCATCAAGAGAGTCATCACCAGTGAACACATCAACCACTGTCCACCTGGGCTTCTCTGAAGTAATGCTGATGTCTATTGCCAGAATGTTCATCTTTTTCATGGCCTCACTGTCTCTTTCTGTGGCACAGAAAAGTCAACCACCAGAAACTCCAACTGGTTCAGTTTGCTTTTGTTGTACATTACTAGTACGCTTTGTGTCTTCACATTTCGTGTTAGGATTAAGCAGATTAAGTGGGATGATACTGCAAGTAGCACCACACTCATTTGTTTAGGAAGTAGTTGAGGCTACGATTTGTTCAGATATGTTTTGCAGCTTGCCATGGGGGACATTGAAAGTGATCTAACGTTAGTTTAACACGCACCTGTTGCTGTTGCCACCACAGAACACTCTCAATTAATCTGATTGGACAATGGGAAAAAACGGCAATGACGTCGACCGTTTTTTTGTTCAAATTTTTCTCAAGTCGTGGCGTTCAGGGCGCTCCTGCAATAGTGTGAGGCACATAGAGCAGATACAAGCGAGGCGCCCAGCAACGCAAAAGCAGCGAGCGAAACGTTTCGCTCTCATTAAAAACAATTACAAAATTACCATTACAAAAGCCGCAAATGTATCCATGCATTACATGGCCTAATTACTAAGCCTACTTCTATTTGTCTTCTCAACCTACAGTACAGGACTGTAGAGTCTCTGTGAATAAACTCATGTCCCCTCCCCTACCAACTGATATCAACCTTCAAAAAGACATATTGGTGGAAGCTGCCATCCAGATCCCCTTATCACCACACCGTCTGTGTATCAGTATGTGCTTCCAAGACTACATGGTATGTGTGAGTGTGTAAGCCGGTGCCTCCGGTGAATAGATTAGCATTATTGCATCTTCAAAACAGGGCATGGCTCAGCCCTGCGCACACGTTTAAACTAAACGCTAACACAGCAGACTGTCACTGCTTGGCTTTGTAAAGTAATCCTTCATAGATGACAAGGAAAGGTGGAGGAATGCAGGGATCAGAGGGAATGAGATAGGGAGGGGGTGGGAGACGAGAGGAGGGGAGGAAGGGTGGTGTAAAATAAAAGATGATTTTTATTTTTATTGAGAGAGAACAGAGAACCCTGCATATGAATTATGTATCTGCAATAATGGGCATCTCTTTGTAAATGACAAAATGTTTATTAAAGGTGAGAGCTCTTTTTTCTCTCGCTATTCCTTTGCTAGCACCTACAGTATCTACAGATGCAATGTGAATAGAAAGAGAAGGGAGGAATAGGAGGAGGAGATGAGCAGAGGCTATGATGGAGATAAGGGAAATGGGAAAGTAGGAAAGAGGAAAAGAAAATGAGGAAAAGGGAAATTAGAAGATGACATAGTTAAAAGTTCATGCAAAATGGCCTCAAGAGCGTGTCCAATTTTTAAAACATCTTTCTTCATTAACAGTTACACTGTTTTATATATTTTTTAATATTTTATTATACTGGGGGTTGGGTTCAATTATACTTCTTGCTTTATTATTTGATTGATTTAGATAATTGGTTCAAACACTATATTAGTTTGGGAGAAGTTAAACTCATACGTGTTTTCAGTATTATTAGTGGTAGAAAACAATTAACTGAAACATAGAAATGAGGCAGTCTAGACAATTTCAGAAAGAATAATTGTATCCAAATACAGCTACGTTTGTGAAATTAACAAAATCAGATGTAGGTACTAGCATCTAGCTAGCTAGCATGCTTACTTACAAATATTAAGTGTAGATGAGTGAGCTCAGGTAGAGCACCACTTACTAGCATGCTAGCTAGCTAGATGCTAGTAAGTGGTGCTCTACCTGAGCTCACTCATCTACACTTAATATTTGATCAATGGAACAACAAACCGTCCTGCCCTTTTTGTCATGTACTATGATTAAGATGAGTAAATAAGTTACCCACGCTGCACTTGAGTGTATGTGTGGGGAGCACTGGTGGTACATCGCTACACTCTAAATTCTTTCTTTGTTTGTACTGCACAACGATTTCCCTTAGGACAAATACAGTTCTAGCTTATCTTATTTTATCATAAAATCCCACCAACATCTAGTGGAACAGCAGCTAGCCTTGAGGTGACATCAGGACTTCCATTCTCCATTGTGCTTGTTCCAGTAAGAACAATTGACCTCGATGAGCTCTCAACAGAAGAGAAACAAAGTGCAGAGGGAATCTGGAAGAAAATGGGAGCAATTATTTCAAATATAGGAGTGTGACTAATGTACATTTCTCCACACTTGAATACACACACAAAAACACACAATCTGCCAAATGATGCCTGCAGATGTCTTCACCTGTTTTTCTTTGAAACTGACTGCAGCTCGGAGGTGTGATGAGCTTCTCCTGTTATTCAAACACCACCACCACACGATCAAAGCTGACAGGTCACTGATAAGAGAAATGCTGCTTCAATGACTTGACATATTGACTTGTGGGCCTCCCCAGCTGTTGAAGAGACTAATACTAAAACCATCCATGGGGAAATGTTTTTCTCAGTGTGAGAATGGGAAGAAATGCGAGGCCGTTAGGAATGTCACTGGTGCAGGATTACTACAGAGGGAAACTTTCAGTAAGTCAAGTGTTTGCTGTGGTTTATTACATCTCTGGAGCCTTCACTCTTTTAAGTTTGGTTTATTTGGCCAAGTAAGACAGATTCCATTTAATTCAGGTGACACCAAAACCCCAGCTTTACGCCTAGAAAACCTTGGCTTAATGCTTAATGATTGGAAATAATGTTGCGTTCAAGACCAAATGAATGAAGACAGTCAGAACTGAGATGGAGAACAACATGAGTATTTCAGACTGAACATGAGTGGTCTGCTGTGGCTGTGGAGTCAGGAGTCAAAATCTACACACTTGACCTGCTAGTATTCTGAAATAAAAAAATCTAAATGAAATGGAAACAATTTAGTGTGAAAACTGTTTATAATTTAAAAATAATGAATAAATAATTTGTCCAAACTCCATCCATCCATCCATCCATCCATCCATCGTCTACCGCTTATCTGGGGTCGGGTCGCGGGGGCAGCAGCTCCAGTTAGGAACCCCAATCTTCCCTTCTCTGGGCCACATCCTCCAGCTCCGACTGGGGGATCCCGAGGCGTTCCCAGTGAGGAGATATAATCTCTCCACCGAGTCCTGGGTCTTCCCCGGGGTCTCCTCCCAGCTGGACGTGCCTGGAACACCTCCCTAAGGAGGCGCCCAGGTGGCATCCTTACTAGATGCCTGAACCACCTCAACTGGCTCCTTTCAACGTAAAGGAGCAGCGGCTCTACTCCGAGTCTCTCACGGATGGCTGAGCTTCTCACCCTATCTCTAAGGGAGACGCCAGCCACCCGTCTGAGAAAATCCATTTCGGCCTCTTGTACCCGCCATCTCGTTCGTGTGCAAACTCAACACCTATTAGTGTGTCAAACGCATGAACTAATATTTACCCAGTAATTTGTCCTAAAATACAGTTACATTTTCTGACCAACCATTGCCAAATCATTCTGACATAACCAGTAATGTCTCAGTAATCAGCGCAATATTTTTCATAAAATTGTTGGTATTAATAAAGTTGAAAGTTGAAACAGTTCATTGTTATACACTAGTGGGACCACACAAACTGAAATTGATAGATAGGTGGCTTTGTATTTTAAAGAATACTGGGAGTAATAATTTATCTACCAGTTTGGCCTTTATTGCTGTCGTGCAATATTAATAAACCTTGAATAAACAAGCGAACAGCTCTGTGCAGCAGGGGCGGGGCGGGGCGGGGCGGGGCTTCAGGGCTTCAGGGCTTCAGGGCTTCAGGGCTTCAGGGCTCTGCAGTCTGAGTGGAGCTTGTCATCCACAGCAGGTCTTTATAGGCCATGGCTCATTGACTGCAGTTCACTGTTGCTGCTGGATGCTGGATATACTAACTGAACTCTTCCCTGGAGTCAACGGGCCGAGCGGATAGCTTACAGGAAAAGTGTCCACTCTGCCATTGACACTCTGTGTATGGTGGTTATGTCAAAGCCAGCGACTAATATATGCCTATTTGGAAGTTAATACATCCTCTAAGTGTAAGCGAGTAGTTGGTTGTGTTTTTTGTGGAGTGTATTTCATGTTTCTGAGTAGCCATGAGTTGGGGTTGTGTCTCAACTCTGTCATGGCAGATGTATTGCTCAGGATTCATAATTCGGCAGTTGTTTTTTTTTTCACACTACTTGACAAATTATGATAACATAATAAATATATCTAAAATCTGTTATTTGACTGAAAGCCACAACAATCTCATGTCAATAGCTCCCTGGCTACCTGGAGGGTAGAGGCTAGGTTGTAAAATGGTCAGCAGTAATGTCGTTTATATGTGAGTGGTGGTAAATTGGCAAAGAAATGTTCTGGTCCTTGACCCAGCCAGCAAAATCTGTGTGAAAGTGAATGTCAAGAATACATCTTAACTGAATGTACACAGTGCAGAGATGTGGTTTTACATATTGCAGGGATATATATGATTGAGAGATAGCCAGATAGAGTGTTTAAAGTGAAGGGTATATTTGTAGAGATGTGGGCTGTACTCGACTCTGCCATGTGGAACGCTGCCGTGTCAGTCTTCTGACACGGATAGAAGAGCATCTAAGGAATGAAAGAAATGTGTATGTGTGTATCAGGTATTGGTCTAAAGCTTTGTGCGCTATAAGGCTTTGAACATATTTGTCTTCTAATCCATCGCTGCTTTTGCAATGACAGAATTGACAGAGAAATCAACACAGGCTCAAATGTATGGCTGTGTATGAACTAACAATTGTCTGGTTGCTTGGATTCTTTGGTGTTTAAACAGCAATTTGTGAACACAGTAACTTTGAACTATTATAGATGGGTAGGGTAAAATACAAATAAACACAATACAGACAGAGTTGTATTAAAAGTTCCTAAAGAATATCAGGAAAACTGATTTCAGATGCAATATTCACAGGAAATAATCTGCTCAAAATTCATCCAAATCTCTCGTGCTACACAAACTTCCTGTAGTTCACTATGTTCACAGTTTCATCTTATTACATTTCATCTCTTTCACTCATTTCAACAATGTTTTCAATTATATAATTTGTATAAAATATTATAGTATGTCTAAATAAAAGTGTCTCTTATTAGTATTTCCCTTATTCTCATTTGATATTATGGTTGCATGCATTCTTCTTAGAAAATCTATAGAAGTATCTTAGATAACATAGCAGACGATATATAAAGACCAATTTGTAAGTAGATTCCCTTTTACTTATTTTATCTTTATACATTAGAAACTCAACACCATCTTAATCCAGTCCATAGACACAGATACTGGGAGGTACCCCACATCAGGATTTGGCTTGCAGATGTTTTCAGTTTAAAGGAAGCAGAGAGAACAAAAGACCTTCAGAATGGTGAGTTTTACATATTTAAGTGTATTTGGCAGTCAGTGATTCAATATTAGGATTTTTAAGCAGATTAAGACCTTTGGCTAGGATGTTCTTTGTGTTTTTAGAGTTAGAGTGAGTCCGTAAGTAAAGGCATATTCCTGTGGGATGGATACAAAAAGGTAAAGTCAGCTGTCAGTCAGCATATTGAGTCCTTAATAGTCTCTGCACCTCTTCGAGGCCCATTGACTGTGTAATTCTAAATCAGTATTACTTCCTCTCACATCAAGAGAAATGAAAATAGCACGTGCACTCACACACACCCCGCAGAGTGTGTGCTTCAGGGCTCTACTACATTGACTTCCCGACTGGAGGTGGGACACATTGAGGCTTTTGCTTTTCTATTATCTGCTTGGATAGCAGCGGCTCTGTGACCGCTAGCACAGCGCTGCTCCCTAATAAATAAACCTTGTATCTACAAACTAAACTAAACTACAAGCCCAATGCTGGAGCGCCATAGAGGTTGTACTTTTTATTACACCCCATAATATAAAACAATGCAAATAATAAAAACTGATGAAGGAGAGCAGTAAAATCAGCGAGAATAAGAACTGTCATGTTTTTGCATGACTCGATAACTTTTTCTTCTCCTCTGGCCCTCTAATATCTCTGAAGCTCACATTTCTAAAAAATTCTTGATTATATCCTGTTTTTACTCCAAAATTAAATTTGTGCTCATCCGACCAGAATTCTTGTAATCGTCTTTTGGATATTGCAGATGGCTCTAATAAAAATTTTCGTTTGCGATCAATGTCAGCTTGAATCATCCATCCACATTGCTCTTATGTTTTAACAATCCAGCAAAACATGTTCTTGGCTTTTCTTAGGCCACAGCTCTGCAAGGTTCTCTTCGTTGGCAGAACATCTCAGACGAACAACTAAAAACAAGGCCTTATGTAAAAACAATAGAAGTCCATTAAATAGGCTACAAGAGGGTGTCGCTGCTGCCTGCCTGCCTGCCTGCCTGCCTGCCTGCCTGCCTGCCTGCCTGCCTGCCACTCGTGAAAACACAAGAGCAGCTGGCAGTGGGGAGCCCAACACTAATTCACTCTCCTCACCCACCCTTTGCTTCACCGTACTTACACTCATACCTGAATGTAGTTCACCTTGGTGAGTTCCTTGGATTATACTCCGCAGTACGTCCGCTCAATGTGTCTCTGCGCTCTTGTGTGTCTGCACAATTACATCATACATCGTCACTGTGCTCCCTCCCCCAATAATTGTCTCCACAGATATGTGGATGGCTGTGGCCGGTCAATATTACAACAGAAACTACACACAACACACTAGACTTCAAAGCAATACATGCAAAAACTAACCCCACAAAAAACTTCAATATAAATGATCATGATTACATGCAAAACACAGCAACCCAAAACATAACTGCAATGAAATAAATCAATCAATAACAAGCCACAGCCTGACATCTTGCAAGCCAGTGTATTCTGCTTAATTTCATGTTTTCATGTATTTTAATTTTTTGGTCTGAAGACGTGAGCCAAGCGCAGCAGTCATTGTGAGGATTTGGTCCTTAATTTCAAAACTCTGACTAACAATGTTTTTGGTCTCAAAGGCTCTAAATTGGCAGTCAGTGGAAGTGTTTTACAGTATAATCTAGATCACCGTCTGGGATTGGTGACCAAAGTTCTCCCCATGTCATGGTTGTCAGCTTTTATCTCCAATAGATTTCCTTCTCTTCCACTGCACACAGTGATAATCTCACGGCCATAGAGCTAACCTTTATGCTTCTGTAGAGCTCCTTGCATAAAGTATCCATAGATTTACATTTCATATCACCTGCTCTCTCTTCTGTCCATTCTCCTGATTCTTTTACTGCTCATAGGTGAGTGTTAAAATGTCAACGGGCTGACCCAGTTAGCTGGTGATCAATATATAATAGATCTATGCTACACACTGTGAAAGAAAATCTTAATGAGCAGAGTACTGGACCCGAAGGAGCTGATGGAGACCAAAGTGATGTCTTACACTGAAGGTTTATTAGATCTTGATCAAGGAGAACAGATAATGTAACTGCATCTCTGTATTCTCTTATACTGTTCATGGTCTGCCACCATCCATTCTGCCAACCAGCTGCTCTCCCTCGTCATGTATCCTGAACAAGGCCTTCCATCATTGTTTACCTAAAGATGGATCCTCGTCAACACATTGTGAGTGAGACAGTCACAGCATCTCCCTGACCTCCAGTCTGAACACTGAACCATCTGAACTCTTATCTTGCAGCTGTGATTTGTTGGGTCCGGGGAGTCAACCAGGGTGAGCTGTAGATTGTTGTAAGAACAGTCTGACCTGAGAGGGGCATTCTGAAGGTTGGCATTTGACCCAGAGACTATTTGTATGTGCGCTGTCATAAGAAGGACAGTCAGCTCTCCAATATGTACAGAGACTGAGGTTAGTTACAGGCCTTAGTCCCAAAATTACTTAACACACGCACTCTACATTATAGGCATATTTATGAAAGAAAATAGGATGAGGAGCTGCAGACTCTCCTCTCTCCAAATGTTTGTGTTCACAACTGCAGGTGTTCAGAGCCATCATTAGATGTGGATGCTGGTGATGGTGGTGGGGCTGCAGAAATCCAATAACACACCAAACGAAGAGAATTCACTACCTGACCTGCCTTTCTCCATTTTATTCTGACTCCCAGACGTGTGTGTGTGTGTAATAAAATGGAGCAGGAGGTGTTGGGGCAGTGGGGTATAAAGCACATGTGAGCAGGACACGCACATCATAGCTGCAAGCAATAACACCTATTCAAGCAATCTATCTTATTCCTGTCCAAACACAAGCCACAGTTATGCAACACACACACACACACACACACACACACACACACACACACACACACACACACACACACACACACACACACACACACACACACACACACACACACACACACACACACAGAGACTGACATATTGGCATGTTTTCCCATTCTGCAGATTAAACTTTATTGCTCAAGGCTATCTCCACAGCAGGTTTGGATGGACTGCAGAGAGCTACTTAACATTAAGAGAGTGAGATAAGAACATTGGGCCTCACTCACAAATATCACAAAAAGTCTGTGTCATGTTCTGAACCTGCAGAATTTTTTGTACTTGTGTTCTTATGATGATGAATTCCATTGTCCACGTAAATTGAAAGTGCATGCCAGTTGATCCTAATTAGTATGTAAACGTCCTCCCAATCCCCATAAGGGCATGAGGCTGCAGGGCCCTGTAGACACACTGAAACTGATATGGAAAGTTGAGAGAAATCAGTCAAGAATGCCCAAACCAAAGTCTAAAGAGGGACCCCAAATAAATCAATAGTTCTGAAGCGGAGGTCAGTAGAGAATAAAAAAACACAAAATGCTATAACTGGTTCAGTGTTGAAGTGATAATGTTGCGTCTATTTATTTTAAAAGACCATAATACTTTGTTATAAAATTAAACTAGTTATAAATGTTATAGATGATCAAACTTATTTTTGTGATTAAAATCCAATATTGTACTGTATAATTGAAGAAAACGCAATAACCAATAATTAAAATGATTTTTGACATGTCACCACACAGAGTGCGTAAGTGTGCTCTTGACTGAGCGTAGATTCTGTTCTTAAATAAGAGAACTTTAGTGAATGTCGCAATATTTGTGAAAAAGAAGAAACTTCTCCTTAAAAACGGTTGGTGAATGAGGCGTATTGATATCGTTCTCTTTTTCATATGACCGTCCGTTCCTCAGCCTCAGTAACTTCTTTGAAACGTAGCCGTTGTGCATTTCTTTCTGCTCTGCCACTACAACACATTTGAAGCCCCTGTCATTGACTGCCTGGACTGTGAGTAACTTGGCCTCCATATGTTTAGCCCTGGGCATGATTGCTATTTTCTCACTCACTCTCAATCTCTGTTACTTTCCCACTCCCGCAATCACACAAATAAACAGGCTGAGTGGCTCAGCCATTCACAGTAACTTTTTAATTATCTTTTTATGCAGATTTCTTGCCATCAAGCCTTTGGGACTCACCCGCAAAAAACAATTACCAGTTGCTGCTTGTTTTATGTCTCTTATCTGAGGAAAGCTGCTGCCTCGAGGGTGACAAAACACAACTCTCTCGCGTCCTGTCTTTTGTCTACTTTTCTTGAGGTCTCTCTTTTCTCCATTTCTAAATATGTGTTTTCGCTCCTCTGTTCTTCTCTTCTATTATACGTTTTCCTTTGCTTTTCTTTTGGTTTCTGGCTCCTTTGGCTTTTGACCCCACTGTCTCCCCTTCTCTGTCCTCTTTGTCCTCAAGTCTATTCAGTGTGTTGCCCCATACTAAATACAAATGTGTCTTCATGATATAGTACTTTTATTCAATCAAATCAATCAATCACATTTTAGATTTGCTTCAGGGGGCTTTACAATCTGTACAGCATACAACACCCTCTTTCCTTAGACCCTCTCAGCAGATAATGACCCCTCCCACCTTAAAAAAAGAGTTAGGGTTAGGGTTGAAAAAGGAAGAAACCTCAGGGAGAGCACTGAGGAGGGATCCCTCTCTCAGGACGTGCAGTAGATGTTGTGTGTTTAGAATAAACAACATAGTAAAAATACATCGGAGTCATCCATGTGACAGAAGTGATGACGTGATCGTATATTAAAAAGATGGATCCAGGAGTCAACCGGCTTCCAGGTGTCACCAACAATAATAACGCGGGCATCAAGCAGGACCAAGTGTAACAGACAAATAATATAAAAAATAAAGCGATCATGAAGTCCTAACAATTGAGGAGACTGAAAAGCAGTTGGAAACAGATTGTTCTCAAAATTGGGCTTTAAAAGTGATGATGGATGAGGAAGATCTGACAGTGAAGGGAACTGTCTGGGAGCTGCCACGGAAAAAGCTGTGAGACTTTTGAACATTCAGTGGGAATGTGGAACGGTGAGGAATAATTCATCTCAACGGTCTGCAGATGGAATTTGAAAGGATGTCTAGAGAAGCAAGAAAATGTTTTCATTTTGCAATAGATCTAACGTGGGAAAAGCTTCTTCTTGAGACGGAATGTATTTGTTAAAATAACCTTCTGGATCTGTTTTGTGGGTTTGAGAACGCTGGACCCGCCATGAGTGAGCATAGCCTGCCTGAAAGTCCTCCATTAAATGCATTGTAAGATTTTTATTTAATTACTTATTTAATTACTTATTTTATATTCTATTTTCTGTCTCTTGGTTTTGATTTTTCTATTTTGTGTTTGCATTTTTGTCCTTTTTAATTGCACATCATCCACCCGCCTTTGGTTTGTTGTTTGTATGTTTTGGTAGTCAGTACAAATCCTTTGTCTCCCTTTGTAGGATTTAAATTATGTCAGTGAAGTTTGGGTTTTAAACATTCTGTTATCTTTTTGTTCCAATAAAACTAACGTTACGTACAAGCTTAAATCTTTAATGCTCACTCTGTTTGCCTGTCGGTCAGTCAGTTAGTATATCAGTCAGTCTGTCTGTCTGTCAGTCACTCTGTCTGTCTGTCGGTCCGTCAGTCTGTCTGTCTGTCAGTTAGTATATCAGCTGACTATATTAACTTCTATTTAGTTATTGTGTACACTTACTTTGTTCTTCCGTTGTGGGACTAATAAAGGATTTCTGATTCTGATTCTGATTCCGGCTGCACCGCGACCGTCAGTGCTGTCCCTATAGAAAATGATGGACCCCGCTGCAAGGCTTCACCAGAGAGACCTGACACACAACCATCCAAAGACAGACAGACTGACTAACTGACTGACGGACCAACAGACCGACTGTCCATCTGTCAGTCAGTCAGTTAGTCAGTCTTTCAGTCAGTCAGTTAGTATATCAGTCAGTCAGTCAGTCAGTCTGTCTGTCGGTCAGTCAGTCAGTCAGTTAGTATATCAGTCAGTCAGTCAGTCTGTCTGTCAGTCAGTCATTTAGTTAGTCAGTCTGTCTGTCTGTCTGTCTGTCTGTCTGTCTGTCGGTCCGTCAGTCCGTCAGTCAGTCTGTCTGTCGGTCAGTCAGTCAGTTAGTATATCAGTCACTCAGTCAGTCTGTCAGTCTGTCTGTCAGTCAGTCTGTCGGTCCGTCAGTCAGTCAGTCAGTCTGTCTGTCTGTCTGTCTGTCAATTAGTCAGTTAGTCAGTCTGTCTGTCGGTCAGTCAGTCAGTCGGTCAGTCAGTTAGTATATCAGTCAGTCAGTCAGTCTGTCTGTGGGTCAGTCAGTCAGTTAGTATATCAGTCAGTCAGTAAGTCTGTCTGTCAGTCAGTCAGTTAGTATATCAGTCAGTCAGTCAGTCTGTCGGTCCGTCAGTCTGTCTGTCTGTCTGTCTGTCTGTCTGTCTGTCGGTCGGTCGGGCAGTCAGTCAGTCAGTCTGTCCGTCTGTTAGTCAGTCAGTCTGTCTGTCGTTCAGTCAGTCAGTTAGTATATCAGTCAGTCAGTAAGTCTGTCTGTCATTTAGTTAGTCAGTCTCTCTGTCTGTCTGTCTGTCGGTCCGTCCGTCCGTCAGTCAGTCTGTCTGTCTGTCGGTCAATCAGTCAGTTAATATATCAGTCAGTCAGTGAGTCTGTCAGTCAGTCAGTCGGTCTGTCGGTCCGTCAGTCCGTCAGTCTGTCTGTCTGTCGGGCAGTCAGTCTGTCAGTCAGTCTGTCCGTCAGTCAGTCAGTCTGTCAGTCAGTCAGTCTGTCTGTCTGTCTTTGGATGGTTGTGTGTCAGGTCTCTCTGGTGAAGCCTTGCAGCGGGGTCCATCATTTTCTATAGGGACAGCACTGACGGTTGCGGTACAGCAGTCAGGGAGAGCAACTGAGGAGGGATCCCTCTCCCAGGACGGACAGACATGAAATAGATGTCGTGTGTTGAGAATAAACAACATAGTACAAATACAACATTTGACTGAAATGATGTTGTGTTGAAAAAAGAGAAAGTATGGATGAATCCAGGAAAATGTCAAAAAGGCTTCCCGGTGTCCGGCAGAACCAGGGCAGCAGGCGCATCCACAATTCATGATCCAGACGTAAACTTTATCAGCACATGACAGTGATAATTGCACAACAGTGGTGGAATAGTGTGTTCTTGGTTTGGTGGTCTACCAGGGGCCGTGGTGATGGTACAGTCTGACCGCTGCAGGGAGAAAGGACCTACGGTATCTCTCCATGAGACACCGCGGGTGAAGCAGCCTGTTACTGAAGGACAAAGTGTCATGGAGGGTGTGGGACATGTTGCCCAATAGAGAGGACAGCTTGGCCGTCATTCAGCTGCGCCCAGTGGGATCCCTGGTGAGCTTGAAAGTGTGTGTGTAGATTAGAGGTGTTGCCCCCAGGTGCTGTCACCTTCGTCAGACAAACAGATTGCTTCATTAACATTATGAATTAGCATTGGTTTAAATCCAAAATATTTGCAAATTAGAGTTTTTTTATTTGATGAACATGGCCGCTGATAAGCATAAATTAACTAAATGGGTTTTATTTCTATTTTAAAAACAATTTGCAAAACACCTAAATACGCTTCTTCTCTCAGCTCTCTTTTCATTCTCACAACTAGATTTCACTTTTCATGTAATCATCCAAGTGTAACACCATGAATGTCTTCCATGAGAGACTGTCTGTAAATGTGTGTCTTTATTCTCATAATAACTCACTATGAGAGATAGCTTTTCACCCTGTGTGAGTGGAGAAGTTCTTTAAATGACATTTCTCTAGAAATCAACAGCTGCTTTTGAACTATACTGAACTAAAATTTTCAACAAATCTAACAAAAAATATAACCCTTTTTCTATGCACACAACACACTTTCTCTCCTAACACCTGTCAGGTGTGGCATATCAAGATGCTGATTAAACAGCATGATTATTACAGAGATGTGCCTTTGCCATTCACATCCTGACTGCAGGAATGTTCACCAGAACTGTTGCCCATGAATTGAATGTTCATTTCATTACCATAAGTAGTTTCAAATGTCGTTTCTGTGAATTTGGCAGTACATCCAACCACCCTCAACACCTTAGACCACATGTAGGACCTCTTTTCATCTGCAACATCATCTGAATAACCAAATAATTGACTATTGACAATTGAATCGGTCATAAACTGTCTCAGGGAAGCTCATCTGTGTGCTCGTCCTCACCTGGACCTGACTGCAGTCCATGGTTGTACCGACTTGAGCAGGTAAATGCTCACATCCGACGGTGTTTGTAAAGCTGTTCTCGTCACAGATTAATCCTGTGTAGATAGAAAATGCATATCTGAAGGCCTAGTCATGTGGAATCCATAGAGTAGCTCATGAAGTTTTCAGATAAAACTGCACATTTCAGAGTGACCAACCCAAGACACACCTGTGTAATAATCATGCTGTTTAAATCAGCATCTTGATATACCACTCATGTCAGGTGGATGATCATCTTGAAAACAGAAAAGTGCTCTCTTACAGGGATTTGACCAAATTGTGACCAACATTTGAAAGATTATTATATAAAGTCTTGGATCCTTAATTTAAACTTGTGAAAATGGCAGTAAAAAGTATTGTGTTGAGTTTATATTTTAGTTAAGTGGAAGATGAAATGATTCCCTGTAATTAGTACAGGAAAACAGTTATTTATAATTCTATTAGTAAATATCCATAAGAACCATAAATAAAGCCTTTAATTTAACCATGCAGTCTCAGAACTGTGTGCGCCATAACTGTTGTACCTGTTGCGCTGGATCCTGAGGATATATTGTTATTGGCTTCAGTGAAAACAGAAAGTTGGCTGGTGTGTCAGAGAGTGAGAGAAGCAGAGCTGTAGGGAGACAGCGGAAATCTAGATGATGAAATTGCTCTCGATCAATCGCCGTCCATCCCTGGGTATGAGAGCACACGTCTCAATCGATTGAACCTGCAGAGTTGTGTCGCTGCTTCTCCGATACATGCTTTAATAAGACTCATGGCTTCACACTCAAGCTTCCATACAGACAAACATCAATAAGACTGCAGAGTGTGTCTCATTTTTCATCTGCCAGTCTTTATTTGTCTCAATACAACTCCTATTGACTATTGCTAATACATGGCAGGGTTCAACAACACGTAACATCAGCAGGGCTGCAAAGGTTACCTTCAACAAGGAGTCTGATTGGAGGAATCATAATAGTGCACTGTGTTGCATTATGGCAAGCTATAAGATAAACAATGGCAATCCCACTGCTTGATGGCGCATGATGCAAGATGTTCTACTGGTAAAACTCTTCAATCTGTCTCTTCCATTATTTCAGCCTTTTTCTGGGCAATACACTTATTTCTAACAGAAAGTGAGATGAGAAGATTGGTGTCAATCATGTGTTTGTGTGACGTATAGAGCTGGTCTCAGGATGTGGATAAGTCCTGACTCCCGTCAGCAATGCAAATGCTAGGCTAACCCCTCAAAAATATGCCTACCGTATCCATACGCAAACTGAAATGTAGAAACAACGAGTTATGTTTTATGAGGGAGTTAATTACAGGAACTATTTCTTAAACAATCAGTTCAGTAGTTCTGTGCTGGGCCCCTGACCCCTCTGGATGATTGGTCAGCAAACCAACATGGCTCCTCTTCTTTACCACATTAAATGTGATACTTGTAGAATGTACATAATAATCATGAGTGACTCTTTGTGATTGTCAGCTGATTATTGTCTATGGTTTTATTTCTATTGTAGTTTAGCAATTAGTTTCAAACATTAAATGATAAAATACACAAGTGTCAGAAGCGGAGAAAGAATTGAAAATGCTGAAGAGTTGGTTTGATTTGAACACTGAATCTGTATAAAACTCATAATCTTTGCAAATCGTTTAATTAATTTAACAAAAACCTCATGATAAATGCTATAGAAATTGAATTGAGTGTCTGAAATAAAAATTATTTAAATAATAATAGACAATAACGGTGGAAACCACATATAAATGATACCAAAGTCAAAGATCCTCTAAATAAATGTTGGTTATATACTTTGTACTGTTCCTTTAATATAAATTATTCCTCCCATATAAACGTATTGTGTGCACGTGTGTGGAAATACATATAAATCACAAGCAAATCCAATAAACACTTATAGAGAATATGAAACAAATAATTATGTTGTTTATTTAGAGCAGTGGTTCTTTTTCAGGCCAGCGCCCCCCTATCCATTATCCAGGTCCCTTACCGCCCCCCATCAAATAAAATGTCTCCCCTGAATTTTAATGTTGATTATTATTCTGTTTGTATTATTATGATTATTATTCTTAGTATTTATTATTTACATTACATATTGATTATATTAATTTTGCATTTAAATTCTTATATTATTTTTATATTAGACTGCTATATTATGTTATTATAAAAACTCAAATTCTCTGAGATTGAAGTTACATAATAACATTTCTCAATAATAATAAATATTATATTATTAAAATGTTGTTGTTTTCACCTTCAATTGCCCTAATACTAATAATTTTATTCAGGAGTGTTAAACAAATGTTTGAAATTCAAACTTAAAAGTCAAAAATCCAACACATTAATTATAGATGGAACCACGTCGGTTCAACAACTCAGGGAGAAATATCCACGTCTTTTAAACACACACAGCCTGAATCAGCAGTAGTGATGCAGATGTTAGCTCTGCTGATGTTAGCTCTGCTGATGTTAGCTCTGCAGGTGTTAGCTCTGCTGATGTTAGCTCTGCTGGTGTTAGCTCTGCAGGTGTTAGCTCTGCTGATGTTAGCTCTGCTGATGTTAGCTCTGCTGGTGTTAGCTCTGCAGGTGTTAGCTCTGCTGATGTTATCTCTGCTGATGTTAGCTCTGCTGATGTTAGCTCTGCTACTACGAGCAGCCGGAGTGCAGCTCGTCTGCTACTGGTCCAAGTCCCAACCAGAGCGGTAGAGTTTTAACATTATTTCAAATTAGTTTTATTCATGGTGTATCCTTGGAAAAACATTCATGCTTTCGAGCAGTGTCGGCGCTGTTTTTTTTTGAAGCAGCACTTTATCGCTCAGCAAAATAAAAATAAAAGTCTAAAAACACACAGTTGCCTGAACACTGGTCAGAATCAATACAGAATTTGGTTTATTGGCAATGAAATTTACACATACAAGGACTTTGCCTTGCTTTTTTTTTCAAATCTCAGATGTAACAACATAGCAGAGCCTATAAAACAGGGGGGGGCCATACTAATTCTTGAACTCATAACCTCTGCTAAAATGTTTAAGACACAGCCCATTCATTTCACCTTTCTTTCATGCTGTGCAAAAAAAGCAACTTTTTCATCCACATATCTTTCTGTTTTATCTTTCCATGTTTGTATGTTCCGCTCTGCAGAGAGCTGCTTGTTGGGCCAAACTCCGCCGAAGAGCATTAACTTTATCCAAACGCACTCGTCCTTTCAGCTCGTGCAGTTTGGCAGGTCTCGTGCTGTAATGACGCTCAAGAGCCTTTTTCATCACCGCAAGCGTGTCCGCACAAACTAGACACACTGGCCTTTTACTTCCACAAAGAAATAATTGTTTGTCCATTTCTCCAGGAAGGTACGACATTCCGCCTCCACCTTTCTATTTGTTACACTCACCATGTTGCGTTCACTGATGTCAATGACAGTCTCGTTTAATATTTAGTTTTTTGACATGACGTGACTACGTGATGACATGTCAGTCTCCCGTTTTATACTATTGCTGTCTAGATTTGGATTAATTTTTTTGGAGTTGATTTGCTGCGTGTGTTTATGCATGACCTTGAGGGACAAATCAACCTTGCTATAAAACAAACGCCTCCCAAAAACAAATGATGCCCCCCGACGTTCTCTGAATGCCCCTGTTGAGAACCCCTGGTTTAGAGTGTGCTGTTTATGTTTGCTGGGCATTATTGCTTTGTTACTATATATATACTTCTTATTTTATTTTATATATTATAAACAAATAAATTATAATCTAATCTAATCTGCAGCCATACCAGACAGGAATTAAGATTAGTTAGGTTTCCAAAGAAAATTGCATTATTTTGTTAACTGAACTATCTAACAGGATTCTAGCATGAAATGTCGACAATCAATACATCCCTATGGATGACTGAATGTCAAATAACACTGCTTCGTCCCACTATAGCAGTTTCTATGTTTAGTATCTTTTGGTCAATTTTCTTTACCAGGAAGGCTATGCTGAGGGTGCACACCTTTTCAGTAACGCCCTGCTTTAAATTTGTATCGTTACAAACACAACAGCAGACAAGAATACATATGCCTCTCCAGGACCCGCTCCTAATCATTTACACACAAATTCACCCACAGCCCATTGTTTTCAGAGAAGACCCAGTTTGCTGAATGACTTGAGCTACAAGCTACAAAGTGAACAAGGTGGTCTAATTGGATAATCGTTGGAAAGGTGAACCCAGGTTAAAGTATATATTTTAGCAAACAATGATTAAAATTCTGAAAATACAATTTTTTTTCTTGTTATCTACAAAATAGGTTTTATAAATTATCAATTTGTTTTTTCAAATATGTTTTGAAGGAAATTTAGTTCCTCTCTGTTTCAGTTTCCTTCACTGGCAATTTCTTAATTTTTATCCAGAAAGTGTATTCTTATAGGCTATATTAAATTAATATTATATAGTATATTCTTTAGGCCTGGTCACACCAGAAAGTGACAAAGGGATAGTCCTTAGCACACCTTGTGAAATAGGTGGTAGGCTACTGGAATCTTGGTGATTTAGTGGATAAGAGCTGGTTAATGGACAGCTAGTGTCCCAACTGGACTGGTAACAAGCTAGCTAGCTCGGAAAATGCTAATGCTAATCAGCTGCTACAATAACTTTCCAAGCTTGACAAACCGCCAGTTGACAGGCAAGCTAGTTCGATCAGGACACAGTTTGTTCAGCTCAGTTGTACCACTGACTAACTGTCTTTAAACCGGACGCTTCTATGGAGCAGTTTATTTTCCAGCAGAGCAGATATAAAACTTTATGGTACAACACAGCTATAGGCTATAGCTTCCTCTGTTTGGGATCTCATCTTCTCTGTTCCCTCAAAGGTCAGTACTGTCAAGATGGTTTACTAACGGTCAAGGCATGACTTTAAGTCCTTTCAAAGTAGAACTCAACTAAATGCAAAATATTTCAGATGATTTATTTTGCCTGATTGTGAGGATTCCATTAAAATGACATGAGTTTGCTCTGAAATGATGCCGTTTAAATAGTTGGTTGTTCTTGTTGTATTGTTTTCCTAACCTAAACAAGTATGAACATTTTGTATTGGCTAGAGACTGATAAATTGACTGGGTCGATATATCGGCTGATTTTAAAGCTGATACATCAAAGCACTTGCACACTGCTGTTCAGCACCTTTAAATAGATTAAATCCTATCAGTGGCACCAGGAAAAGGAAAACTCTTTTTATTTAGTGGGATGCCATGACCTTTCTGATGCAGCCCAGTTTACTGATTAAGACTGATCAGACAGATGTGTTTTTTTGCATCAAAAAATCATATGTAGTGCAGCTGGGAGTGTTATTATTAGAAAAGGAAAATGTTAGATCATATAACTATCTGTGAACCTTGGCATGGTAATTGCTGGTGTGAGCAAAAACAGATGGTCAGTGCAGGTGCAGCTTCCTCCACTTTCATACTTAATTTATTGAGACCATTTAGTTCAATGAGGCAAAGTAGCAACTGCAGTATTTCACTTATAACACCAAGTGGACTGTGAATCCCCACACCAGAGCCAGTGGAACAGAGCAGAACAATGATGCACTGCCTAACCCAAGTAGACAAAGATAAGTTACTGTCTGTAGCTTTAATATACAGTATGTGCGGTGACAATACACTGAACTGATGAATAATGTGCACCATACATGCATTATATTGTGTTGGGGTTCAAGACACAGGCACAGTGGAATAATTATGCATCAGGGACATTTCATACATTATAAAGGGATTTGCTGCTGTAATTGTGTCTTGGCTAATCTCTTCTGCATTTTCATTATGTCCTGAAGTCTGCAGGGGCAAGAGTGATGAAGCAGCCGGCAACAGATCAGAGATCAGCCGTGATTCATTCGACTACTACAAGGATGGCTTTTTCATGGTCAATGTTTAAAGACTGTGAGAAGGAAACATTCTCCCCTGAAAGAAAAGGAATACTATTCATCATCATCTCTATTAAATGGATGTATATGGAATGTGTGATAAAGTATACAGTTTCTTGGGTTTCTCATTGCTAACAAATAATTCCCCAACAGTAAACATGATGTCACCAGTGAAAGACAATAAGTGTGCTGATCAGAAGTCGGCCGAAGGGTTGTTATAATAATGTAAAGACACTCGACACACAATAACTTAAAGTCAAATTAATTTAGTTTCTGCTCTCTCGATGTTTAATATTATGTTGCTGTCAGATTTCCTCACTGTGCTTGGACTGGATATGTTTCTATTCAGGAGATAACCTAACAATCGGAGGGAGGGAAATACAGTTACCCTGAGATGTCAAGAGACACTGAAAAAGACACTGAAATGCAAGTTGGGAACAATAGCCTTAAAGTTTAAAGCCTTGTTGCTGCTTCCTACTAGCTGTAATTACATCAGACACATCTGAACATTTAGAATATACAGTATACTGATGGATTTAGACCCTTCTCAATCTGTGGACTTCCAAGTATAGATTTGGCGAAATACAATTAAATGTTTTTAGTTCTTGGAATTTGTCAATAATGATTTGTGTGACCTCGGGGGTAGACAGAAATATAACTTCTGCCACCACTGCTACGCCAGTTCTACCTACTCCATAAACCCACCTGACCTTAACTTCCCTCCAGCACCCGCTGACAACCGTGGTTTTATCGCCGCCTCTGCCCTAACATTTGATAAACAGATAATTCAGTGGTAGAGTCCAGTTTCTTTTAGCTCTGATCCATAGCCAAATTAAAACCTTTACTCTCCTGAAAGTAGTCATCCATGCCTTCATATCCTCACGGATCGACTACTGCTCCTCCCTCGACTCTAGTGTCTCCCTGTCATCCATGTCCGGCTTGCAACTCGCTCAGAACGCTGCTGCTAGGCTGCTCACTGGAATCAGGAGTCCACATCACCCCGTCCTGTCCACCCTGCACTGACTCACAGTTCACTACTGAATCACTTTTAAGATCCTCTTGCTTGTTTTTAAATCTGTCAATGGTCAGGCACCACCCTGCACATCCAACCCAAAATGTTCAAGTACCCTAATCAAGGCATCTGTGATTAGATAATACACATTCACCTTCCAAATATCCAAATAGTCACATTTGACATTTGCATGTGAGCAGGTTTCTCCACAAGAAGTAAATTCCCACAAGAAAAGCAAATGCCAAGAAAATGCAGTTCTTTCTTTTGATAACCAGCTTGGAGCCAAAGAACCGTGTTCTGTGAAATGTCAAAATAAATGGGTATCACCTGGGAAAAATCAATGGCTTTTTCTCTTTGGAGCAGCGGTCTCATCCTGTGTGGTGTCCTGCTACAGCTGCTTTACAATGGATCACTATTAATTTGATTTGTAAATAGATGAGCTTGAAATACTATTGGATTCCCTGAATGATTGATCTGGTGAAATGCTCTCACTCTCTGTGAAAGATTGATCTCGCCTGGCTGGCACAATGGAAATAATTGAATTGAAACAAAAGCTTGCGCACACACATGCGCCTAATCTGAGGTTCATGCTCACACACACACACACACACACACACACACACACACACACACACACACACACACACACACACACACACACACACACACACACACACACAAACACACACATAGACACACTGGTAATTTATACAGCTCCGAGGGCTGGGGATATTTATTAGTCTCCTGCTAAAAGATGCTGACATTCAGCTTACTGTGGGGTGGCAGGTGGGTGTGTGTGTGTGTGTGTGTGTGTGTGTTTATTGTAAACGTGTAGGTGTGCAAGTGTTGTTCACACGCATGACTGGATGCTTAGTTATGTGCCTCTGCAGCAATGTGTGTGTGTTTTATAAGGTCCAGCAGTGGCTCAGTTAGTGGGGACTTGGACTGTGAGCCGTAGGGTTGCTGGTTCAAGTCACTGACCAGACCTATAAAATGGAGTGTGACTTCTACTTGGAGAGGTCCCTCCTGCCCTGTTGTGGTGAGCAAGGCACTGGACATCCCCCATTGCTCCCTGGGCGCTGTACATTAGCTTCCCACTGCTCCTAGTACTAGACTCCTGTTACTGGGATGGGTTAAAAGCAGAGAATACATTTCACTGTGTGTGCTGTGTGCTCTGCATGTATGACCATTAAAAAGAGGGTTTAATCCCTCCCATTTTATAGGTCCTGGTGTCACTTGGACTGCCTCACACGCAGTTCTTATGTTGGCCACTTGGGTGCACTAGAACACCAGAAACAAGAAGCCAAGCTAACAAAGCACGCAACAACTACTGCATCGAGAATCAGTTCACATATGCACACACACACATAGAGAGAGAGAGAGAGAGAGAGAGAGAGAGAGAGAGAGAGAGAGAGAGAGAGAGAGAGAGAGAGAGAGAGAGAGAGAGAGAGAGAGAGAGAGAGAGAGAGATAAAGCACCCAGGAACAAAAGAAGTGCAGCTGAATTAAAAAATAAATAAATAAAGATTAACATCCTCAAGTGAAAGGATAAATCAGGTTGATTTTTTGTGATGGAGAGTACATTTGTACTTTGGTAGTACTAAATTCTACAAACATACTTCCTGCTGACCGATTTTCCAGGAGAGTTCACATGACCTCTGTCTGTCAGCTATCACAATATACAGCAGGAAACAGGCTGCATCATGGTTTTGTGCATGTTTCCCCCTCTTGGCTACTGAGGACAGTAAGCTCACTCTGGTTTACCAGATAAGGGTAAGAAGTATGGCTGGAATGGGCTCATGGATGCCATTTGTGGCCAGTAAGCCTATTCCAATTTCACTCACCAGAAAGATGTGAAGAAGGTGCCACACTCATGCCTTATGGGCTCTAAAATTAAAAGCCTTAACATTTACAACAATAACTTGTTTAAAACTGCGACCGAATCTGGAAGAAAACACGTTTTCCTCAAAACGTAATTGAGGATGCAATTTAGTTGTATGGGAATGTCCTTCAGTCGGAGAAACTGTTGTCTCCAGAGAGGATACATTTGAAAGTGTAAAATGTGGACTGGCAAAGCAACACTTTTTAACCTCTGAGAGTGTGCGGGCCCGCCGGCCCATGTTGTATTATTGTATTATGAGCCTTCATTGGAGACTTTCAGAAGTCATGCACATGTTGGTGTGTGTGTTGCTGCCTCTGTATCTACACTCCATGGCTTGTGTTTGATGTGGCAGGTGCACCTCGGGCTGAGGTGCCTAAATGTTTTCCCTTGGAGTACCAAAACTGAAACTTAATGATGGGACACATTTGGCTCACCACCCCTCTTTGGGCAGTCCTGACCGAGAGGATAATGCTAGTGCTCAGATGTAAACATACAGTATGACCTTGCAGGATACCAAACAGCCTCAAAGCCCTTTTAGATCAAGAACTGCCTCATCCTCACATTTGTGTACACATTTAAAAGTGAACAACAGTTTGTGTGTGTAAATGTGTGTTGTCAAAGCCAACTGAAATCCAAGTTGCTCTCATTGATTTGTGTAGAAAAGGCTGCTGAAGGATAAGAGCTGTGATGCTTTTGGCACAAAAAAAAAGCCGTTGTCAGCTAGTGGTACGCACTGAGGATGTAGATGTAGAGTAAAGACCAGCGCTTTTAACCAGCCAGCACCTGCGCTAAAATCAATACCCTCTCACTGTGATGGGAAAATCCACACACACACATTTTATGTGGGCAGCTCAACCCAGCTCCCCACCTGTCAACAGTAATCCAGATCATCAGAGATGAATATTGGAGATGTGTGACACAGCCTCCACAGGGACCTGGGGTGAGGCACACATGTGTGTTTTCTTGTATGTTGTTTACATGAAAAGCAAATGTCCTCACAAGGATAGAAATGCAATTTACAGAACATTCTTTAAGATCCACAGTAATATCATTCATGTGAACCTGCGTATGAACCGAAAGCAGTGGTAAAGATCCAGGGGTTTTGCAACTCAAATTGGAACACATGGTATGCGTTTTGACTTTTGCCAAATTAACGAAAATGAACAATTCCTCAAATATTCTTACACTTTTTACTTGCAAATATCATCCTATGCTGCTCTCTTATTGTTATAGTGCAGAGTGTTGGACCAAATGAAGCAAAACCCACAAACTAGTCTCCTCTAAGTGACAAGAGAATGTATAATATAGATCTAGACTATATCTTTATTTAGCCTTTATTTATACAGGTAAAATCTCATTGAGACACAGGCTGTCATTCTCAAGAGACCTGATCAGATGGTAACAGTACCATACAAAGTTACAGGACACTAAACACAGAGGCAACAGTCAAATAAAACATAATGAAGAAATCGTCATTGAAAATGCAAAGTGCGTAGAATTAGGTATTACAAGAATAAACACTGACAGGCGATTTCTCCAGATTTTTTAGAATGAGTTTAAAATCTCCTCGGGATATCAAGCTGGACATCTTAAATTCCTGCTGAAGCATGTTCCAGATTGAGGGGGCAGAGTATGACGAGGCCTTTTTTCCAAGTTCCGTGCAAATTAAGGTGACGGACAGAGTAATGTAGTTCTGAGATCGTAGCCCATAGCTGTACTGTGTGTGTGATATGTAGATGGGAAGCAGTCCAAGCATATATGTGTAGATGAATTTGTACCAGTGCAGAGATCTGTACATTGATAGTGATGTCCAGTTGACTAAAGAGTACAGCATGTGAGGGGTTTACAGTTGGTTATGAACCTATGAATGAATATACTTTTTCTTTTTCAACACAACATCATTCTCTTTCAAATGTTGTATTTGTACTATGTTGTTTATCCTGTACACACGACATCTATTGCACATCTGTCCGTCCTGGGAGAGGGATCCCTCCTCAGTTGCTCTCCCTGAGGTTTCTTCCATTTTCCCCCCTTTAATTGTGGGGTTTCTTTTAGGAAGTTTTTCCTTGTGCGATGCGAGGGTCTAAGGACAGAGGGTGTTGTATCTTGTACAGTATGTAAAGCACACTGAGACAAATGTATAATTTGTGATATTGGGCTATACAAATAAATTTGATTTGATTTGATTTGAACCTCAGAGCCCCATGATACACAGCGTCCAGCAGATGAAGAGAGTGACCTGAGGCGTTCATGTACACAACATCCCCATAGTCCAAGAGCGGCAAACATGTGGCAGCTACAAGCCGTTTTCTAGCACTGGTGGAGAAGCAGGCCTTGTTTCTAAAGAAGAAGCCCAGTTTTGATTTCAGTTTCCTTAAACGATTATCAATATGGTGTTTAAAGCAGAGGTTGTCATCAATAGTGATGCCTAAGTATTTGTAGAACACGCGACTTAAACACTGAAGCTTCAATTCCACTGGACAGATGAAACATTTATTTGACTGGAGCTCTTTTAATGACCTCATCTCATTGTGTCCTCTGCTTTTGCAATGCTTTAATGGCACAGCAGAATTAGCTCCACTTACTGTTTATTACAAAGTGCTCAAGGGGGGGGGGGGTATGCGAGGTGCTGTCGGAGCAAAAGTCAGGGGCATCTAAGAGTGCGATTAATCTGCGTTAATATTTTTGTCGCGTTATTTTTTCTGTGATTAATTAATTAATTCGACAGCCCTAATAAATATATATTCATTGTAATTGAATTCACTTATGTCCACTTACAAATGATGACTTCATAGTGTATCGTTGTGTGTAACATTTGGCCAAGCTAACATAGGCAAACGGCAGTCAGCCCTTGTTGCCAGGGCAACTGAAAACATCTGGGCAGTAAGGAGGAAACCATCACGCTACATTGTAAGTAATAATCTGCTATCATACATTTCTAATTGAGTTATATTACATTTTGTATTGTGATGTAGATACTGTATACTTATATTGATATGGTCATTTTAATATTAGATTTGATACTGATGATTACAGATACTGTGTATATAGATATTATTGTTGTATTATAATTGTATATTGGTATATTGTTCTAACTAGTGAGTCGGCTGTTGACATCTGCAGTCAAAGCCACTGAAGACCAGCCAGCTCATTTATCGTTTTATTTATTCTTGCAGAATAAAACCATCATCGTCTTAAAATGTGTTAGTCCTGAATGCGATGTGAGTCGTGGGCGCAGCCTCACAGAGCTGCAGACTCCCCAGTGCTCTAACATGACTGGTGCTTACAGAGTGCTGCAGGAATGAGTACTAACACCAGGAAATGAGTTTGCATTTTTTTTGGGCTGGAGGGGTTCACTGTTACTGTTATAGTAAACACATTTCTGTGTATGACTGAGCACTTTTTATGTTTATGTTTATTGAACTTTATTCCTGCAGAACCCATTGGTAGTCCAACAGACATTAAAGGTGAACAGTAATTGTTTCGTTGCTTATATCCTATCTTAAAATATTTTTTTATGCCGATGCTGATATTTGACATTTTTGTGAATTCTTCCCAACTTCATAGGGAGATTAAAATGTTATAATTTTTTTATGTTGTATTATGTTTACCTTCACAATTCTTCAAAATTGGAAATCAGGGTAATTATGTATCATTAAATACAATTAATTAATTACAATTTGTACATATAAAGATAGCGCAGATGCAGCAGGCAGTGTGTTACAGAGTCAGAGTGTGTACAAGTATATGTGTGTGTAGCGATAGGGAGTGGGGACTTGATAAAGGAGATAAAGTGCAGAGAAAAGACTTCAATGAAAAAAGTATCAACAGATGACGAAAGACAGAGAAAAGTGGAGCTGAACCCCGGGGATCAAGTTAGAGGTAGCTGGACAACAAACGACATGCGGGGGAGAGACACTAAGAGAGGGAAGAACACAAGGTTTATCTGCTGGGGGACTCCAGAGAGTTCAGGAGGAAGACAGAGAGAAGGAGATCGAAAGAGAGACAGACGTTGATAACAAATCCTTCTCTCCCTGTGGAAGGGAGAGTGAGTATGTGTATTCATTTGTATTAACGGAAATTAATTGAACATTTGTCTCTGTCTGATGCTGTCGTTCCTCAGTATGAAGGTAGCTTCCGTTCCCCAAGTGATCATTAATGAACGTAAGTCAGATTTATTGTTCATCCGTCAGTCCAACGTTCTCTAAAACCATTTCTATACTTTGTGTATAGAAACGCTGTATATCCAGATGTTATACTGCTACTTACAGGTAACACATATGTCAACACCTATCATTACATCCCCTTCCCTAGACAGGCCAGGACAAGATAATGTTCATACCTCTTACAGCGTGTACCTTTTCAACTGTAAGCATTCTTGACAAACATTCAAAATTCATTGTAAAGAACATATATTTCAGCTTCTCTTTCTTTCTCTATTTCAAAATAGATTGAGGACTCATGACTTATAATATAGTCTGAATGGAGAGAGATATTCCTTTTCATTCAGATGGAGCAGGTCCTTAGGCAACCCACCTTCTGCCATGGTTAAATTGGTATGTCTGCAATCACAATAGGCTTTTTTTTTTTTATATGAGTGTCTGCGACATGCGTCACATTTCCCGATCATTTTCCCAATGGCCTCCTTTTACGTTTTGTCCCTTGTGGATACAGGGAAGCATGCCCTGGCGTATATCCTTGAGCTTGGAGCACAGCTCACACAGGCACTTTGTATTTTCCTTGTGTGTAGATTAACCCTAAATCATATCGCTGTAGCTTAATCATCATTTCCTGAACATGTTGTTGTTGTTTTTTTATGACTGAAATGTTTTACTCTCAGCTGTAAAGGTCAGCAAACCATAGACATAGCTGTGAAACCTTCCACACCCATACACTCAGCCCAAGGTCTCCTTCTCTACTTAGCATCGTGTTTTCCAGTCTCTGTCATAGACCTTGATTTGTGTGCCACCAGCTGCCAATAGTCTTCCTCAGTCTTCAGAAGTACAGCTGACAAACCATCTTTTGAGGTGTCAGTGGAGATCTTTGTTGTTTTTGAGGGGTCAAAGAGCGTGAGGACTGGCTCAGTGGTTAGACTCTCTTTTTTTCATATTGCGCAGTCCATTGAAACACCTTGTTGTGCTGAAGCAACTCTCTGAGACATGCTGTCTTGGAGGAGAGATTAGGAAGGAATTAACCAAGGAACTTAATCATTCCCATGGCTCGCAGGACTCCTTTTTTTGGCAGTGGGAGTAGGCATGTGTAGTATGGCCTATGGTCTAGTATTGCGCATCACTCATGATTGACAGAGGAAGTTAACAGTTTGGGTATGTAGGCTTAGTAATTATTTATGTATACAAATGTGCCTGTCTGTTTGTGTGAGGCAGCAAGCTCTGACATGGGAGTAAATGGATGTGTCGTGAGCTATAATAGATGGCTATAAGAGGAAGAGCGCTGTGCATGTGAATCCTGCTTTTGGCTTCCTCACTCTCAGAGACTCTATATTGAAGCCACTCTCTGCTCTGCGTGACAGTCAATCTGTTGGGGATGTTTTATTCATGTCTTGTCCTCTATCTAACTCACTGGCAAACACTTGCTGTTTCACTCATACTGTCTCTGTGCAGCTCACACTAGGCTGCGGCAAAACTACGCTTCTCTCTGATGGTTCAGTTGATAATTTTGCAGTCTCCTGATAGTTTATTTTTTAGGCAATATTCTGGGTCTTATTTTATGACCCCCACGCAAAAAAACAAACCAAACACATTAAAATTTAAATTCTTACTTCCTTTGAATGAATGAAATCCAGATCAGCAGGGCAATTCATTGTGAAAGTAGAGTAATATGTACAGTTGTTTCATGTGTTGGGACTTTATTCATTCATGTTTGTGGCTTTTAACCATATTTTTAATTATAATAGTTTTAAAATATGCGACCTCTCCCAACATTATGAATATTTTCAGCAGGCCCTCCACCTGTCTGTTTCATAGTGCAAAGCTACTTTCTGTATCTGGCTGTTTCAAATAGAGACTGAGAGTCTACAGCAATGCTAGCTGCTCTGTGAGGCTGTACTTACAATCAGCATGATAACAATGACAATGTTAACATATTGATGTTAAGCAAGTATAATAATAATAATAATAATAATAATAATAATAATAATAATAATAATAATAATAATAATAATAATAATAATAATAATAATAATACATTTTATTTATAGAGAACTCAAAGACGCTTTACAGGTACATATAACATTCAAAATTACATTACGAAAAACAAGACCTCAACATTTAAAATACACAAAATTCCAGAGGGAGGGGGCAGCGATAGAGAAGGCTCTGTCACCCCAGGTCCGGTGCTTGGTGGCTGGGACAGGAGGTTGGCGTCGGAGGAACGGAGGGTGCGAGAGGGAGTGTGGTGATGGAGCAGGTTGGTGAGGTAATCTATAACCTTTATCATGTTAACAGCTAACATTTGCTAGTTAGAAGCAATTACTACCCAACAATTACCAACAATTACCAACTGACCCATTAAACATATTCTTACCACATTATTGATCACTGTAAAGCAATAACATTCTCTAAGCCAGCCAGAGCAACTGAGGAGGGAGCCCTTTCCTAGGACGGACAGACGTGCAATAGATGTCGTGTGTACAGGATAAACAACATAGTACAAATACAACATTTGACAGAAATGATGTGTTGAAAAAGAGAAAGTTTGGATGAATCCAGGAAAATGTCAAAAAGGCTCCCCGGTGTCCAGCAGGACCAGGGCAGCAGGCGCAGCCACGATTTATAATCCTGACGTAAACTTTATCAGTGGCAACCTGCCACATGAGACACAGAAACTCCGGGGATGATACCCGGATGATGAGTTAGTAACATACATTTACATAAATGCATACAGATAGAGAGGGAGAAGAAGAGAGGGAGGGGAGGAGAGAGGAAGAGAAGGAAGAGAGCAGGGAGGTGTCCCCATGCAGTCTAAGCCTATAGCAGCATAACTAGGGGCTGATCCAAGGCAAACCTGAGCCAGCCCTAACTATAAGCTTTATTAAAAACGAATGTCTTTAGCCTGCTCTTAAATGTGGAGAGGGTGTCTGCCTCCCGAACACAAACTGGAAGCTGGTTCCAATGGAGAGGAGCTTGATAGCTGAAGGCTCTGGCTCCCATTGTACTCTTAGAGACTCTAGGAACTGCAAGTAACCCTGCAGTCTGGGAGCGCAATGCTCTAGTTGGTTTATAAGGTACTATGAGATCTTTAAGATATGATAGAGCCTGACCATTAATTGCTTTGTAAGTCAGGAGAAGGATTTTGAATTATATTCTGTATTTTACTGGGAGCCAGTGCAGAGCAGCTAATACAGGAGTAATATGATCCTGTTTCCTTGTTCTTGTCAATACACGTGCCGCTGCATTTTGGATCAACTGAAGAGTCTTAAGGGACTTTTTGGGACAACCTGATAACAATGAGTTGCAGTAATCCAGCCTTGAAGTAACAAATGCATGGACTAGTTTTTCTGCATTATTTTGAGACAGGATGTGCCAAATTAATGCCATCCAGAGTTACTATGTCATTAGAAAATACGTTTTGGAGGCATCTAGGGCCAAGTATAATAACTTCAGTTTTGTCTGTGTTTAACATCAAAAAGTTGCTAGACATCCAAGTTTTTATGTCCTTATGGCATACTTGAAGTTTAGCCAATTGATTTGTCTGGTTTAATTGATAGATATAATTGGGTATCATCCGCATAACAATGAAAGTTTATAGAGTGGTTCCTTATAATATTGCCAAAGGAAGCATATATAAGGTGAATAGAATTGGTCCAAGTACAGAACCCTGCGGAACTCCAAGACTGACTTTGGCTATCATGGAGGATTTATCGTTAACACATACAAATTGAGATCGCTCAGATAAATAGGACTTGAACCAGCTTAGAGCGGTTCCTTTTATGCCAACACAATGTTCCAGTCTCTGTAGTAGAATGTCAACAGTGTCGAAAGCAGCACTGAGGTCTAACAAGAAAAGAACAGAGACAAGTCCTTTGTCTGATGCCAATAGAAGGTCATTGGTAACTTTCACCAGTGCCGTCTCTGTGCTATGATGAACTCTAAATCCAGATTTAAAAACCTCAAATAAACTATTATTATGTAAAACATCACATAACTGTTTTGCAACTGCTTTCTCAAGGATCTTAGCGAGAAAGGGAAGGTTAAATATCGGCCTATAGTTGGCTAAAAGCTCTGGATCAAGACTAGGCTTTTTAAGAAGTGGCTTTATTACAGTTACTTTAAAGGATTGTGGTACGTAGCCAGATAATAGACACAGGTTGATCATATTTAATAACAAGGTGTTAATTAAGGGTAAAACTTCTTTAAACAGTTTAGTTGGAATTGGAATATATTATAGAAGGCTCTGTATAGCTGTGGCTCTCTGTCAGCCTGGCTACAGTGCTAAAAAGAAACCTGGGGTTGTTCTAATTTTCTTCTATTAAGGAAGAGTAATAAGCTGCTCTGGCATTTTTGGCATTCTTATACGTTTTAAGACGATCTATCCAGACTAAACGAGATTCTTCCAATTTAGTGGAACGCCATTTACTTTCAAGATTTCTCGACTTTTGTTTTAGTTTGCGGATTTGTAAATCAAGCCATAGAGCTTTCTTTTTCTGTTTTATTATCTTCTTCTTTAGAGGAGCGACAGAGTCGAGTGTTATTCGCAGTGAAGCTGCAGCGCTATCAACAAGATGATTAATTTGGGAGGGACTAAAGTTAGCATTAGAGTCCTCCATTATATTGATATTGAGTCCTGGTATTGAATTAAGTGCTGATGGAATCACTTCCTTAAATGTAGTCACAGCACTTTCAGATAAACATCGAGCCTAGGATATTTTGCCTACTGGCTTGTAGTCCAGTAACAGGCCTTCAAAAGTTATTAAAAATGGTCTGGATTATGTGGACACACTGATAAACTTTCAATTTCAACACCATATCCCAGAACAAGGTCCAGAGTGTGGTTTAAACAGTGAGTTGGTTCATGTACATTTTGACTGAACCCAATTGAATCTAATATTGAGATAAATGCATTATTAAGGTTGTCACTATCAACATCTACATGAATATTAAAGTCACCTACAATAATTACATTATCTGTTTTAAGGACTAAACTTGATAAAAATTCTGAGAATTCAGATAGAAATTCAGAATACGGACCAGGAGGGCGTTACACAGTAACAAATAAAACTGGCTTTATTGTTTTCCATGTTGGGTTTGAGATCGTAAGAACAAGGCTTTCAAAAGAGTTATAGTTTAGTTTAGGCTTAGGATTGATCAAGAGGTTTGAGTCAAATATGGCCGCAACTCCACCTCCTCGGCCAGTACCTCGAGGAATGTGAGTATTAATATGACCAGGTAGAGTAGATTCATTTAGACTGACATATTCTCAGTGACACAATGTCTCAGCCAGGTTTCAGTGAGACAAAATAAATCAATCTTATTATCTGATATTAAATCATTTACCAATCGAGCTTTCGTTGATAAAGATCTGATGTTTAAGATCCCACATTTAATTTTTCGATTTAGTTGCACTTTTGCAGCGGTGGTGTTTATTTTAATTAGGTTTTCATGTATAACTTTTTCATGTATAACTCCATAGATTTGATTAATTTCAGTGGTCGTGGGGTAGACACAGTCACTATGGGGATTTGAGTGGGTGACTGCCCGGAAAGAAACACAGAGAAGTGTGTAAGACTGCAACTCTGTCTCCTGGTCTCAACTCTGGGTTGTCATGGATTAGGTCCACTCATAAACTTTGTAATGTTATTGGATATGAGATCTGCTCCATCCAAAGTAGGATGGATGCCGTCACTCCTAATCAGACCAGGTCTTCCCCAGAAAGTCCGCCAATTGTCTACGAAGCCCACATCATTATCTGAACACCGCCATGAGAGCCAGCGACGGAATGATGACATGCGGCTAAACATATCATCATTCAAAAGATTTGGCAGAGGACCAGAGAAAACTACGGAGTCCGACATTGCTTTGGCAAATGTACACACCGACTCCACATTAACTTTAGTACACTCCGATTGGCGCAATCGCGTGTCATTACAGCCGACATGAATAACAATCTTACTGTATTTACGTTTAGCCTTAGCCAGCAGTTTCAAATGTGCTTCTATGTCGCCTGCTCTGGCCCCAGGAATGCACGTGACTGTTGTCGCTGGTGTCTCAAAATGAACGTATCTCAAAATTGAGCTACCGATAACCAGAGTTGGCTTCTCAGCTGGTGTGTCACTGAGTGGGGAGAACCTGTTGGTGGTGAACTGGCTTCTGATAACACTTCTTTCGGACAGTCACCCAGTCTACCGGCTGCTCGGGCCCCGCCGGGGGACAGCTAACAGGAGATACCACTGGTCGGCCCGCACCGGCTATAAGGGGCTTGCTAACAGCTACAGTTGCTAACCGCTGACTAACCATGGTGCGGAGCCGCTCATCTATCCCTCTAAAACTCGCCTCCAACCCTGCGTATAAACTACATTTAATACACGTACTGTGAAGTAAATTACTCCTGACACACTTGAAAGACTATCATATGTATTTGTCTACCTCTATGAATGCATTTCTGCACTATTATGCATTTTCTGCACTGTATGTATTACAAACACAATACTGTATGTATTACAAGTATAATATTGAATGCAAACGCAATAGGAACACTTCCCCTTTAAGAGAATAGGTCAACAAACCATCACTTCCTGACTCTGCTGACGGAGGAGCGTGATGGCGTCAACGGGGATCAATGAGGAGAAGGTCAACGCCTAATCCATGTGTTAGATGCAATGTTTTACAACTCTTTGTTCACACTTGAGCGGACCCGTGAGACAGCAACCTGGATGTATCTTAGCCATGCAGTCTGTGGTAACGGTGATGTGATTGTGTCCTCAGCTGAGAGTATTATTAGAATAATTAGAAGATTGCTATTTTGATTCGACATTCAAGCTCCGAGTTCTTCATCTTATTCCTCCATTAGTACCATTATCACTAAAGGAGGCAGAGCAATATCTAAACATGAAACACACCAAGCAGGAGAGAGCAGAAGAGGGAGATGCCTTCGCTAGCTGCCGAGCTACAGCAGCTAACGTTAGCAGAGCCGAAAGGAGCGTAAAGAATTGAGGATTTAGCGAGAGTCGCTAAGAGAAGGAGGATAAGGAGAGAGTTGTAAGTGCTTAGGAAGTACATGTATAGGTTTAGATAGATGACAGGTAATTAGCCGATGTGATCAAGAATATAACAACATTAACTGAGTCAAGCTGGAGCTGCCGAAGTATGCTACCAGCAACACAGAAACATTAACAACCGGAAATGACGTGCTTACCGTAAACACAGGAAGATTCTGATTCTGTGCATTAGCTTTGTTCGACCACAGAAGAAGCCGACAGCACAGCAGCCAGTGAAATTACCTTTGGGAAATTCCCAAAGTTGGGACATGCAGTACATAACATTTTGCAATATTTCTGCAGCAACTGATTTGACTTAGCTTCCGATGAAGAGTTAAAAACATAATAGGTAGTCTTCATGGCAGACAATGACATGTCATTGCAGGAAAAGCACAGGTGTAATTAACAACATGGATATTGGCTGCATTCCATTTAGGTATGCAAATTCACACTTATTTTCAGTAACAAGTACTAACAATTACAAAAGTAGCAGAACACAAAAGGGAGGAGATACTCTAAACCTAGATAACAATTACAACTGAGAATAGAAAATCAAAGGGTTTCTGCAGTGATTTAGTATGGATGATTAGTGATTAGTGTCAAAATGACATAATTGAGTTAGTTTTGCCAACAGCTAAACAAGACCAATCACTTTATATTGTTTATGACTTGCATGGTAAACAATTCAATGTCTGTTCTACTCTCATTCTATTTCTGTCTTGACCACGCATCATTTTGATCATAACGTAAAAATAATTCTAAATCGGAGAGAATGGTCACAAATGCGCAAAATTGAAAATAAATTCTCTTCCGGTGGCGAAGCAAATTGACATCTTCGCTTTGCGTGGAGTTCTACTTTGGTGAACTTTCGAGCAAATATCGCCAGGCTATGGTCACTTTCCTCCATGTGTGGTCGAACCCTAAAAAGTCAATATCAGCACTTTAGAAGAGGCTGTTCTTGCACTCTGCATCCTCTCTGGTTTTAACATCCTGGAGTCTCGGCCTCTCTTATCACGAGTAGCAGCAGGATGACACACACCCCTATGGGGACGTAGATACTGGTATATCACCCTGGTTGACTTAAACATAGCGACACAGCTAGACAAACCTGATCCTCTGGTTATGTGTGAGTGTTTGCTGATCTGTCTGCAGGGTATACACAGCTCTCTCTTCTACCTTTTCCTATAATTGTTTTCTCTACCTTTCTTACCCTCTGCCGCTGAAAATTTTCTTTATGTAACTGTCCATGTGTTTGATCGTGTTCTTTATGCAACGGTGCTTCTGTGCCAGCATGTGTGTGTGTTTCCATTTAGGATTTATGCATGGCTGTATGTGTGCTGGAGGTAAGCCAGGGGTCAGCTGAGAGTGATTGGGCTATGGACTTCACAATTTCAGCTTCATTCAACTCTGATTACTGGCTCAATATTCTCTGTGTAGTAATCTGGGCAGGTTCAGTATTGGAGAATCCATCGCCACAGTATCTTGTCTGAACAGCATGGCTTTGCCTCTTTTACTGCCCACAGAGCTGAAATGAACTGACGTCAGAGCAGTAATCTGTCTCCGGAGCATTCAACTCCTCAGTCAGAACAAGAGGTTGGTGTGTAACATGTTGGAAATGATGGTTAAAACAGTGGCCATCGGTTCACTTTTAATAATGGAGGATCTCCCACACATGTCACTAAATGTCAGTATAGGGCCCACATCATTGAAGATAAATGGTAAACAGCAAAATATGTGTTCTACTTAGAAATGTGTAAAACCAGAAAGTGATAAACGTGTAGTAATACAGCCATTTCACCCCCTTTGTTCATACATCTACATCCATAGCAGGTATTTTAAAGAAACATTATACAGAGACAAACTGTGTACGTCTCTGGGTTGAAGAGACATACACAGTAAATAACACCAGGAAATCTATGAAGGGCGAGACAAGTACAGCCAAAGTTAATTTTAAACTAATTGTAGAGTTAACTATAGAAGTGTATCAATGTTTAATGTTATATAATGAGTTTTATAAAACGGACATGTCAAATCAAGCAATCTGATTGGTTCTTAGCCGTGGTATAATGAGCGTATATCACGGGTAGATTTGTAGTTACTTTCACAACAAGTCAGTATCCCTTCGCGTCTGAGAAAAAACTACAACCGTTACAGCTGTTAAATTACGTCCGTTAAGAAACAAACTTACAATGCTTTACTATGGAGGAGTGGATTCAGCAGTGCCTATCTCCAGAGAAAAAAGCCCCTAAAAGACGACCTGCAGAGCTACTTGAAGAGCAGGTAGACCAAATGGAAAAAAAACGAAACAAACAAAACATCGTGAACACACCTCGCACTATGTTTTGTGCAGAAGGCAACGGAGGGACTATTTTATTTTGAACATCATTATTTAATAAGAAAAACTATTTAAATTGGAGTGTGTATTTTTCTTTCATATTGCCACACTTGGTAACCGTTTTATGAAAGTACACTGGACACACTGATAAACTTTCAATTTCAACTCCATATACCAGAACAAGGTCCAGAGTGTGGTTTAAACAGTGAGTTGGTTCATGCTTCGCATTGGGCCAAACCATGCTCCTTAACTGTGATATAATGACCATATACCACGGCCTGTTGTGAGCTATTGCTTAATTAATAACCACCTAGTATTCTCACTTTCATATTGTACAATGCTGGGTGGGTTGAGTGGCTGATGGTAATGGGGAGTGTCAGTGTGTACACTATGAGTGAGAACGTGCCACTCAATACACAACTTGTACGTAAAGCTCTTCCTTCCTGTGCTGGTTAAAGGGGCTACAAGTGGAATTGGATGAAAATAGAAATGTATGCAGCAGAGTGAGGTATGAATATGAATACACCGATGCTCCCTCTCTCCACCCAGCTCCCTGACAGCAACAGGCAATTATACACATGCCAAACAGTTCCAAACAGCTTGCAAAATGTTTCCCAGAGAAACCTATGGTTTGTCAGTTTGTGTTTAAAGGTCTGTCAAAGCAGCACATTCTGAAAATAATCCTTCTTAAATTGCCAGAGGAGTAGAACAACTGGCTTCTAGACAGTGATTCCATTTTTAGGTGTGGTCTTATTAGGCCTTATTTAAGCATTCATTTGAGTGATTTGATTTGAATTTTCTTCTCTTTTTCTGTGAGTTAGGGCTTTCTTCTTCTCTTTGTGATTACAGTATTTGATATTCATAGAACTGGCTTTGTTTTGTGTGGCAGTGTGCTGGGTTTGTTTCTTCAGCCAATGCTGCTGAAGAAATGAGAGCGATTCTCAGAAGAAGATAAAAGGACAGGCTTCAAGCATTATCATCTAAAAATTGTAAATAAAAACATCAAAATAGTCAAATTCAGCACAAATATGTTTTAAGTTTCTGAGTATAATTATTCAATGCAAAACATATCAGAGACAACAAAATGAAACTTTCTTTTCTTTTCTTCGGGGCAGTTTGGGTCCGTCTGTAAATGTCAGTATCTGGCATTGATAAGCAACACAATCAGCTCCCACTGATACGGCATAATTGTGTAATTTTCTGCCAATAAACTGCACGTTTTTAATAGTCTTTTAAAATATTAAGCACATATTTAATTTTGATGTCATTTTTTAAGTATTTTGACATCAAATGGAGATTTGCTGATATTGAAGTCCTTCAAACGTTCCACAATTCAAAAACTAGTGCATCAAGTTGCTGCCTTAAAGCAAGACTGTGTCACTTTGGAAAGGAGAATTAACACAATCTTTAAATAATTAACAATAATTAAATTCATAAGCAATAAAACAAATATTTGAACCTTTCAATACACTCAGAGGTTTTGCTGCTGCAGCCTTATTTGCTCTGGTATGACCGGTAGTTTATGGCGTCTAATGTTAGCTAATGTTAGCAACATTTAGCTGAATTGCTGTGTAACTGTCAGTTCACTGACTGTATGACTCTTCTCTACTTGTCCAAAGTGGCACCTCCAGCTCAACATGTCCCTCCCCCCTTTTAGGGCTGTCAAATTAGTGCGTTAATTTCACAGAATAAATAATGCGACAAAAACATTAACCCAGATTAATTGCGCTCTTAGATGCCCCTTGACTCTTTACGTCATCGACGCGGCGAGGCCACAGCAGCCTCGTCGACATGATGAAGTGGATGAGAAAACGTTACTTGGCCCAGTGAATGGAAAGTTTACATTTAATAACTCCTGGATGTAACTGTTGATGCTCCGTTCTGTACGATTCCTGCAGCAAAGAATGTTTGAACCATTGGAGAACTTCAAGCATGAAATATCACCTCAACGCAAAGCACTCAGCAACTAGCTCGGAGCTAGCTAGCACCGACGCTGATGCTAAAGTGAGTGACCCGTCTCGTCATCTCTCGATCAGGCGTTCAGACGCAGAATGAGTCGGTCTACCTGAGACACATTAACAACTCCATCACGAGATGTATTGCAATGGACTGCAGGTGGTAGAGGACAGGGGGCTAACGGAGGCTTTACACATGGCATCAAATGACACAACTTTTAAAGATATTGTTTATTGTGCAATGAAAGATGTTATGCCCGATTTGAAATTGCACTTTATGTCAAATTAATGGTCTGTGTTGTAATTGTAGCATACAATATATTGGAGAAATGGTATTGAAATAAAAGACATGTTGACCTTTAAATTTATAATGCCTTCTCATTGATTCACTCATCTTCCAAATCCATTTGAATATTTTGAAATGCTTCTCACAGCAAATATTGATATATGCGATTCATTTAGATTAATTAATCACAAAGCTTGTAATTATCGCTTGACAGCCCTACTTGTTTTGTTTCATTACACATGTTTGCCTCTTTTATTTAATACGTTAGCCTACATATTTTATATTGTCCCTTTGCTGATGTAAAGCTGTACATTTCCCCGCTGTGGGACGAATAAAGGATTTCCGATTCTGATTTTGAAATCTGAAGTTACATAGGCTTGCATTAAATTAGTACAATGTTGCTTTAGCATTGCACCTCTATAACGTTCACACTCACAATGGCAGTGGACAGTATGGACAGTATTAATAAAAAAGATCAAAATCAATTCAGCCGAACCAGAGATTACGTCATCCCACACATGCTTCTTCCTTGTCAAACCATGGCAGCGACAGTACATTACCCAGAATGCAACTCCTTTGCCGATAGATTGGGCTGTGTTATGCTAGTGGTGGCTAATGTAGCCTGCAGCAGAGATGAGCAGTGGGCTACAGAACTCTTTCTTTCTCCACACCTCCAGATCTTTCTTCAAACTTATAGTCACTCGAGCTCATATATCAGACTCATATATATCCAAACAGCTCCTTCTGAAGGCATAAAAGGCTTTATACAACTTTTTTCAGATATGCAGTAGTACTCCCCAGTTCTCCTTTAAGCTCATCATTGATAATCACCTCACTATGATATACAAAGAGAAGACACAATCTGTCACTCCTCATCAACATGAAGAAGTGCTGCTGCATAGTGTTTCATAGTCCACAGAGACGCCATATGCACGAGGCACACTCATTAACATAAAACATATAGGGGTGCTTTTGTCAGAGCGACTCCCAATGTGTAACTCTGGATCTTTAGTGTTTTTCTGTTGTTTAATGTTGTTTTCTACACATCTTAACACGATCAAGGGCAGAATAAGAATGCTGACTTTAAATCTGGTACATTTTACAATTTCACCTCAGCCTGGAGGATAATCTACCGTCAACTTGTTCACTCACACTGTGTCGGACATCACTCGGATCAGAGGCAGATACGCTTCAGAGCAGCTTCCCTTAGTGCTGGAGAGGCTGCTGTGAGAGGTATCCTCCTCTCTAACTCTCAAACTGAGTGTGTTGGTTAATGCTAACATTTGCTAAATAGCACAAAACCGTGTTATTTAGGTACAGCTGAACTGGACAAAACTGGCATTAGATGAAAAGTTATTACAATTAATCCTGAGGACAACAATTGTCATGGCAACTCATCCATAATTATATATATAATAACCCAACCCATGTTGAGATATTTCATTTAAAACCACAAATGTCAACCTCATGGTGGCACATGTGGAAAAGTCAGCAGATCTCTAAAGGTCATCAGGATACATCCTGCGAGGACCATGAATGTACAGCATTCAACAGAAATCCACCAAGTACTGTTTAAGACACTTCAGTGAAGATCACACCTGCCAACACGACTTATTGACTTCCAGCAAGACTTTATATGCAAATACTTCTTTATGTGTAAATATCTCTTCTTTGATCCAACAGCTGTGACTTTGCCTGTCTGTAGTCTTTCTTACTGTATGTACATATCTACTTGTGAAAAGCCCAAAACCTGGTCACCTGGTGGAGGGGGGGGGGCCCACAAACTCATTGCTTACCACGGCGGCCAGCATTCAAATCCTTTGTGGCTCTCTCTCCCACTTTCTTGTCTATCTTCAGCTGTATTAATACCAAAATTAACTTTAAAGAAACCTGACGTCTACCTTTACATGGCAGGAAACTCAATTCTCCAGGAAGCATCCACCTGGTGAAACAAAGTTTCTTTCATCTGCTTCCCTGATTGGGGAAAAAAGGTTTGTAGTTAACATGGCAATTAAGAAATCTTCTTACTGGAGAAAGCTGACTGTGACCTGATTACATAAGTGCATGTTTGTATGCAGTGTATTGTGAATGCAAAGAGGTTTAGCAGTTGACTCTGAAGTGAATTGGTGAATTCAAGCACAGGGTTTATGAAGGATTTTAAAAACTCTTATCTTTCAAACTCTACAGTAAACCAACTTACTCACAAAGGCAATTAGACAAATGGCATGAGCCACCCTTCTAAGCATACATACATCCCTCAGCAGCACAGTGGCTGTTAAAAGAACAGCTCCAGATGATGTCCTAATACACTCCATGCCAGAGGCCTTGGTAATGACTGAAACTAGCAGAGAATGAATGAAAACAGAGGAAGAATGTACAACAGAGAATGATATGTGAGTGTGGTCGCTCCGCCACCAATGAGATGCGTAGAAAATTAGATTTGCAGTTTCCCTCTGAATGTTGTTGCGGTAGAGTTGGAGCCCAGGGCTTAATACATGACCTTGGTGTTAATGCATCTGTGACTCTCTTCCACTCCCTCACACCCTCATAGTATCGACTTTCCCTTCACGGTGTTCATTTGAACTACTCATTATCTTTATATTTTCAGATAAATATAATATATTCGTCTTGGCTTATTGAAATCCTTTGCTGCTGTGACTCTGTATGGAGAGTATGACTTCCCATACAGAGACATCTTCTCTGAGGAGAAGGAACGCCTCGATGCTTCAGCACCTTTGACAGTGAATTATTGCATTATGCCTGAAAAAGATTTGTCTGTACATTTGCACAGTATGATTACATTACAGTTAATTTAGCTGATGCTTTTGTCCAAAGCACAATGATATGAACCATTCCATTCTATTCCATTGAGGCCCTGCTCATCGGCTCCAAAAACACTCTCTCCAAATCCTAACCACCCCACCCCCAAACATCATGATCGACGGCTTTCCTGTATCCTTCACCAGCCAAGTCAAAAGCCTTGGCGTCATCCTGGACAGCACCCTTTCATTTGCACCCCACATAAAAAACATCACCTGGAATGCCTTCTTCCATATCCGCAACATTTCCAGACTCCGCCCATCC
The DNA here is from genome assembly GCF_900634415.1 of Cottoperca gobio. Classification (NCBI taxonomy): domain Eukaryota; kingdom Metazoa; phylum Chordata; class Actinopteri; order Perciformes; family Bovichtidae; genus Cottoperca; species Cottoperca gobio. Next base: position 25,285,746 of record NC_041364.1, read on the forward strand.
CTGTCACAATCCAGCACTGAAATCCTGGTTAATGCATTTGTCACATTCCGGATTGACTACTGTAATGCTATCCTCTCTGGCCTACCCACAAAACTACTCAACAGACTCCAAATCATTCAGAACTCGGCTGCCCGGATCATTACCCGCACCAAATCGTTAGACCACAGACCCCCATCCTCATCCAACTTCACTGGCTCCCTGATCAGCACCGGATTGATTACAAAAACCTTCTGCTCACATACAAAGCCCTCAACAACCTCGCCCCCACCTATCTCTCAAACCTCCTCCAGGAATACACCCCCTCCTGCTCCCTGCGCTCATCCTCAGCCGCACTCCTGATTGTCCCCACCTCCCGCCTTAGCACCATGGGAGCCAGGGCTTTTAGCTGCACCGCGCTCAGGCTCTGGAATTCTCTGCCTCCACACATCAAACAGTCTGACTCCATTACGACTTTCAAATCCCACCTCAAAACCCACCTGTTTAAACTGGCCTACTCTAAAACACAATCAACTTGTTATCGCAGATCCTCCTTTCACTCCGTCACTCCACACTCTTGTTTTGCCTGTTTTATCTATGATGGTTTGACTAATTTGTTTTCCATCTTTGTTTTTGCTGTTTTAACTTTTAAATGCACTGTAAGGCGACCTTGGGTGTCCTGAAAGGCGCCTCTAAATAAAATGTATTATTATTATTATTATCCATCATTGTGAGAATTTCAATGTAAGATAGAGATGATTTGTTTAACAGTTTTAATTTAATCTTCACTTTGTGTCGTTGGAAGGCACACGGTCAGTGTTGTAATATGTCTGTCCATGTCCTCTCATCCGACACACAGACGCCCGTCAGTAGGACGACATCACAAGACTGCCTTCCAACCGCTGGTTAAGGTTTGATTATGATTAGATATGACACAAATGACTTAGTTAGGTTTAATGAAAGATGATAGTTTGTGTTAAAATGAGCCAGTCCTGCTGAGTAGCAGCTTCAGTGCTCCGTCTGTGTCTACAGTGTTGACTCCAACAACCTGCGCTCAGAGCTCAACACACAATCCCTGTAGTTGATGTAGTAGAAGCGTATCTGTTCATGCATGAGATGGACAACTAAAAACAAAGATATTCACAACATATTGAGAGGGTAAATTCATTTTTTGAAGCATAATGACAACCTCAGCGAACACCATCAGCTCTGCTCCTACTCCTACTGCTCCCTGAAATAATGAAGGAAAGGCTTATAGTAACAAGGCAGGGTCCGGGACAGTGGGTTTTTGTCTGATTTCAAATAAAAACAAAGTTTTGGCTTTCAAAATATTAAAATATTATCGCAGAATTCAGATGATAAATTCAGCTTTGAAGCTTGTAAAAGTATGATGACAAGCAGAGGCATTACAATAGGCGGTGCCAACTTTCATAGGAATGAACAGGGCCCCATGGTGGATACATGCTGGGGCCCGGACTAACTCTTTGTTTAATTATCAAAAAAATGCAGATATTAGCTATTTATATGTTATTGATTTACTGTATATAAATTGTGCTCAAGTTAAACTTGAATTCAAATTATATATTGAAAGGAACTTTGATAAAATCCCTGCACTCACAAGCTGACATTCATGTGTTACCATGGTTACCGAATGATCTAGGCCACTTCCTAGAGTCATTACAATCAGCAAATGGTTATAATTTATCTTTGGAATTCATGCTGAAGTCACTTTTCTACTGTCAAAGTCTTTTGTTGCACATTATCAAATCCATCTGCTGATTGTGAGAACTGCTACGATAGCGATCTCAAGACTCCCGTCAATACTGTATTTGTTCTTCATTACTAATGCAGCCAGCGCCCCTACAATGTGATTAATCCTTTTAGTGTTTTTCATGTATGCAAAATAGGCTGTGAGGTCCCTGCAGGGATATTGGTCACAGATGCCCATCCCCCAGTGATGCATTCCTCGGACAATTTACACGTACCTGGGCAACCTGTCGTTCGAGGTGGCTGGTATATATACGGCACGCCATTGTGCCTCTCGAAGTTAACTGCCTGAAGATTGGGCCGGGGTTGTTTGACTAAAGTATACACACATAGAATCTGTTGTCTCTAGACGTCTACATTTCTGAACAGATGAGGCCAGTTAGTTGAGGTTTTATTTCCATTCTCTTTTTTACTAGTTAGTTACCGGTAGTTGTATTTACAAAAGCTCCGGTTTAGGATTCGTCTTTTGGCTATTTTTATTTATTTGATTTGAGAAGCACTCGCTGAGCCTCGTCTTTTGTATTTCACCTCTTTTGTTTTTGAGTCATAAGTAAAACCTGAACCCTGCCTGTGTCTTAACAAATCCATCTGCTTATCTGGACATACCTCTAGAGAGCTGTGTCGTAACGATGACTTAAAAAAGTCCTGTTGCAGTCGTGACAAATAATGCTCAGTATTTCATGAACACATCTGACGTCATGTTTACTCCTCTTAGATTATTTGTCATAAATCAGAATGAAAATGAAACAGGACCAGAACTAGAAGTCAACAATGTGTAATTCCTGTCCTTGATGTGAGACAAGTGAACAGAAGAACAGGTGTGAAAGTGACCTAACGTGTAGTGTGGTGTGGTGTTGCTTAACCATTGCAAGACCACAATCTTTCTCTAAACCTAAGTAAGGCGTCACCATAGTGGTGGCAGATCAGAAAACACTCATGCTGGTAGCTGTTGGGGCGCAGGAAGAGATGCTACACATGTCCTCACCCACATTCAAATGGTAACCTTTGGGTTTTCAGCCCTCGTCTTGGAGCTCTCAGCCTGTCCATCAATCTGTCTGTTACTGCACATTGATGAGTTGTGAAGTTGTAAGATGAGTTGTAAAGTTGTTCACAGGTCACATTATCTAATCCCATTCATCTTCAGACTGATGACTGTATGTGGAGAGCCACGCTGATAAATCAGATTAGATTATCTGCCCTCTCTCGTTCTGTTGACTTTGACTTTAATAACAGCACGCTCCCTGTGGACTTCAATTAAACATGTGTCTTTCTGTCCCCTTGTTATTAATGCTCACATGCATTGTCAATTATTCCTGTTAAGAGACAGACACAGAGAGAAATAGGATTTAGAGCTGGGGGTATCAGCAGGAGTCTCATCTGGTCAGACGGCTGAACACCTTCCAACTACCTCAACGCACATCTTCGTTAAAGGTGCTCTGGGGATTTTTCTTGATCTGAAGTTCTGTGTACACTCAGTGTTTCTCACCGATACTACTTGTATGTATCATTGAGGTCCAACACACGTGATCTTATCCTAATAAAACATTTGCATAGACAATGTTTGAACATTTTGAAACTTGTGCTGTTTGCATTCATGTAAAATGGAAGCCCACTAGTAAAAGTGCTAAAGATACTAGTGCTCAAAAACTCCTCATGTCCCAATATTTTCAGTCCAGAATGAAATATCTCAACAACAATTGGATGGATTGACGTGTCATGTAATACAGATGCTGAATTTTTAATAACTTGGAACATTCCAGCACCATTATCAGGTCAACATTTCAATTATAGCCCAACACTTTGGTTTATGACACAATACTGGCACGCCAGCAATCAGGTTCAGCAGTACTATGTGTTTTGTGCAAATAAGCAAATGTTGGGGTGCTTACACATTTAGGGTACTTAAATCTAACCTGTTTGGTTCAATTCAAACAGCAATATTTATAGGGGATTCTAAAAGCACTCCATAGTTTTAACTGCTGTTTCAGTTTATCAAGGAAAGTCCCCACACTGACGTGCATATGAATTACCATGGTTACCATAAATACATTATATTACTTATACAGATCGATTATTATAAGATCACTTCATCAACAGCTCACAATCTTACTGTGGCTGGCTTTCAGGCCATAAAAGTGCATAACCTGCAATCAACGAGTTACCTGTCAGTCTGTTATCATAAGTTTTACTTTTCGTCCAGACCAAATGAACCGAACTACACATGTGAGAGGCCCAAACCACCGTGCTGAAAATTGTTCACGTTTCCCGCTAAACATTAGAATGTATTAGCATGGCACTGTGTGAGAAAGATTACATTTTTATTTCATTTTACTATCGAAATGACAAATGGATAAACTTTAACAGCATTGTATTCTTTATTTCAATATATTTATGCCTTGAAAACCTATTTTCTAATTCAGCTTCCTCTGAGCAATGATGTCCTACAATCACAGCTAATCTTAGACCTTAGAATAATTTTGAGCAAAAAGGGTTTGATGACAGTTGTGAGGTTCTTTGCCTGTGTTGTAATGTGTTCTCCTCCTAACATTGATTCAACTTAAAAGAGTAGTACTCAATATCTGAAACCAAGCTTGCAGCTTCTTTAATGTAATAATAATATAATAATAAGCTTTATTTGTATAGCACCTTTCATACAAGAATTGCAGCCCAAAGTGCTTCACAGCAAAAACATAACAATTAGTACAAGGACAGAATAAGAGCATTTACAGTACACTAATCACAGTGAAGATGTAAATGAGTCTGAAGTACCATTAGAAAAATAGCCAAATTAAAATAGTATAAAATAGCAGATAAAATAGCACGTAAAATAGTATAAAATAGCAGATAAAAATGCAGAGTTAAAATAATATAATATATCAGAATTAAAATTGTATAAAAATAGCTGAATTAAAATAGCCGATAAAATAGCAGCCTTTACACATTCTTTGACATTTTCATAATCCCTTTGTCTATACTTTCATATATATTTGTCTTTGCAAATGTAGAACAATAGTCCTTTATCACAGAAGACATTTTGACATGTGACATTTATTTATTTAATATTTATGGCTAACACCCTATTGTGATTGCCAACCATAAATAACCTACTTTATTCAATAACAATCCCAGTGTAGCCACTTGTCCCATATGGATGAAAGACAAAGAACAGGGAGTGAGTCGGAGAGATATTAAATAAATAAAAGTAGCTGCTTCATTAAAGTGGGATCAGGAAAGCCATGTCAGTCAGCCTTCCACAGGATTACTCCTCTGTGACGGAGGACTCGCCATGCCGTCTGTGTCACTGTGATATCAGATTGCTCTGTCTTTATCTTTATCTTTCACACATATTGACTGTTTTTCTTTCCCATTCTCAGTGAGTTTTTATAATGACACTTTTGTTGACAAAATTGGCTGAGAACAGCTGGTTTTGAAATAATTGTCGTTTTTAAAAACCTTTTGGAGTACAATATTCTAGTACTCTGTCCACCTCTGCACCTGAGGAACCGAGTAGTGTTGGTGGGTGTCTGTGTTGTTTTACTGCTGACCATTTTGGCCATCCTGAATTTGTAGCTAGTAAACTAACATCTTCCAAAAGAGGCCAGTTGAGATGAACTATATGTTCTTGTGAGGAAGCCGCCTAGTTTTAAGTTTGCTTTCAAGACCACAATGATGTTCTGACGGAGCGTGGCTGTCCCTTAATGCTCCTCACAATGCCATTATTGTTTGAAAGTTTGCAGTCCTCAGTGTCCTTGCTATGTGCCAGTCAGTTGTTTCAAATTGGTTTCCTTTTGGTCTTTTTTAGACTGAGGGTGGGAGTTAGCAATGCATTAGCTAAGCTAGGCTAAAGGCCAGGTCACACCAGGCACAGCAAAGTGCATCTGTTAGTCTTCCTGATATAGGTGATTCCCCCACCTGTTCAGATGCAGGTGTATGTTAAAATGCAGTTGGTGTTAAAATGTCTGTATGTGCTTTTGGGTCATTCCAGAATTGGAGGACAATTTAGACATCAACACTTTAGAAAAATTAACCTTTTATTTTATTATTTTTTGTTATGTATTTAGGAAAAATAGATAATGAACAATAAAAAAATGTATTTGGCCTGCAAAGGCATCAAATGTAAACTTTTTATTAGACGTTTTATTTGTTGTGTGCCATGTTTTGTGCAACCCTGTGACACATACTCATTAGAAAAGTAGAAAAAGGTATTTTTTAAAACATTCTTCAATAAAACTCTTTACTATTAAGTAAAGAAAGTCACATGTATATTAAATACTCATGTAGTTTTGGTTAAAACTGGTTTAATGTTAATTTAAGTAGCTTTTTAAATCGATCTTGCCCAACTTTTCAATTGTCACACGTTTCATTTGAAATATTTGCTCAAATTCATTATGCATATAATTAATCAAGCTATTAAAAGGTAATAAGTTTAAACTTTTATGAGCTGAGAAAATTATTTAAGGTTATTTTAACAGAAAATGACATGGTAACAGGGTTGAAATTAGAGTAACAGGGTTGCGTAAAGTAACAGGGTTGAATGGCTACATTACTTTGGGTTTTAGATCATGACATAAATGTGACAAATATATACTCAGGACCACAGAAATGTTTTTTTTTATAATATTCTATATATATTTTCCAATGAAGGATTAACAGGAAGAGTAGCAATGATACATAAAAAACATGTCAACACATAAACACATATAATCAAATATACACTGGAGAAATGGAGGGTTCGGCCGATAGGCGAACTTCTGATTGAAGAGGAACAATGAGGATTCCATCCTGGTCGTGGAACAATGGACCAACTCTTCACTCTCGCAAGGATTCTGGAGGGGGCCTGGGAGTACGCCCAATGGTCTACATGTGTTTTGTGGATCTGGAGAAGGCGTATGATCGGGTCCCACGGATGATACTTTGGGAGGTGCTGCGGGAATATGGGGTGGGGGGTCACTTCTGAGGGCCATCCAATCCTTGTACGCCCAAAGCGAGAGTTGTGTCCGGATACTCAACAGTAAGCCGGACTCGTTCCCAGTGGATGTTGGCCTATGCTAGGGGGTGCGCTTTATCACCAATCCTGTTTGTGATATTCATGGCCAGGATATCGAGGCGTAGTCGTGGAGGAGAGGGGTTGCAGTTCGGTGGCCTGAGGATCTCATCGCTGCTCTTTGCAGATGATGTGGTCCTGATGGCATCATCGCTCTGTGACCTTCAGCAGTCACTGGATCGGTTTGCAGCCGAGTGTGAAGCAGTTGGGATGAGGATCAGCACCTCCAAATCTGAGGCTATGGCTCTCAGCACAAAACCAGTGGATTGCCTACTCCGGGTAGGGAATGAGCCCTTACCCCAAGTGAAGGAGTTCAAGTACCTCGGGGTCTTGTTCGCGAGTGAGGGCAAAATGGAGCGAGAGATCGGCCGGAGAATCGGTGCAGCGGGGGCGGTATTGCATTCGCTTTACCTACTGCACCACGAAAAGAGAGCTGAGCCTGAAGGCAAAGCTCTCGATCTAACGGGCGATTTTCATTCCTACCTTCACCTATGGTCATGAAGGCTGGGTCATGACCGAAAGAACGAGATTGCGGGTACAAGCGGCCGAAATGGGTTTTCTCAGGCTGGCATCTCCCTTAGAGATAGGGTGAGAAGCTCAGCCATCCGGGAGAGACTCGGAGTAGAGCCGCTGCTCCTTTGCGTTGAAAGGAGTCAGTTGAGGTGGTTCGGTCATCTAGTAAGGATGCCACCTGGACGCCTCCCTAGGAAGGTGTTCCAGGCACGGCCAGCTGGGAGGAGACCCCGGGCAAGACCTAGGACTCGGTGGAGAGATTATATCTCCTCACTGGCCTGGGAACGCCTCTGGATCCCCCAGTCGTAGCTGGCGGATGTGGCCTGGAAAAAGGGTTTGGGGTTCCCTACTGTAGCTGCTGTAGCTGCTGTCCCCACGACCCAACCCCGGATAAGCGGTAGACGATGGATAGATGGAAAATACAGTAATATATTTAATACATTATATTATGCTAAATTATACAAACACATGACATTTTACTATAAATAATAGAGTAAACTGAAGGAAATGCAACCCTGTTACTGTATGTCAACCCTGTTACTCTAATTATAGTAACAGGGTTGCAAGTAACAGGGTTCCAAATCAATGCTAATTTGAGCTTTTACCTCAGGAATGAATGCTAGCTGCACAATGTAATGCTACTGTCAATGAATGGACACACTTAGATATCTAACTAAAGAAAGATATGTTTGAAATGTATTTATTTTAGTCTCATAATGTGAGTAACAAGGTTGCGTTTGGTGAGTGCCACACTCCATCAAGAGTGAAAAGATTGGAAATATATTAAAAATAAAAGGGAGGACTTACCTTTGGTCTACCCATGGTAGTAGCACATGACTTGCTGATGTAATTTCCTCTGTGTCATGTGACTGACAGTTTTTTCAATTCCTCTGCCAAGCTAAAAAGGTTTTGGTAACAGGGTAGCACGCATGTTGTGGGACACAATTTCAGTGTAAAATTACTGTTATTTAAAATATGTTTATGATTTAAAAAAAGGATTTGACCATTACAAGAGACATATATCAATATAATAATACCAAAAAAAGTAAATAAAAACCCTGTATTAAATGTTATATTTTACATGCAAGTTGGTCACCAAGAAGCTGGGACAAGAGAAAAATGCTATTTTAGGGGTGTTTTTAGGGTGTTTGATATTTAAAAAAACCTTGTCTCAAGACAAGTATATTTAACACAATAAGTGCATGGTTTATCTTTTTGGGCATGGATTATTAGATTTTCTATATGTGGGACATGAAATGACCTCCAATTCTGGAATGACCCTTTTATTGATGTAAATTTGAGGTACAAGTGTACATGTGGCCGGGTAGAGATTAAATGCACACAGACACACATTTGCACACAAGAGCCATGTCGAAGTGAGCAGCTCCACTGGAGCGGTTGGGCTTAAGGGCCTTGCTCAAGGGCACTTCAGAGGTGCTAATGAGGCAGGCCGATCGCTCACTTTCCCCACCCAAATGTATCCTGCTGGTCCACGGATTGAACCGACGACCTTCCGGTCTACTGCTATATTTGCATGAGTGAACAGGAGTATTCACTCTGAAAAAGGACCTTGTTACTCAAAATCTCTTTGTTCTGCTACTTTATTTCTAATTTTGGCTCTGAACCTCTGTCTGGATGAAGAGGGGCATAATAAGAGTAACTTAATGAAAACAAAATTGAATGTCAAATTTACTTTTCGATTTTTCACATTGTCACACCCTTTCTGTGATGTGTTGGCATTCTTATGGTGTGTTTTTACATTAAGGGAAAAAAATATACTAAAAAAATGCCCATGTTTTACAAAATCAACATAATTTTCATTATGGAAATCATGATGAAAAAATGAAAAAACAATTTTCATTGGAAAACTAGAAATTAGGATTGCATTTCCTTTTTAAGTGTAGGTTGCACATTGTACTGTGTGTGTAATGCTGGTAGTTCAGCAACACATGGGAACCCAAATGCATGACAGACGCAGTCAATGCAGTGAAAGTATTGTAGAGGCTGATTCCAACAAAGAAGCAGACAAAAGCAGGAGTCAGAAAAGGCTAACTTAACCTGACAAGGGGCAGGCAAAGTATCATCCATCCGGGAATCAGGCAGGCAGGATCAGAACAGGCAGGGAGAAATGCTGGAGAGTGGAGACCATCTGGCTGAGTACTCGTGGAAATGACCCGGTATATATTGTATATTGTGCTGGACTGATGAGGGGAAATGGGAAGCGGGTTTTTCTTTGCGAGCCTCCAGTGGTTTAACTTCTCACCTCGCTGCAGTGATGTAAAGTGTACTGCAGGACCCAGTGACATCACTGTTGGGTGTGAGCACACTTCTCATCTCACCGGTGTGGTTTGAGGTAAGACAGAATTCAAACGTTCAACTCTTAGAGGGCAGTGAAACCCTAACTCTTTAATAATATCAAAGGCTTGTTTTTTTATTTTGTCATACATACACACACAAATGAAAACTAAATCAGTTTCATTTAATCTTCTCATTCCAACATTGACATTGATTGTGAGAGACATGGGGGGGGGGGGGGGGGGGGGGGGTAACTAAGATAATCATTTCACCAGAACATATGTGACAGTGTGTGGGAATGTCTCTCCCTTCTTCCATTTTGAAGGAACATAATTTTCATGTCATTGTCTTTCAGAGTTTTAATAAATGTCACTGAATTGTGAGACAGTGTTGGCTGAACACTGTGTTGCTTTGTTCCAAATCACAGGCAGTGTCTTCCTCCCTGCTTGGCCATGCAGCAACAGAGGCCAGGCCTCTGTGTGAAGCCCACAGCAGTAATCTATATTTCATAGGCCCTCTCCATGAAAAGGTGAAAATGCGGTGGTGCCAGCAGGCCTCAGGACTAACCACACTGACAGAGAATGTTGGATTAATAGCTAATAATACAAAAGGAGCCTGAAGCTGGCAGCCAACAAGCTGCAGACTCAACAACATTCTCACATTTTTTTTCTGCTTCTTTTCTTGTCCCTTCAGTTTGCTGAAGCGGCAGGTTAAAAGATTATAAATCCCCACTGATTAGAACATCTAAAAAACATGACCCGATGTAGCAGCATGTGCTGTCTTCCTGGTAAGTCTGAGAGACTGGATGTGGAGTCAGGTTAGACCAGCACTGAGATACTGGCCCTTAATTATAAATCACCGTGCTTCACCTCCGATATAATGAAGAAACTTCTTTATGAGAGAGAATTTATAGAGGATAGAAATACAGCTTTGATTTATGATTAACCAGACCACAGGATGTGTGGAACAGCTTATATTGTATAAAGTTGACTGCTTTAATCAATAATGTTGTAATTCTGTGTTTAATTGCTTGTTGCCCACAGTTTGGGCCATCATTTTCTCTTTTGTTAATTACATTTAGCACTCGGGGATCATTTTCCTATACATTTATCAAATAGCTGAGGCAGGAAAACAGCCACAAGAAAAAACCCACTGCTCATGCATGCTGGGAGAAACTCCAGTTCCCCACAACCCTGAACAGGATGAGCAGGTGCAGAGAATGCATGGCTGGATGGGTGGATGCAAAGGTGGAGTTGGGGAGGCTTAGCAATATTCTACCTCTGTGCTAACCATGTGGGTGAGGCCAGAATAAAAATGTACATAATTTATTTACAGTTCATAAATCAGAACTAATCTCACTTGAGTCACTATGAAGTTTGTTCATTATGTATTAACATTACAGTATTTCTTCTACCAGCTGCTCATGAGTAAAAAACAGCAGCAGGACTGTTTATCTTGTTGCCCACATAATCTCCATCATGCATTGGTGTCCTTGTGCTCGTGCACGATCCAAACACAACAGAGCGCTGCTAGAGGTCAAACACTCCACAGGGTGCGTTTAAGTGCTTCAACTGAAACTGCAACTCCCATTCAACATCATTGCAATTTCCATTTCAAGTAAGCACACTTAGATTTACAGAAAATGGTGCCTTTCTTTTTAGCAAAACCCCAAATGATGAATGGAAAATGTGACTGGAGTGTGACTTGGGCCATTCTGCATGAATGCAGAGATTGAATGGTGTGGTGTGTGTGGATGTATGCATCGTGGCGATAGCTAACTGGTTATGACATTATTTTCATTGCTGTTGCTTTACTCTACTTCTATACAAATATCTGCCATCATAACAAGACTGAGGGTTGTATTCTTTGCAGGTTTTCTCTGCACCTCCACCCTTTTCACTTGACCAGGCAGCAAAAATGTTTTTCTCTTTTAACATCACATACTTACACCCTTACTTACTTATCACCCATATGACATGGCAACCACACATCAATCAGATTACCAGAACTGCCTTTTTCCACCTTAACAACTCAGCTCGTCTCCGCCCATCACTCTGCTTCTCCGCTGCACACACTTTGATCCATTCCTTCATCACATCCAGAATCTGAAACAGCATTCTTTATGCCACATCATCCTCAATCCTAAATAAGTTCCAGTACATCCAGAACTCTCCTGCTCGTCTGATATAATGAAATGTATTATTTTTATTATTATTATTATTATTAATAATTACCTCATTAAGTCCCTAAAAGCGAAACTGTCTTTTTTTAAATGGAAATAAATTGTAGAAAGCAAATTGTTCAGTGAACCTTTTTATCTAAAGAACTTCCTAAATCCCGAACCAGGAAAGGTCATTTTACAATTACCCCTCGTCCCCGAGACATCAATCCAGTCTAAATGAGGCTTTAGTCAGAAAATGTCACACAGATTTGACACATTTTAAAATCTTTATTTAATCATTGTGATACCTCTCCTCTGTGTTGCATCCTCTGCTTTAGACCCAAGAACCCAAACCATCTCAAAAGACAAAAACACTATGGAGTGTGACTTTGGCATTATATAGACAGCAACAGGGTAATACAATACGTATCTAGGCATAATTAATGAATTAAATAATTAAAGCAATTCTTCAAGAAACTTTAAGAATGAATAAAGGGGAAAACTGACTTTAAAAATGTAGATACACAGACTTCTTCTGAGTCTGCACTGAAGCCCAAGATGCAGTTCACACTTTCAATCCATTTGGTTCATAATTCAAATTTCAGGCAGATCCCAGCATCCAATGACTGAGCTGCTCTGTGTTGACCTGTCATATACTATGTTCTCCTAACCTGACCATCTCTGCCTGACTCACCTGCGCACCATGTCCCGATTAGTCTCGCAGGACATATACTGTATATACTTATATGTCTTACCCCTGCTCTGACTTTCTTCCTGGTTTTGATCCTTGCATGCCTTTTTGAACTGAGTACTGAGACTATCTTCCCTGCCCGTCTGTGGCTTTGGGTTCAAGATATTTTCTGAGCCGAGTGTAGTGCAGGTAGATCGCGCACCGTTAAAAAAAAAAAGAAGATATTCCCCCAACGGAACCTTGCGCCCCGTGAAATTCATTCCCTCCTCCCGTCTGTTTCGCTCACACACACGAGCAAACACACCTACAGTCAGAGCCCCCCCCCCGCCGTCGCAGCCTTTTTTAATACGGGTAGATCACTTGGATCTGGTCATTTTAAAAGTAGCTCACAAGCCAAAAAAGTGTGTACATCAATGATTGGTGCTCAGATATAGTCAAAGTTGATGGACAATGTTTCCCTCAATTGTCAATGTCAATTATTTTATATTAAAGATGTCGGCCATTTTATTATGCGCAGAAATTCTACAGTGTTTTTGTTGCTGCTGTTTACTTTACTCCTGATGCAAATTCAACAAATGCACCACAGGAATGCACTTCTGTTCTGTTTTGTAATGTTTCCTGTTCAGCATAATTGAATACTTATTCCCACTGTCACTATCATCTACTATGATCACACCCAGCTTGTCAGTGTTTCCATCCAGCTGTGTGTTCCCACTGTAAGAATTATGTAGAGACGTCTTTGTGGATTCTTGATAGGGGATGGTGGGGTGAATGTGAGAGGGGTAGTGAATGTATGTGTGGGAAGGGGGCTCCTTACAAGACATGAAAGACTCTGCGAGAGGTGACTGTGTGTCCTTGGCTTGGTCTGCCTGGTTATTCAGAATGGGTAGTGGGAAGGCTGTCAGACCCAAAGCCATCCAAGTACTTCTGTGTCTGCTTCTCTTTTGTTTCTCTCTCTCTCCTGCCTTTAGACGCTTGTCCGGACACGAGTGTTTAGTTGAGGGGGGAGTGTATCAAATCTGAAAGGAGACTTTTCATCCCACACAGTGAGAACAAAAGACAGAAAATCCCTTTCATGCCACCCTTTTTCCCCTTTCTTCCTGTTGTCGGTCACCAGTGGCAGTTGTATTTTGAAAGCTCCTGTGAGTAACTCGTCCAATGATATACACGCATGCACCAGCACGCACATGATTATGCTTTGCCATAAACACACTTCCAGGTGGAGAGTTACGCAACATACCTTCCTTCACTTATTTTCGGAAAGAAAAAAACATCTTGTTATGGCTGTGCTAACATGAGGTCACGGACAGATTATGTGATTTGGGATCCCAGGGCAGGGATGGGGCCTCCTCTGGGCCTTTTTCTCACTCTTTCCCTAATTGAGAATGTTATTGGTATTAAGGAGGGTATTGATGGTCCTGGCTACAGTCACAGATCGTTGATTTTCCTCTGTTTCTCTAACATGAACTGCTCACTGGACCAGCCAAAGGTAAAAAAGTAAATGTACTCGAGCACTATATTTAAAGCTGCACTTTATTTTGAAGTGTTCACTTCCCCTTGTGTCATGTCTAGTTGTACTTCCGGTGTCTGTGTTTTCCCTCTCTTTGTGATTGTTGATTAGTTTCCTCCTGTGTATTTTGCCTTTCTCTCCCAGCTGTGTCTCGTTCCCTCGTTTAGAGGTGTTTATATATCCCTGTCTGTCCCAGTGTTCATTGACTGGTCGTGATTCATGTTACATGGTGGTTTCCCCTCGTGGCTACCTCGTCGCACCCTCTGGTCTGTATTTTTGGTTTTATTTGTTACTTTGCCATTTTTTTTAAAGCTTTCCTGGAATAAAGTCCTCTTTTTGTTAAAAGATCATCTTGCATTCTACGATTGGGTCCTCACGTTTTCCCCACCGTGACAACATGAATACATTGGACGTTTTACTGTATTGCATTAATATGACAGCTATAGTTAATTTGCATATTAGAGGGGCACTCAGTCTGTTATATAATGACTTCTGTGGCTCTGGAAGAACTTTACAAAGTTTTTAAAAATACAACCCTTATGAAGTAATCACAACACATTTGAAATGACGAAGTAGCACCTGTAGGGCATCATGAAGAATAATATATATCATATATACATTTGATATCTAAACATTATATTATATGGGCGACCCAGTAGCTCACCTGGTAGAGTGGGCGACCCACATTCATGCCCCCTTCTCTCCCCATTTCATTAAAAGCCCAAGACAATAATCTTTAATAAAAAACATACTATATTTATAGCTATTTGGGCCTCGCTTATTTGGGAGCCCCAAGCGGTGGCCGGTTGATAAAGTCCCCACCTGCAAAGTCAACAATGATAGTAAGTAATAAGTGGATGTTTCCAACGTTAACCCAAACAAGCAGAAACACAACTTTGGCATTTCAGGTATTTTATAAAGGGTTGCAGATAGCAGCTGTGAATGTCACAGAAGCTCTCAGTTCAGAGCTTTAATTACCCTGGCTGGAGATGTTGGGCCAGGCTGCTATGTTATTAACCCATTCAACGTCTAAATGACTGATGGGAAGGGTTTTGAAGGTGGTACACATTACACTGTTGTGTAATGAACTCAGTATTTTTCCCTTTGAGGGTGTCTTAGAACCTCTGTCTTTACACAGAGATGTATGACTTGGGCCCTGAACTCCCTCCAGCTTCTTTATCTCACACATGGTTTGGCAAACTTTATAGTCAGTTGAGCAACATACTGTTGTATTTCTGTTACACCTCTGCAACTACTGTTTAGTGGGAGCGGAGCTGATCCTGTATCTGCTTGCCCCTAAGCAGTATGCAGTATAACCTGACTTCTAATTACATAATAAAAGGTATATAGTTGAGGTTCCCACAGTCCCTGGAAACCTAGAAACCCTGGAAAATTGAAGATTGGATTTCCTCTTCCAAAAAACACCTTGGTATAGACAGGAACACTAAAATCCTTTTGTTTGTCACCAATAGCTGAAAGGTTAGTGGTCAGGAGCAGTTCGAATTAACGGAACATTCTGGTATATTTTAAACTGGCATATTTCCAATACATTTGGCCATTGTAGCTCTATAGGTCTCTGCTGCAGGGATTTGGGGAAACAAGGTCTGGCAAAAACACTGTATAAACAGTAAGAGTCAGCAGCTTTTCAAATGAACAAATAAACAAACCGGTTGAGTCTGACTCAAAGGAAACACAGAAAGTAACATATGACTAAATACATATGGAGACAAATTGCACAAAGTTTTTTTATTTGCGTCAGACTGTGGACAATCTCGGAACCCATAAACTATCAGTCTGGCGATGATCAGTCTGTCGGGACAAAAGGGACAAATTCTGGGGTTTCGGTGTATCCAGCGGATATCCAGGCAAAGACTTCCTTTAACGTAAACTGCTCATTGTTTACAGTCCGATTAGCAACTCTTTCGACACGGGAATGGAGTTGGAGTAGAGTTGACGTCTACGAGCAACCAAAGCCTGCTCAAACGTGATTGATCAATTCATCTTGGACTACAATCGGACTATAAACTGAAACCAGAACGCCTCTGATGCCAAAATCGTGGCCTATAGATGATGTATTTATATGCAGACATCCGTTTATTATTCGCAACCGGTTGTTACCTGATGCTCTAACTGTGGTGTTAACCCTCTGTGACAGTGCTGAGGTGACATACAGTATAACATTCTGCAGTCAGCAGCGCACCACAGAAATGAACGGCATGTCTCTTATCAATAACCCTAAAGTAAATCAACTAATCATTCATGCTGGAACATGATATCCAGCAGTTTGAGCTGCTGGAGTCTAGCTTGCAGTTTTTTCATTGGTTGCTAATGGCTTTACATGTCATAATAGACATATATGTCATCCCTGTGTGTGGTTGCAGGTCAAAATATACCTGATAGGACACATTTGTTTTGTTTTGTGGCTGCAGCCATCAGTTATGATAATATTGTAGTTCCAAGATGTTGCTGCGACTTCAGAATAGAGCACCAATGTTAAATTTAGCAGGTGAAGAAACATGAGCAGTCGGATGATCAGCAGGTTGTATACAAACATCTAAGTTAGTTAAACTACTTGTAACACCTATCACAGTTTACAGATCCACTTCCTGTTTCAACACTGACCTACTGTACTTACTGTGGTTGTGCACACATATATACTATGCAGTGATAATTACCAACATTTCAGGTGTGCACACATTCACTTTGACCTAATGAAGTGCTTTAGATAATCTGATTATTGATTAGTTGATGAATCTATAACAGAAAACGTTACACTATTTTCAAGAAATGCCAAGAAAATGACAAACATTATCTGGTTCCAGTTCCTCAGCTGTCAACATGTGCTATTTTTTACCATCTTGAACTTAATTTTGAAGATAATCCCTGTATACGGACCCTCGCTGAGAGACTTTTTGAGTTGTAGGGACATTTCAGTAAAAAGCAAAGTGAATCCATTTGCTCTTCGCGGGGTTCCGTTGAGGGAATATATATAATTTTTTTTTTTTTAACGGTGCTCGATCTACCCGCACTACACTCGCAAACGACCTTTTGAGCACCCCTGCTTTAAAGGAACCTTTAGACATTTTTCCAAGGTAGAGGTATCCTAATCATTATTGCACACTGTATTTTAGTCAATGCATTATTTTTACCCCTCTTTCTCTTTTTCTGTTTCTTTTTCTTCAGTGTTTCTACATGTTCACCACCTCAAGAGGAAGGTTGAGCTGCACGTGTTGTAATTGTTGCTATACAAATAAACTTGTGGGTTGCTGCAGTGGATCTGTTCCAAGTAAGTCAACCCTGGGTTCCCTTTAACATTCTGAACCACACCCCACCACAATGCAAGAGAGAGAGAGAGAGAGAGGGGGGATGTCCTCCCTCCGTAGAGATTAGTTTTGTTACTTTGCCTGCACCAGTCAAGCAGGCTGAGTTGGTCCGGGCGAGACCAGAGGCACAGATCCCAGGCAAAATACACTTTGAGTCCATTCCAAAAAAAGAGTGTGTTTGTGAGTGCTAGGCAGTGTTAAAAAATGACCAAAAGGTATGCATCTACTCAAAAAGATGAAAAAGTCACAGAAAGTGGACATAAAGTTTCTCAGGACGGGACTCAACCAGATCCTGGGGGGAAACTGCAGGACGTGGATGAAGGGAAAGTGGGATTGGGGAAGAAGGTGACCCTTCTCCGAGGGATCTCCATCATCATCGGCACCATCATCGGAGCCGGGATTTTCATCTCTCCAAAGGGCATCCTGAAGCACTCAGGCAGTATAGGAATGTCCCTGATAGTGTGGATCGCCTGCGGTGTGCTGTCACTCTTCGGTGAGTTGCTTCAGGTGGATCAGAAGATGAAAAATATGTATTTTCTACTTTGAGAGTTACATTGAATAGGAAGGTTCTGGTGGAGGTGGAAGTTACAACATATGTTTACTGAGAAAAAATGAAGAAAAGGATAAACAGAAGTCTACATATGTGACACACCAAATGTCTTATTCAAAGAGAGAGTGCTTTCCAAAACACATTTATAAAAAATAAAAAAATAGAATAAAAGTACTCTATTTTTACTTAAAACCTAATGAACTAATAATAAACAATAATCCTATTTCACTACAAAACGGTTGATCTTGGTTTTTACATGCAAAATAGAATTTTTTTTGTAACTTTCAAACAAAACAGTGTACTAGTGTAATAAAGGCAATGCATGTTAGTACCCTGATTTCTCTCTTGTGGCATCGTCTTGTGGAGAGGCTTTGTGTCAAAATCTAGGGGGACCAAGGGGGCCCAGGGAAGGTGTTTTGGCCTCCGTGTATTTTACTCATATGGTACTAAACAATTGTGTTTCATGAAATAATTATAAACTGACATCACACAGAAAAGCTTGGCGAGAGTATTCCGGTAGAGGAGAACTGGTTAGTTCCTTGGTCTCATGCATAAGGACATTATTAAGCTACAATTTATAAAGTGCTGTGTGAAGTGTGCTTGATAGGAGCGTGTTAATGTTTACTATATTACTCTCATTGTGATTGTCCAAACTGTAGTTTTAATATGTTGCTCTGTTCTGTACACACATAATCTATTGCATGTCCGTCTGTCCTGGGAGATGGATTCTCCTCTGTTGCACTTTCTTCCATTTTTTCCCTGTTTAAGTGTTTTGTTGAGGAGTTTTTTCTTATCCCAATTGGGTCCGAGGACAGAGGGTGGCATATACTGTAGAACTTGTAAAATCATGTGAGGCAAATTTGAGATATTGGGCTGTATAAATAAAATGGACTTAATCTGGACGAAACATGGGCCAAAGAGGAAACCTCTGCCACAGTGTTAATCTAGCGTAGCCAGTCCTAAAGCCCCTGAGGCTGCAGACAGGGCAGGGAAACGGGAAAGACATCTAGGGTGCCATCAAAGAATGTGAAACAAATACAGACTTGCACACTGTCATACATGCGTTGTAAGTAGAGGAATACACAGCCATAGGATAGTATACTTATGTTTCTGAAAATGAAAGAAAGTATTACTATAGCTCTACATACTAACACTGAATAAATAATCAAGTCTCTCTCTACTGAGAAGCAGGTACACTGTTATTCCCCAATGTGTTGAGTTGCAGGTTGTTTCTTCAAAGGGAGTGTCCAGAACACAGTAGGGTTAAATTGGTCTATTGTTCAATCCACAGGAACTGCTCATGTGAAGTTCCCCACTCAACAGAAATGTGTCCTGTGTTATGAGCAGTCAGCAATCAAAGCTAAACATACATCCAAATACCCAACCCTTTCTCCTACAATTGATGTTTATCATTTGTAGCAAATACATTTTGAGAGAAACGTAATGAAGCCCAGATTACATTTTCTATTAACAGAATGAGGAAATCTTAATGAATGTATCTGGCAAGTCGTAAAAATGTTGATACTGAACGTATCAGTAAAATGTTCATTGACAATATGTTTCATTTGCATCCCACCAAATAATCCCATTTTGTAATACAATATCTTCTGAATACAGCATTATTAAATAATTGTATGGTTGTGTTTGGGCACAAACAGCACTTGGTTAAAGTTCGGTGAACATCGTGGTCTGGTTCAATACAGAAAAAGTCAGCAGTGTCTTGAGGCATGAGGCACTACGAACCTTTCCCTAACTTTAACTTTAGGCTTAATCAAAGTGCTTTTGTGGCCTAATCTTACCACAGACAGGAGTCAGACTGGTCTCTGGTTTCTTTTTACATCCTCCATCCTCCCAAACCTCCTCCCTGTGACTCCGGTGTGGTACATAAAGTACATGTAACAACATAAAAAAAACACAAGACAGGCAGCGATTAGGTTTGTCATTATATTACTATCTAAACATTATATCAACACCAGGAGTTGAAATACCAGTGCTGCAGGAGACAGCGCTGAAGTAATGCTGTGCACATCTGTGTATTCCAACATGTATTGGTGCAGGATCCTTAAATCCTTTAGTTTTTGCGCAGTAATGAAAGGTCCAAGCAACGTTATCCTTAAATACACTTCCTTAACCCCTCTCCTGCTTTCCTTTATTCCTATTCCCTTAACTTGTAATTCAAATTTGTTCACCTAAATCTGTTTTTCTTAAGTTATGGGTTTAGATCCTGAAAGGCTCCCACAGCCATATATCTGGGGGATCATGGGGCCCAGGGAAGGACTATACATAGATGTGGCTGAGAAAGTTTAACAGCTATTCTGTGCCTGCCTTCTTGTTTGAGAGCCAGAGCTAATCCGTCCCCTCTGTCACTGCAGGAGCCCTGTCCTACGCTGAACTGGGGACTTGTATTAAAAAGTCTGGTGGACATTACACATATATACTAGAAGCCTTTGGACCTCAGATGGCTTTCATAAGGCTATGGGCTGATCTCATTGCTATAAGGTAATGTATGCCTCCTTACCTCGAGTTTACTGAACCTAACCTTGAATCTGCATTAATCAATCATTTATATTCACGATTGGTCCAATCACGATGTGTCATGTGAGAGGGTTCCATTCCACTCCACACAGAATTATCATCCAATTCTGCAGTTCCCCTCAGTTCTAAGGAGCGTTTTAAAAAATTTCAGTTCATAGTTTTGGTTTTGCAGCGCACGACTTTACTGTTTTGGTTCACTGTCAGCGCTCTCATCAGTCTGATGAACCATTTGTAAACTACCTGCTCAGCAGCAAACAGCAGACAGACACAGACATAGAGACTAGCTGAACATAGTGGAGCATATAGCAGTTAAAGAGCCAGATATTTCTGAGGAGTTGGGGAAGGCCTCACCTTACAGGGCAGCTGAATTCTTGTGATATCACAAGTAAGGTTGTGACAGTATAACTGAGATATTATAATTGATGGTTTTCATACCGTGTGCATTTGCTTATATACGGTATTGAAAAAAAATGACATAAATGAGTGTGTGTGAGAGTTGAAGCTACAGACAGGAGCTGAGAGGACCTACAGTATATTTTAATTGTAGATAATCATAGGACATCATCTTAAGACCTCACAGCTGATGTTATTTTTCATTTAGTAGGTAATATAACGTACTACAGTGCTGCTAATATGTAAACTAACTAACATGCCTTCGTTATACAACATATTATAGTTACATGCTTTAAAGAAGAAATAAGGTTTATAGTTCTGTTCTCATTCCTTTAAGGGTCATTTTAACTGTAAATAATAATAATAATAATAATAATAATAATAATAATAATAATAATAATAATAATAATAATAATAATAATACTACCGTATACTGTGAAACCCTGGTATTTGGAGACGGTCACTATACAATGAAAATCTCACACCATTACAACCCTAATCACAAGATCCACGAGATACCACGAAAATCCATCATGTCAGGCTTCAAGTAATGCGTGCTTTGAGGAGCTGCTGGCAGCTACGGCCGTGGTTTTGGTGTATGTGACACACAAAGGGTTAGCATAGATTCTGCAATAGCATCAAGTATTTTTTGTGCCTGCCTTTTTCCAAACTCTCACATAGTTCTGCTTTTCAAACCACCTGCCGTTTCTGTTTAGTGAAGACCAAACTAAAGCTAAAAGAGAGTGAATATTGGACTTATATTTGTCAGGTGGCCAGTAGCACAATTAAAAAACGTATTGCTAATCTTGCTACGTCACCGCAGGATGCATCAATAAACAGCTGATTGCTGATGGATAAAAATCTTTCCTGTACCTTTCAACTGTGGTAAACTCACACAAATCACAGGAATTTGCGCCATTAACCAAATTGCAAAGCTTCTTAACAGTGCTAACCTTTGAGGGAGCCAAAAACCATGAGATTCCAAAATTGAAGGGTCTGTTTTATTAGCTTTTGCGCCATGCAATTTTATACAACCTTTCATTACAAAAGAGGCAGGGTGTGCAAACGTCTCAAAACGTCCACAGAAACTTCTCAACCAGAGCTGAATACTGCTGTACATAGCACATGTAGGAAGCAAATAAAAGCTCTATCTGGCTGTGACCTCGTGAGGTGAGATACTGAGTTTAGTTTAGACCAGTGAAGTGAGAAAATGCTCCGTATGCAGCTGTGTATGTACACAGCCATCTCCATGATAACTGAGCAATCTCCACTTATTAAGACACCACTCAAAATGTCTGTCAAATGTCTGTCGAAGTGTAAGTAGCTAGTAAGTGTAACTTGAATTCAGGTTTTATTTATTTTTACAACTTTCATGCACAGGTTCATCAGCCACCATAACCCCACATCTGTGTATGTACACAGCCAAGACGAATAGTATAAACAGTCTAGTGGCTATCCTGAGCTGCCCAATTTTATGCTGGCCTCGGGCTAGCGGGACTCAATGGAAACCATGGGAAATGAACAGAGACAGAGGCAGCGAACGCAAACAAGAACGAGGGAGACAAAGAGAGATTTCCCTAGCTTCAGCAGCTCAGTGGCTGTTGTGGGAAATGAAGAGCGAAACACTGATGAGCCATAAGATGAGCCTGTGGGATTGGCCAACCTTATTTGATTCTTATTGAAGCCAAGCCTATAGCTGCCCATCAGATATTAGACACACACACACACACACACACACACACACACACACACACACACACACACACACACACACACACGGGCTGAATAACTGCATAATAGCTGCTACAACAGAACTAACATGGAGATGTGGGGTTATGGTGGCTGATGAACCTGTGCATGAAAGTTGTAAAAATAAATAAAACCTGAATTCAAGTTACACTTACTAGCTACTTACACTTCGACAGACATTTGACAGACATTTTGAGTGGTGTCTTAATAAGTGGAGATTGCTCAGTTATCATGGAGATGGCTGAATTATCATCACAGAAGGGGAAGTTGGTCATGTGATGTGGTCACATAAGACACAATGCTTATTATTTTCCATATAAGAACATTCCATATAATATTTACCACATTATACTATATAAGTCTGTAAAAAGCAGACGTCGAGTTAGGAGAACTGACATATACAGTTGATAACATGTTAGCAGAGAGCTGGCTAATTACAAATCCAGCAGACAGCAACATTCTTTTTGGAGTTACGTTTGTGTCCACTGACTCCTTTTAGCTCTGTTTTAGTCTCCACCGACTCCTGAGAAAAGCCTGCCTGCTGTTCGCTGCTGAGCAGGTCGTGTACTGTGGGTATATCAGAGCTTACTCACTGCAAAACAAATACAATGTGATGAAAGATGTGATGACACTCCGGAGAGCTGCTGTGTTGACAGATTATTCTGTGTATATCATCATCATGAGTGAGACATTTTGTAGTTGTAGACATGTAGTTCTTTGCTTCAATGCTAAAGTAAAACCATTGATTACAGGCACTGTACCATTACCTTTAATGTAATATTTTATATGTTTGCAGTTGTAGCAGCCCATGCTATTGATATGTTTGTGTGTCTACCTGTGTGTCTGTGTATCTCCTCTAGGCCTGCAGCAATGGCAGTCATTTCTCTGGCTTTTGGCCAGTACATCCTGGAGCCTCTGTTCATGCCCTGTGTCCCCCCCCCCATGGCTGTCAAACTGGCCACCGCCATCAGCATAAGTACGTATGTATACCTAGACTACCGTTACATTAATATGTCATCGTGACAATGTGTCGGAATGATGTTATATTTTTGAAATGTTTGTAAATGATGAGGAGGGCAGTGGTGGAATAAATATTTTTGTCCTTAACTTAAAGCAACATTATTGAACTATTTTATCATAAAATAAATTCAAAATAATGTTGATGCTACACTGACTCACAGAGAAGGGAGAGCTTGCTATGTCTTGTGTTGTTGAACTTACAAGATGTTTGGCTATATTAGCAAAGTTGTTGTCTTGCTAGCATTTGTAAGAAATATAAGTTCTGTAATCATAACATATGCTCGTGTTAAGTAAGAGCTCTCCATATTTACGATAGCAGTGTACAAGTGAAGTGCACTCTGAAACTGTAGGGGGGCTAAAATGCAAAAATAACACATTTTGTATTATACTACAATGTCAGAAATACTCCATCACAAGGAAAATTTATTTATAAATGCACTTAAGTACAATTACGGTTGTGGTGCCGTATGAGTGGCAGCCTGGAACACTTGCTCTCTGTTATTTTTTGTTTTCAGTTTCATCTTCTCTTAGATTGTCTTAACCAGACAGAAGTATCATAAGAAAAATATTTATAGTAAGCAAAAAAAGGGTGTTACAAAAATGTCAGTTAAGCTTTATCTATTCAGGAAATGTCAAGCTCAAGACCTCGTTAGCAACAAACTGCATCTTCTCAAGATTACAACAACAAGTGTATTTCTTCAAACCAGCCATCACACACACACACACACACACACACACACACACACACACACACACACACACACACACACACACACACACACACACACACACACACGACATGATCAAACATAATATTGGTTCATTATTTTTGACACTTTAGCATTTTACTTTTATATTTGGTTGATCATTGTATGTAAATAATATTCAGAGTAACTACAGCATTGAAATACATTTAGCTCAAGTTCTTGAGAAAATGAACTTAGTTACATCCCACCACTGGAGGAAGAAGAGGACAATGTCAGCTGTTCACATGACTATCTTTATCTTACCAAACCTGTCCATTCAATGAAAACACAGACCACAACATGAACAGACATGACTGCAACTGCACCAGCATGTATAATACAACCTACAGTGACATTGGCTGGATACTGGATAGCTCAGGGAAGAAAGTACTCAACTGTGCTGCTTCTAAGCCCAAATCAAATCCTCCTATTGTAATCTCAATCACAGTAAAGCAACATTCATGAGTCATTTTGAATACTTTATTTAACTGAATAATGATGTTGTCGTTTTGTGCCCACTCTGTCCTATAGTTAGACCAGGTGCAGGATAAGAACTTCAATGAAAGAACATATGGAGAGTATTGGATTAAAGCTTCCAAACCAGAACAAAAAAGGCAACGTTTCCACCCTACACCAGGCATACGGCCAACACGACAATTACATGTTGTGTTAAACAAGCACGTAGTCCTGCTGATGTCATCAACAGCACTTATAATACCTTCGGACACATTATCCAAAACGGAATTAATTGCAAAAGAGTTACAGAAATCACAAAGATTATACAAAATAGACTTTTTCCGAAGAGCAAAGTCACATTAAATGACGTACACACTGGTTTTGGTGTGGAACCTTTCATTTTTCTCTGCTCTTCTTGATCCAGGTGGGCCAGCAGAATGTTTTAACAGACCTGAGATCTGCAACACTGACAACCTGTCCATACTACTTCAGTGGCAGTGTAGGCAAGCTGTCACAGTCAGCCCCAAAACAAGAAAGAGCAGCATGTGTGGATTGGGGTTTGATCAGGTTTTCAATGGTTATAGTTGCTCAATGATCTCAACTGATCAACCCTGGCGCTTGACAAATGATCAAAACAAGATTATGTTCAGTGGTACGGGTAATGTGAGGCAAATAAAACACAGTTAAAAAGATCATTAACTGTTGAATTGTAATGAGACACATTTGAGTCAGACATGCCCCTTGTCCATCCACCATCCTGCTCATGAAGGACACACTACTTGTCACTGGACAGGAATTGTGTAATATAAAATTGCGCAATAGCAACCTAAATGTGTGCCTCTCTTTCTCTGTCCCTGTAGCTTCTGTTATGTACCTGAACAGTATGAGCGTTACATGGACAAATAGGATTCAAATCTTCCTCACCTTCAGCAAACTGCTGGTCATTGTCATCATCATAGTGCCTGGAATGTACCAGCTCTTTAAAGGTAAGCCACTTCATCACCACCATTATTATCATCACCTCTAAAAGCCTCTATTAGCAATATACTATACCATACTAGAGCCCCAAATACCCCCAAGAAATAATATATAATAATAATAATAATAATAATAATAATAATAATAATAATAATAATAATATAAAAATACGAAATAAGAAATAAGAAAAATACCCCCACTGCTGATTGGTCAGAGAGAATCATCAAGACACGGGAGAGCCAGCACAAACACGACTTTGTTAAATATCAAGCAACCATTAATAACGGGAAAAAAATGTTACACTAGACCCAGATTTTGAAATAAACTACATCGTACAGTACGCCGTACAATTGACGTAGTGCAGACATTTGGTTGCTGAAGAGAGGATTCAGTGAGTGTCGCGTCGCTATGGCGATCAGCTGAGAATCCTGCCTACACTGAGCGTCGACTATCTGCAGTGGAAAAAGCAATAGAGAAGAGGAACTGGCTCCAAAAGTGAGCTAAGTGGAGTCGAGCCGATCCTTGGCGCGGAAATGAAGTGTTGGATATTTGTTTGCAGGAACGTTCTCAGATTTCACACATAATGCTCAGCTGTAACAATTAAAACACTTCCTTTGTCTCACACAACAACATGCACTGTAAATATAACCTTGAAGCCTTGAGGGCCATGATACACAGCTGCTCACAGCAAGCAACAACTCACAGCTGGTGTTATAAGAGGCCCTGCACCCTCAGTTATGGACCACACTATAAAACCTGCCTGTGTGTATACAGCTTTACTACACGTGCGATATTGCTGAATTTTCACCTCAGCTATAAACCCAACTGGAATAGTCTTTACATATCATATATACATGTTACTGAAAATGACCTCTCTTAATCATTAATCACATTCCTTGAGCTGCTGACCATCTTAAGCCAACAACACGACCAGATCCTGATGATTACAGCTGTTCATGCTCTGACCCTAAACTGTATGCCTGATACCTGCTGAGCTCTACAAATTGCAGACTCCAGTTTCATTTTATTATAGAAACATCCAGCTCTCTTTAACACAACTTAATACAGAAGGTAACTGAGACTCCCGGGGCCCCGGAGGCTCCGTATTTATTGTGTGTCAGTTGGTTTGTGATCATTTGATTGATTGCAAATTTGATTGGGAATATCCACCTCAAAAAACCCAATACCAACTCAAATGATAAGGCCATTCAGGAGAGTCTTGGATGATTGTCTGTGTTATGAAAATGTACTTAATGCGTATTCTTAAATACATATCAATTTACCACAAATGGGGCCCCTTATCTATTTTTTGCCCCAGGGTGCCTCTATCGGATTAACTTGACACTAGTAATATCTGTATTTACCCCTGCATTCCTTCACACAGTGATCATTATTACAAACTATTCATGTATTTCAACAACTCAATGCATTATTGTCCCATTAGACAGTTTGTATGAGCAGTTTTTGTTCATAAATGTGAGCTCCTGTATTCAACACAACACTGATTACATTGAGAGGGATTTAATCTGTCTGACATACAGAAGAATCTATTTATCCAAGCTAATAAGGCGTACGAGTAAGAGTACTCCTCCATTCACGTGTTTTATTGTTAAATCTACTTTTATGATTATTAGTATTGTTATTGTTATGGCTATGATCACTCCTGGTCTTGTGTAAGAACTACTTGCACAGATTATTAAACTGCTGCAACATTCCCTATTTATTTAGGGTGCTTCAACAAGTTCAACAAGAAGAAATGTGTCCGTGTGTGTGTGTGTGTGTGTGTGTGTGTGTGTGTGTGTGTGTGTGTGTGTGTGTGTGTGTGTGTGTGTGTTTGCAGGAGAGACCAAAAACTTTGAGAATGCCTTTGACCTGAACAATGTGAAGCTGTCTGGTATGCCACTGGCCTTCTACTCGGGGATGTATGCATACGCTGGGTGGTAGGTATGGTCCTCACACACACACACACACACACACACAAACACACACAAACACACACACGCATACACACACACACACACACACGCACATGATCAAACATAATCTTAGGCGGTCTCAGTTTATTGTATATCAATTTGTATGTTTTCACTTAATTCCTACATCCATTACAAATGGTCTACTATGTATTAATGAATGTGGGTAATACAATATGTGTTTCCTTTTGCAGGTTCTATCTGAACTTTGTGACAGAGGAGGTTGATAACCCTGAGCGGCAAGTTTTTTTCATGTGTTGGCTGTATTATTATTATCTGTATTTGCTGAATTTAAACCCTAACGGAACATATTCCCCAGCACAAAGCTAAATTATACCATATCCTTAAGTAATCAATATTTTTGTATGAACAACATCAACTCCTTTCAGAGTCGATCATAGTGATTAACCCACAAAGAGGTCTCTCCAGCTCTTCGGAGAGCTTTTTTTTACATTACAGGTCATTTAGCATATGCTCTTATCCAGAGCGACTTACAGTGAACTAACTACAGGGACAGTCTCCCTGGAGCAGCTCAGGGTTAAGTACCTTGCTCAGGGGTACAATGGTGGCAGCCCTGGTACTGAACTCACAACCTGTTCTGTTTGGAAGCCGTACCACTAGACCACTAGGCCACCAACCACCATTTTAGTGTTGTTCAGCTCATTGTTTTGGTCTGCAGCTTTACTGTATTGATTCCCTCTTATGGCTCTCATTAACCTGGTTTCCTGCTGAGCAGCTAGTGTTCAGTGGGTTAGGCAGGCTAAACCCACTGAACACTAGCCGCTCAGCAGCAAACATAGTGGAGCATTTAGCAGATAAAGAGCCATGTATTTTTCTCAGGAGTTGGTGGAGACCAAACAAGTTGTGTGTGTATCAAAGTGTGACATAGCTTCTTCCCCTGTGTCATAGAGCTCCATGGTTGTCCATTGATAATTAACACTATTAAAAATACATCAATGAGTCACACTATAGATATAGAGACTACATTTCACTGTGTGCTGTGCTGTGTACATGTGTGATGAGAAAAAGAGGATTCACGTATTTACACGATTACGAAGTAGAACACTAAATGTGGATTAATCCTTCAGCAGTGAAGTCAGAAAGTATTCAGAGACTAAAACATTGTTAGAGTGTTAAAGTGCTGGCCATTCCCAGCCTTCACTTGTTTGTGCTGGCCATGATGATTTGAATAGCAGCATTTATTTGACTATGTATAGTATATCCTCCTGAAATATGTTAACTAAGTGCATTTATAGCCCCCAGCAACACTCTTTTGTTTCTATGAATAAAGCAGAGAAAAGGGAAAGGTAGAGGTCATCATAGAGATGAATGACATGTGAATGACAGTGCACTGCGTCTGTTATTATCCCTGCTGCCATCAGGACTCTGCCATTAGCCATCTGTATCTCAATGGGGATTGTGACTTCCTGCTATGTGCTGACCAATGTGGCGTACTACACTGTGATGTCAGCAGAGGAGCTCCTGGCCTCGGAGGCGGTCGCTGTGGTAAGTAATTGTAATATTGTAATACTTTTTAACCACGATGGAAAGGCCTGAAAAATATTGTCCGAATGAAAATATTATTTCCTGGCTAACTGAAACATTATAATGATTGACTTGTTGAACTAGTCAGGTCATGTTTTATATCTTAGTGTAAACTAAAATAGCAGCACCATTAATATGGTGCATCCAGTTAACCCACTGGGGGGGTTATATAACATAACACAAGAGTTAGTTATTGCAGTCTGGCCCGTTTATTTGGATTTCTTGTCAACACAAAACACACATTGTTTAGATTCGGTGTGGCTTACACCTCCAGAAGATATCATTATCTCCTTTCATTCGCTCCACTGCGAATAAACATCTAGGAAAAAATGAATCCTAGAGAAAAAGATGCTCCTTACATCTCCATAACTTGACAGAATCATCACAATTTTTACATTTTCTTGAGTGTGAAGGATAGTGTGTACATCCATGTGTACATTGCAAAAAAACTGATACATGTTTATTCATCTCCTTTTAATCGGGCCAAATTGTCAAAACAAATAGAGGCTAAAAAACGAGCTCAAGTTGTTGCCAACAGCTAACTGATTGACTATGGTAACAATACACTCCCAAAACCCCAAATCCCCCACATTATGGGTATTTGATCATTTAGAGCACACCTAGAAGTAAGACAAAGAATCCTAATAGGGTTGAGCAATATATGGCCACAACTATGACAGCATATGTGGACTTTTACTACTGTCCCTCTTGTTTCCCAGGTATTATTCTTTACATTTGAAAAGTAACCAGCTGTCAACAGAGTTTAGATTTGGAGTTCTTGCCATTTGCGGCCTTGGCTCTTCTGCAGTGATGTGTGCTACTGAAAGCATTGAGCTGAGGTCTCACCTCTCTGCTGTTAGTGATGTTTACTCTTAATGTAAGCACCGCGGTTGCCTTCCTGCACTTAACATTTACTTTATTAGCAAAGTGTCTCAGCTTTCCAGCAGCTGTTAATGTGATTGTTCCAGCCCAGCCCTGTTAATGCTAATTACATCCCCTACATCCCCTAATAACAGTCATCATTGCTTATTAGACTGCAGACTGCTATCAGTGCTACTGTAAGCCTCTAGCTGGGGAAGACTCATTCACTAAGAGATCTCTGATCTTTTCTAATGCAGTTACTTTTATTGCCCTTTGTAGGATGAGCGATAGGAGAGCCTTAAGAAAGGTGTTAAGAGGATTTATCTGTTCTTAGAACGCTGTGATGTGATACAATAATTACACTCTGTTCTTTTATTCTCACAGACAGATGGAAAAAAGTTTACATCTCAAACTTAATTTGTCGAGAAGTTGTCTGGGTTGAGTTGAGGAGTCTAGCCTCAAGGCACAATTATTATCATTTTATACCGCATAAATTAAAGGTATGTTCACGTAATGTAAGAGTGTGAAGGGTAGTAGGTGGGAAGAGTTGAAGAGTTGGAAGAATTACATTCAGATAATTGTCCTTGTGTGTTATATTGTGACGAGCCTGAAAAGAACTACAGTGTTTAGTTAGTGAAGAGCCTGGAGGGAACTGTGGTGTGAAACTCTGTAGTCAATGAACACAAAGCACAGGTGAGGTTGTGTGGACGATGGATTTAGAGGGTATCAGGACTGTAACTTCAGTGACCAACGTGAGATTACTATATTTACCAAGCTATTCTTTGTTGGGAGATTAGCTAACATTTAATGTTTAAGGTTTAAGGTTTTATCCTACCCAACTTCTTTCCCACCTGGTGAATGTACAACAACATGTTCCCAGTGATATTTACCAAGCAGGACTGTCACACAGAATGTGCTGTACTGTAATGTTCTCGACTTGAGCAAAATGCTGTGAAAGTAAAATATTTGTTCTCATTCTTTTGTGGCTACCCTAATGAGTCTATTTGTTGACCTCTGTTGGTTTCTGGTCGGATGACACACCACCTCTATGTGTAATAGGATTATAATAACCACTTGATCCAAATAATTTCCACCTGGTCCACTTCCTTTCACAATTTCCTAAGCAGGTCATGGCAAAAGGCACATTATTAAAAAAAACTAGCCAAGACAACAGAACAAAAACAATGGCATTCCTCAATCTCAACATTATAAAGAGTACAGTGTATGCCTGCTCTTTATGCCCTGAGATAACTTCAAATGATTTGGCAATATATAAATAAAATGTAACTGAAATAAATTTCATGGTGGAGACCTGTTTTTTTTTATAAATCCCTGAACATAACTGCACACATTGTAATCTTTGTGTTTTCTGTACTGAGTAAAATACATATTTTTCAGGAGTAATGCAATTTAAGTAGGTGGAATGCATGAAACTTGGGTTCTTTAATGCCTCACTGCTCAGTTAGGAATATTTAACAGTTTTAAAATAGAAGTCAAGCATACTAAATAGTGTTGCATCATTGTTGAGTGTTTGCTTAGAAATAATGTTAAGTGACAGAATCGTTTCAGTGTCCTTTTGTATACAACTACTAATACAAGACAAATTCAAATTATTTCCCCTTACAGCCCATGCTTATCCATACAAGCATGGGCTGTGATTAATCAGCCCTGAATGGCTTCATGAATAATAAGCAGCTTTTGCTCCTACTTCTGCATGACCCATTTATGACAATTACTGCCAGCAGCCCTGCCAACTGCTCTAATTGTATAAAACCAGCTTCAGTTAATAAAATAAGACAAAACCCAATTCAATAAACTGATAGCTGGAGACTTAGATACATTCACGGCAGAGCTTTGTCCTTTAAAAAGAAGTATTCAACATTTGGGGAAATACACTTGTTTTACAGATCTGGAGTGAGAACACGGACGACTGAAGAGGAGAGAAACAGCTCGCCAAGCTCTGTCTCAAAAATACTCCTACCGAAAGCTGTAAAGCTCACTAATAACCATGTTGCATATTGTTTATAATGTATGTACACAAACATAAATGTAAGAGTGACAGTTTGATGTTTTAGTGGGACTTTCATGTTGGAGCTATTTCTTGACGATCTCGCTACTAGCAACAAGCTAACTACTTTTTATCTAAGATGTGACACATTCTTCACTAGGTAATGGAGAGTTTCTTAACCGATAAGATAGCAAGATCTTGTGAATAATGTTATACATCATGATGTGAAATTAATGAATAACATACCTTGTCATGAGTTAGTGGGCAGATACACTGCTGACATATGCTGGTGGTTTATCTCATCCTTATATTACAATCTCAACGCTCACTTTGCTCTCTGTCTGTGTCTCCCTCTGCTTCTGTCGTCACAGACCTTTGCAGAGAAGCTGATGGGGAACTTCTCGATAGCGGTGCCGGTGTTTGTGGCCTTGTCCTGCTATGGCTCCATGAATGGCTGCCTCTTTGCCTTATCAAGGTACAGACATGCTTCCTCTTTACTGGCTGTAAGTGTTGAGTTTTATCAACAGAAGCTTAACAGAAATCCAAAAACAGCTAATTTAAAGACGCAGAAAAGCTTCTTACTAAAATATTACAAAATACATGTATAATAATATAATAAATAATAAGAAAAAAAAAATATGCCTGCTTCACAAAAGCCACTATTAGAGAGTTTGTGGTGTGTACAGTGACATGAGCAAGTTGCACAGGTAGTTTGTACCCTAATAGTGTTCAGGTTACTGATACTCTTTGTTTGTCTGTGAACATACAGTTCCCTTAGACTGCAAATAATCTCATAACGTAAGATTATAATGAGTTTGGTTTAGTCATAAATCAATTCAATATTAACTACATTCTTAATGTCATTTTTGTTAAAATGTGTGTGTGTGTGTGTGTGTGTGTGTGTGTGTGTGTGTGTGTGTGTGTGTGTGTTCGTTCACCAGAATGTTCTACGTGGCCTCACGTGAAGGACATCTCCCTGAGGTTTTGTCTATGATCCACGTCCGCAGACACACTCCACTGGCTTCTGTCCTCATACTGGTCAGTTTACTGTAACATGGAACTGACAACACTGAATATCAGTAATACTCCAATATGAATGAACAACTATTGAAAACAAGCGAATAGCAATTAGTATTTAACAAAAGTCTTTAATGACAACATCATTACCAGCACTGAAACAAATAATACTCAACATACTCTTAATTATCATCTGCTGGTAACTATTGCACAGCATAGTATCGTTCCTATGGTTTCCTATACATTGCCTGCTGACATATGGTTAAAGTAAAACTCTCGGACAGTGTCATTTATATAAACATCGGTTAAGTCACTATCTAGCGCCGAATGAGGTAATGTGGTGACATTCACAGGGTAATTCACAAGATGCGATAGAGCAATTAACACTTATCACCATAGGTGGCAGCAAAGAGAACAAAACGGAGATCTTTGAGATTTAAACTTTAAGCAATTGACCTACATACAGTTTGCTTGAGGTGTCCTGATAATAGATTTTAATCGACATCTGGCAGCCAATCACAAACGGGAATATTTTATTTGGCCATGGTAAAAACAAGTATATGTGTGTGTGTGTGTGTGTGTCTGCAGTACCCTATGACCATGCTCCAGCTGTTTGTAGGAGACATCTACAGCCTGTTAAATTTCATGAGCTTCCTGCGGTGGCTGTTCATTGGTGTGGTGGTGCTGGGTTTAATCTACCTACGATATACAAAACCTGACCTCCCCCGCCCCTTTAAGGTCAGTGTTTCCACAGCTGTTCACAGCTGTAGCTCTACTGAATCTGAATGTGTGCCACACTGTGTTACCTATATAATACAAGTCATTCAACTTCTTTGTATTCCACAGTAACTCACCTTGTTCTTGGAGCTGTTTCATTTAGCTGAGAAAATCTTTATTTGTGTTCAAAAGGAACATGTGAATGAGTTAGTTCCAAAAACAGTTGACATACAGTATATGATATAGTATATGATAGTATATGTAATAACAGACATCACTGCTGACCTGTCCACAGGTCCCGCTCTTCATCCCAGTGGTGTTCTGCTTCACATGTTTCTTCATGGTCTTCCTGTCTCTGTACTCGGACCCGTTCAACACAGGGATTGGATTTGCCATTTCCCTCACTGGCATCCCAGCCTACTATATCTTCATTTACTTTGACCAGAGACCAAAGTGGCTTCAGAGGGCATTAGGTAAGTCTTAACTAATAGTTGCAAATACAATAGAACTACCTATTCAACAGCACAAACTAGAATAGATGGATCATGTATGGGATGCATGGTCACGCTGAACCTGTATTTCATGTAACCCAGAGTTAAAGCAGTACTCCACATACGAGTCCGTTCCCTCGGCACGGACAGGCAGCTGCAGAATGTCTGAGAAAACAACCCCCATGATTTCTCCATTGTGCAACACAGTACCACATTACATTTCTTTTATGTTTTTACAAAATGTACACTAAACATACACACTTATAAGGAAAGCTTTCTGTTTTCAGAAGTAACACACTTTTAAAAATGTTACCCCAAATGGTTGGTTATTAGGTTACCCACATTAGCCAAGAGCTCATATTAGCTGCAAATACCACATATATATTATATTAATATTATATTATATATTATAATATTAATATAATAATTTTAGTAAAAATTAAAGTTGAAAAACTATGCAAAGATATTTAAAAAATATATGTTTTTGCCATTTTCCAAAGGTTCCAACGAATGTAAAGAATGTAACCAGCTACCACATCGTTTGATGAGTAGTAGCATTACAATTTATTTTAAAGAAAATTCTTTCCAGATTCCAGATGTTTGACTTTACAAAAGCTGATTAACAAAAGGGGTTGAAGCTCTACCGGTGGAGAAGTTTTTAATGGTTGAAAGTCACTTGAAAACCAGATTTTGATGGATGGAATTGTTAAATAGTTCCATTTCCCCGGCCTAAGAACTCAAAGATAAGGAAGGAAGTGAGTCAAACCGGCAGCAACATATCCCTAACAGATCACGTTCATTTCGCGATGCTAATATGTGTCTAACATTTCACCTTATACAACATAAGATGAAGTCATTGTCTGGTTTCCTTTGTGTCCCCAGATTCCTTCAACAGAACCGTGCAGATCCTCCTGGTTGTCGTCCCCGCTGAGCAGTAACACTTCACAACAACTCCATCCCCTGCTTGGTCTCTCAGATCGCTTACATACTGAGCTGAAGTCAACTCACAGAGGGAAACTGCTGTTGTACTCTCCAAAACTCCTCTGGGACAAAGACTGAAAGTTCTAAATGTCTCTGCTGAATGTGAGTTTATATATTGTGTTTTATTAAAGGATAGACATTTATGTTAAAAAAGTGAAATTTGTTGTCATTGTTTTTGTGAGCATTATTTATTGATTATTTATGTAAGAGTAAACACTGCAAACTAAGTGTGTGTCGGGACAGAGTCACTGCACATGATACAAACATTGTCTGGACTAATGTTTTTTTTATTAATATATATTGTATATAAAAGGCTTAACCACAGGACACGTGCCAATAAACAGGAAGTCTGTAGACATAAATAAATTGATAAATAACAGCAGCAACCAAGGTTGTTTTATGTCATGTGTTAATCCAGAATTATATTAATATCTAAATTCCTCAGTAACTCTAAAACCATACGGCGCTTCGCTGTGGCTAATTAACAATTATGCTGTTAGTACTTGCCAAAAGGCCAAGATTGAAATATGGTTGTTATCCGATCAACCTGCCCTCAAGCCAGTCTGTCCTCAACCAAAGAGAGTTGAAAGATGCCGACCACATGCTGCAAAACACACATAAGTTAAAAGGCTGAAACTGCAGAGATGGTCGTCCTTCGCTGTGAGTTTGTCACTGCAACACTTTTCACAGTACATATAGTTATTTCATCCAGTTGTAATATACAATATTGATTAGTGCAGTTTTCCAATGTTTTCCAGAGGGCCCCGTCGGTGCTAAAAACAGAGACAACTGGAAGGTTATTGGGAGAGTGCAGACCTCTGCCAAGGTCGTGAAACATAATGCGTGTATCTGACCTGTGATTCATATCTGCTTCCAGTTTTAATGGGTTCTTCAGTGGACTCTGCAGATGTAATAATCACTTTGGCATAAAATATATTTCAGATTTGAATAAGAACCCATCTTTTGTGTCAGGTTGGTGTGTCCCTCTATCAGCCCGGGTGTAGCATGCAGATGGTCCAGCCCTTAACATTATGACATTTGCCCTTTGATTTAAATGTTATTATGACTTTCCCTCAGCTTCCAACTCTCCTGTGGTACTCCAGTCACATTTCACATTAGCCAGGCAGCAGCAGCGCCTTGTTCCCTGCATCCGGAATGAAGTTGCTTGGCCCTCTGCAGCCTGGTGTGGTTAAAGTCTTACTCCAAGGGTGTGTGTGTGAGTGCGTGTGTATGTGTGTGTGGCGTGCAGTCTGCTGATGTGGCTGTTCTCCATTCCTCCTGGGTGGGATTTGCAGGTAATCTGTCTGTGTAACCGCTGCCCTGTGGCACACTACATTCCCTCTCAGCACTGTAAATGGAGGGCTTTTACTGCTGATGAGAGGATGGCAGCAGGATGGAAGGAGACAAAATGCCCCGGAGCTTCCACTTTAGCGCTGAGCCATAAAAAAGCTGTGTTAAACTCAGCTAGCATTAGCCTTTGTGAGAGCAAAGCTAGTTTACCACACTGCTGATGGTTCAGAGGCTGCAACTGCTCAGCTGTTCCTTTAACATGTATTTAAATGACTTCACAAGAGCTTTAATTAACAGATGAAGGGCAACCCCACTTTGTAAGGCTTTATAATCGACTTCATAGTCAGGTAGATGTTACTTTGTGGTACACCCTAAATGTCTCTGGCAACATCTGGAGCAGCAAGGACAGTTGAATACAGTGCAAATAATGTATCAACCTAAATGTTGGCATGATCCTAAAGGAAATACAGGTGGCTTTTAATATAGATAACAGGATCACATGTTTTTATCTACCTGTTTGCACGTGTATTTTCAAATTCACATATGAATGAAAAGTGTCATTTTAGTCATAGTATTCATGTCCTGCTCATTGTTTGCAGGTGTCCACTCCACCAGGAAGACCTAAAAATAGGAAAAAAAGGAGCTGTCCACTGCTTTAGCATCCACGGTTTGACTCCGGATGGATCCCCTCTTTTTGTTTAGCCACAAGGGAACGCCTTTGTGCTGGTCCAAAAGAAAAAAAAGTTTTTGAGAAACCAATATTACACTTTTAGTATGTTTCCAGGTGTTGGGGAGTACTACTGCATATCTGAAAAAAGTTGTATAAAGCCTTTTGTGTGTCCAGATAAATGTCCTCAAGTGATGTTACTTGGGTCAGCGTTGGTTGGGTCTGAAGACTACAAGTTAGAAATAAGTGATCTTACCCGGTCTCTGTAGCCCTGCTCATCTCAGCTGCAGCCAATTTAACATATCACACCTGAATCTCTGACACTGTTGCATTGTGGGTAATGGAGGCATCAGGTTTTGAAAACCCATTTCGGCCGCTTGTACCCGTGATCTCGTTCTTTCGGTCATGACCCAGCCTTCATGACCATAGGTGAGGGTAGGAACGAAGATCGACCGGTATATTGAGAGCTTTGCCTTCTGGCTCAGCTCTCTTTTCGTCACAACGGTGCGGTAAAGTGACTGTAATACCGCCCCCGCTGCTCCGATTCTCCGGCCAATCTCTCGCTCCATTGTCCCCTCACTCGCGAACAAGACCCCGAGGTACTTGAACTCCTTCACTTGGGGTAATGGCTCATTCCCTACCCGGAGTAGGCAATCCACCGGTTTCCTGCTGAGAGCCATGGCCTCAGATTTGGAGGTGCTGATCCTCATCCCAACCGCTGCACACTCGGCTGCGAACCGATCCAGTGACTGTTGAAGGTCACAGACCGAAGATGCCATAAGGACCACACCATCTGCAAAGAGCAGCGATGAGATCCTCAGGTCACCGAACTGCAACCCCTCTCCTCCACGACTACGCCTCGATATCCTATCCATGAAAATCACGAACGAGTCCGACTTACTGCCGAGTCTCCGGACACAACTCTCACTTTGGGCGTACAGGGATTGGATGGCCCTCAAAAGTGACCCCCTCACCCCATACTCCCGCAGCACCTCCCACAGTATCACCCGGGGGACCCGGTCATACGCCTTCTCCAGATCCACAAAACACATGTAGACCGGATGGGCGTACTCCCAGGCCCCCTCCAGGATCCTTGCAAGAGTAAAGAGTTGGTCTGTTGTTCCACGACCAGGACGGAATCCGCATTGTTCCTCTTCAATCAGAGGTTCGACTACCGGCCGAACCCTCCTTTCCAGTACCTTGGAGTAGACTTTACCAGGGAGGCTGAGAAGTGTGATACCCCTGTAGTTGGCACACACTCTCTGGTCCCCCTTTTTAAATAGGGGAACCACCACCCCGGTCTGCCAACCCCTAGGCACTGTCCCAGACTTCCACGCAATGTTGACGAGGCGTGTCAACCAAGACAGCCCCTCAACACCCAAAGCCTTCAGCATTTCTGGACGGATCTCATCAACCCCTGCGGCTTTGCCACTGTGGAGTTGTTTGACTACCTCAGTGACTTCCATCAGGGAAATTGACGATGATCCCCCATCAGCTTCCAGCTCTGCCTCAACCATAGAGGACGTGTTAGTCGGATTCAGGAGTTCCTCAAAGTGCTCCTTCCAGCGGCCGATAACCTTCTCAGTTGAAGTCAGCAGGGTCCCACCCTTGCTGTACACAGCTTGGATGGTTCCTCGCTTCCCCCTCCTGAGGTGCCGGATGGTTTTCCAGAAGCACCTTGGTGCCGACCGAAAGTCCTTCTCCATAGCTTTTCCCACACCCGCTGCTTTGCCTCTGACACGGCAGAAGCTGCCGCCCTTCTAGTCCTTCGATACCCTGCAACTGTTTCCGGAGTCCTCCCGGATAACATAACCCGGAAGGACTCCTTCTTCAGTCGGACGGCTTCCCTGACTACCGGGGTCCACCACGGTGTTCAAGGGTTACCGCCCTTGAGGCACCTAAGACCTTGAGACCACAGCTCATCACCGCAGCTTCAGCAATAGAGGTTTTGAACATCGCCCACTCAGGTTCAATGCCCCCAACCTCCACAGGGATAGCTGAAAAGCTCCACCGGAGGTGTGAGTTAAAGATCCCCAGGACAGGGGCTTCCTCCAGACGTTCCCAGTTCACCCGCACTACCCGTTTGGGTTTACCAGGTCTGTCCAGAGTCTTCCCCCACCCCTTGATCCAACTCACCACCAGATGGTGATCAGTCGACAGCTCCGCCCCTCTCTTCACCTGAGTGTCCAAAACATGCGACCTCAGATCAGATGATACGATTACGAAATCGATCATTGACCTTTGGCCTAGGGTGCTCTGGTACCACGTGCACTTATGAGCATCCTTATGTTCGAAAATGGTGTTTGTTATGGCCATTCCATGACTAGCACAGAAGTCCAACAACAAACGACCATTCGGGTTTAGATCAGGGAGGCCCTTCCTCCCAATCACGCCACTCCAGGTGTCTCCATCATTTCCCACGTGTGCGTTGAAGTCTCCTAGCAAGACTACGGAGTCCCCTACTGGAGCCCCCTGCAGGGCTCCATTCAGGGTCTCCAAGAAGGCCGAATACTCAGAACTGCGGATTAGGGCATAGGCACAAACAACAGTCAGAGTTTTCCCCCCATAACCCGAAGGCGTAGGGAGGCGACGCTCTCGTCCACCGGGATAAACTCCAACGTAGCGGCGCTCAGCCGGGGGCTAGTGAGTATCCCCACCCCGGCCCGACGCCTCACACCTATTCAGGAGTACGGTTCCAGAGCCAAGACTGTGCGTGGAGGTAAGCCCCACCAGATCCAACTGGTAGCGATCCACCTCCCGCACTAGTTCAGGCTCCTTCCCCCACAGAGAGGTGACGTTCCACGTCCCCAGAGCCAGCCTCTGCTGCCCGGGTCTGATCAGCAGAGACAGCGCACCCGACCCCAGCGGTTTTTCCCATGAGTGGTGGGCCCACAGGATGGATGGATGGGAGGCACCACGTAGCTTCTTCGGGCTGTGCCCGACCGGGCTCCGTGGCAAACCCGGCCACCAGGCGCTCGCTGTCGGGCCCTCCCTCTGGGCCTGGCTCCAGACGGGGGCCCCGGGCTTCCTCCGGGCAGGGTCTCTCCTTTCCTTTCCCTTTCTTTCATGAAGTCGTTTTTGAACCATTCTTGGTCAAGATGAATCTGTGGAATAAAAACAATTAAATCTATGATCCTGCAGTACTGTTTATTGTTAGATCAGTGGAGTACTCTTAAAATTGATTTTTTAATCATTAACATTACATTACAGTTCATTTAGCTGTCGCTTTTGTCCAAAGCGAAGTACAAAAAGTGCAAACAATCATGGAGATACAACTCCGAACAGCAAGAATCTTGTAAGTACAATAGCTTCAAATAGGTACAATCGTATAAGTGAACACTGTCTTTAAATAAGCCAGTTTGAAGTGCAACAACATAAGTGCAACATACAGAAACAATAAAATAAAAATTCAACTATTAGCTATAAATAAGCCAAACCAATATAAGTGCAACATACAAAGAACAGTTATTTTGTTTTCTTCATTCACCGAGATGCAGTCGAAACAGGTGAGTTTTCAGTCTGCGACGGAAGGTGTGAAGATTGTCTGCTGCCCTGACATCAATGGGGTGGTCGTTCCACCATTTTGGAGCCAGGATAGCAAACAGGCGGGTTTTGATTGAGGGAAATCTGGGTCCCAGACGCAGAGCAAAGTGAACGCACTGGGGTGTATGGTTCGACCATGGCCTGGATGTAGGAAGGGGCTGATCCACTCAAAGCACGGTAGGCCAGCACCAGAGTCTTGAATCAGATTTGGGCCGCCACTGGTAGCCAGTGAAGGGAGCGGAGAAGCGGTGTAGTGTGGGGGAACTTGGGTAGATTGAAGACCAGTCGGGCTGCTGCATTCTGGATGAGCTGTAGAGGTCGAATGGCACATGCAGGCAGTCCAGCGAGGAGGGAGTTGCAGTAGTCAAGGCGTGAGATGACAAGAGCCTGAACAAGAACCTGCGTCGCCTTCTGAGTCAGTAGGGGACGTATCCTCCTGATGTTGTACAGAGTGCATCTGCAGGAGCGGGTTGTTGCAGCGATGTTGGGACCGAAGGACAGTTGGTTGTCCAGCGTCATACCCAGATTCCTTGCAGTCAGAGTCGGGGAAACAACAGAGGTGCCGATGTTAATGTTAAGGTCTTGGATGGGAGAGCCCTTACCTGGAAGGAAAAGGAGCTCGGTCTTGTCAAGGTTGACTTTTAAGTGATGTGTGGCCATCCACCGAGAGATATCAGCCAGACAAGCCGAGATCCGTGCCTCCACCTGGGTTTCAGATCTTGGAAAAGACAGAATCAGTTGAGTGTCATCTGCGTAGCTGTGGTAGGAGAAACCATGCGAGTGAATGACAGAGCCAATTGAGTTGGTGTACAGTGAAAAGAGGAGAGGCCCCAGGACAGAGCCCTGAGGTATCCCGGTGGTGAGTTGACAGGGGTCCTACAGAGCCCCTCTCCAAGTTACCCTGTAGGTGCAATCCTTTAGGTAGGATGCAAGCAGGTAGAAAGCAGAGCCTCCCAGTTCTTGGAGGGTGTGGAGGAGGATCTGGTGGTTCACTGTGTCAAATGCAGCAGAAAGGTCCAGAAGGATGACAACAGAGGAGAGGGAGGCTGCTCTAGCAGCGTGGAGTTCCTCAGTAACAGCGAGGAGGGCAGTCTCAGTTGAGTGACCCGCCTTGAAACCAGATTGGTGCGGATCAAGAAGGTTGTTCTGGTGAAGGTAAGACAAGAGTTGATTAAAGACTGCACGCTCAAGTGTTTTGGAAAGAAAAGAAAGAAGAGGGACAGGTCTGTATCTGGATCGAGTGAGGGTTTCTTCAAGAGAGGGTTCACTCTTGCCTCCTTAAGATTGTTAGGAAAGCAACCAGATGTTAAGGAAGTGTTGATGAGATGGGTGAGAGGTCAAGAGCAATAGACTGGAGAAGGTGAGAGGGGATAGGGTCCAGAGGGCAGGTGGTAGGACGGGCAGAGGTAATGAGAGATAAAACTTAATTCGAAAAGAGAGTGGAGAAAGAAATAAGAGTGGGGGGAAGTGATGTGGATAGTAAACAAATGATGTTAGTCAGCAAGTCGGAAAATAAAGAGCGTATGTCATCTATCTTTTTTACAAAGTAGTTGACAAAGTGGGACGGTAGGAAGGAAGAAGGATGTGGAGGACTGGGAGGGTCGAGGAGGGTGGAGAAGATAGAGTTTTTTGGGATTGGAGAAAGAGGATTTAATTATTTGTTGGAAGAAAGTGCTTTTCGCTTCTGAAATAGAAGAAGAGAAAGAGGGGAAGAGTTTGAAAGGTAAGTAGGTCGTGAGGGTGTTTTGATTTCAGCCATTTTCTTTCAGCTCCCCGTAGGATGGCTCTGTTAGTACACACAGAGTCATCCAACCAGGGAGCTGGAGGGATCTGGCGAATCTGCTGCAGAGTGAGAGGACAGAGGGAGTCCAGAGAGGAGGACAGAGTAGAGAGGAGAGTGTCTGTGGCAGAGTTGGCAAGCATGAGTGAGAAGTCAGGTGAAGGAAGGGCCGAGAGGACAGCTGAGGCAAGAGAAGAGGGAGAGAGGGAGCGAAGGTTACGGCAGAGGGGTACAGTTTTCGGGGAGATAGGTTTGTTAGTTTGGGAGTGGGGGAGAGAGTAGGATATGAAAAAGTGATCAAAGATGTGAAGTGGGGTTACAGAGAGGTTTGAGCAGTTGAGCAGTTTCTGGTGAATATGAGGTCGAGGTGGTTGCCAGCTTTGTGAGTAGGAGGGGAGGGAGACGGGGAGAGAGCAAAAGAAGATAGGAGAGATAATAAGTCTGTTGACTTCTCTGACTGGATGTTGAAGTTACAGAGAAGTACGAGCAGAGGGCACGGATTAACACCCAAAACAAATCAAGTGATCAGACAACATGAATTGGTGCATTCGTACATTAAAGACACACATAGACATGGCATTCAGAGTCAATCCCAGTCAGTCATCCTAAACTTCTAACAACTCAACTGCTTGTGTTTATGATGTTTTTAAGTGTTTTTTTTAGATCACTGCTTTTACAGAGCCATCAATGTGTTTTTAGGTTTGTCAGCAAAAGGCAAAGGTTTAGAGTAATTTTGCTAAATTTCACCTGTCAAAAGCAGTATGTCAGTAAAGTCTTAATGGTCATCATGATAATTAACTTTACCATTTTTGGCCGTAACAATAGCAGCGTGACATTTTGAAACTGGCACATCACTTAGATGTATATTG
Organism: Cottoperca gobio; assembly: GCF_900634415.1. Taxonomy (NCBI): domain Eukaryota; kingdom Metazoa; phylum Chordata; class Actinopteri; order Perciformes; family Bovichtidae; genus Cottoperca; species Cottoperca gobio. The sequence goes on from NC_041364.1 coordinate 25,329,195, forward strand.
TCTAATAGGATGTCTAATATTTGAATAGATTGCAGTGATTGTGGTAAACTCAGACATGAGTGAGTCTGGTAGTTTGTGCTGGGACTAATTACACTGCTTCTATGAGCGCACAGGTTTTACACCCAGGTGACCAAATATGAGACCAAAAGGTACACTTTTACAGGACTATTAAAAATAAAAACTATTGTATCAAACTAATATATGCACTAAATATTGTGTATTGGAACAGCCCAATGCACGGGTAGTTGGACGAACAGGCATTAAACTCCACTCAAAGTGATCGCTACTGTCGGCTACTGAGTCCCGCCAGGTCCCCGAACACCTCAGAGTTGACATATTTCTGTCCTTGTAGCAGTTGACACTGTAAGAACTAAAACCATACTGAATTCTGGAGGGAACCCACAACAATGCATCCTCTCCGCTGGAAACAACAACAAAAAGAAGTCTGTAAAAAAAGAGAGAGAGCTCTAAGTGGAGACAACGGACATCAACACAACGTCACACCTAATTTCCCAACCACACGTCGCCATATTTTAACAATTTATGTTTTTTGTTTTTTTTAACCAAAGAAAAAGAAAAATATATAAATGAAGGTGATGTTTTTGTCTTGTTCACTGTCAAGATGTGTGACCTTTTAATCTTTCCTCTGAACAGTGTGATGGAGACAATTAACACACCAAAGAGTTCCAGGTGCAAGATGAAATAGAAGTGCATCTATCCAAGGTCTGGACTATAAGGTGTTACCCATTTCTCCTCATGTGTGTGTGTGTGTGTGTGTGTGTGTGTTTGCAGGAGAGACCAAAAACTTTGAGAATGCCTTTGACCTGAACAATGTGAAGCTGTCTGGTATGCCACTGGCCTTCTACTCGGGGATGTATGCATACGCTGGGTGGTAGGTATGGTCCTCACACACACACACACACACACACACACACACACACACACACACACACACACGCATACACAAACACACACACACGCACATGATCAAACATAATCTTAGGCGGTCTCAGTTTATTGTATATCAATTTGTATGTTTTCACTTAATTCCTACATCCATTACAAATGGTCTACTATGTATTAATGAATGTGGGTAATACAATATGTGTTTCCTTTTGCAGGTTCTATCTGAACTTTGTGACAGAGGAGGTTGATAACCCTGAGCGGCAAGTTTTTTCCATGTGTTGGCTGTATTATTATTATTATCTGTATTTGCTGAATTTAAACCCTAACGGAACATATTCTCCAGCACAAAGCTAAATTATACCATATCCTTAAGTAATCAATATTTTTGTATGAACAACATCAACTCCTTTCAGAGTCGATCATAGTGATTAACCCACAACGAGGTCTCTCCAGCTCTTCGGAGAGCTTTTTTTTACATTACAGGTCATTTAGCATATGCTCTTATCCAGAGCGACTTACAGTGAACTAACTACAGGGACAGTCTCCCTGGAGCAGCTCAGGGGTACAATGGTGGCAGCCCTGGTACTGAACTCACAACCTGTTCTGTTTGGAAGCCGTACCACTAGACCACTAGGCCACCAACCACCATTTTAGTGTTGTTCAGCTCATTGTTTTGGTCTGCAGCTTTACTGTATTGATTCCCTCTTATGGCTCTCATTAACCTGGTTTCCTGCTGAGCAGCTAGTGTTCAGTGGGTTAGGCAGGCTAAACCCACTGAACACTAGCCGCTCAGCAGCAAACATAGTGGAGCATTTAGCAGATAAAGAGCCATCTATTTTTCTCAGGAGTTGGTTGAGACCAAACAAGTTGTGTGTGTATCAAAGTGTGACATAGCTTCTTCTCCTGTGTCATAGAGCTCCATGGTTGTCCATTGATAATTAACACTATTAAAAATACATCAATGAGTCACACTATAGATATAGAGACTACATTTCACTGTGTGCTGTGCTGTGTACATGTGTGATGAGAAAAAGAGGATTCACGTATTTACACGATTACGAAGTAGAACACTAAATGTGGATTAATCCTCCAGCAGTGAAGTCAGAAAGTATTCAGAGACTAAAACATTGTTAGAGTGTTAAAGTGCTGGCCATTCCCAGCCTTCACTTGTTTGTGCTGGCCATGATGATTTGAATAGCAGCATTTATTTGACTATGTATAGTATATCCTCCTGAAATCTGTTAACTAAGTGCATTTATTTATATATGTTGAAATGGCTCTATTACAGCCCGAGGAACATTCATGCTGCAAGCGATAACACACATGTATAGACTCTCTCTGTCTCTTTCTCTCTCTCTCTGTGCATGCTGGGAGTTTGTGTGTGAGTGAGATTTAAAAAAAAATATTTTTGTTGATAATGGGTGTTGATTTAACTTAATTTAGTGTTGATAGTTTGATTTAGTAAAATATTTGTGCGTTTTGGTGTGGGAGTGTTTGTGGGTTTTTTCTCTTGCTGGTGTCTCGCCGGTTGGCGTCTGACGCCATGGTAAATGGGGAATTCACTGGCACGGATGAACGCCGCTGTTGTCATTTTCCTGGATCAGGTGGAGAAGGTACTGCGTGTCATCGAAACAGGTATTGTTGTGAACGAGATGTTTGTGCAGGTACTGCCACTCACTCAACCTGCAACCAAAGTTGTTATTTCAAATGTCCTTCCGTTCATAACTGATAAGGTTCTCAGCAGAGAGCTGTCCAGACACGGTGTTTCCCTGTTGAAAAAGATTCTGTCTGGATGTAAGTCTCAGTAACTGAAACACGTAGTGTCTCACCGTAGACAGCTTTATATGATTCTTAATAACCGGGATGTGGCGCTCAACCTCCGCTTTCCATGTTAAAGTGGATGATTATGACTACGTGATTTTTGCCACCTCATCGATTATGAAATGTTTTGCTTGCGGGGAGGAGGGACACACCACGAGAGCCTGTCCGAGACGTGTGGATCCAGCTCCGCCTCGTCCTGGAGAGCCGGGGGGCTCTCCGCCGGGTGTGTCCGCGGCACAGCGACAGTTTTAATGAGATAGACTGGACGAGAGAGTAGGAAGGGGAAGTCATTTTAAGCCACAACACTTCTCTCAGTGGAGGAGTGGGCTTCCTCTTCTCCAAGTATTTTACTCCAGTCTCACTGGAGGTCGAGAATTTCATTGAGGGGAGGTTGCTTTTAGTTAAAGCAAGGTTCAACCTTTTAACAGCTGTTTTTTATAAATGTGTACGCTCCAACAATTGGGGCACAGAGGAAGCTGTTTATACAACAATTTAATGATATTTTAAATGGCTGTGCCTCAGAGGATCTTTTATTCTTGGGAGGGGAAATTTATCTTTGGATCGCAACAGTGTCCCATAATGCTCTGAGGCAGCTGGTCCACTCCCATAGCCTGTTTGATGTGTGACGAAGGATGCACGCAGATGCTAGACAGTACACATGGTCCCACGTGGGAGGAAATACGATTTCCTAGCCAGACTAGACCGTATTTGTTGTTTTAAACATAATTTTTATATTTTTTTAAATATGCAGTATTATCCTGGTTGGTTTTACAGATCATTCCTTGCTTTTAAGTAATGTTTTTATTAGAAACGTTAAGCCAAAAAGTGCATATATAAGAAATAAAAATGCTTTGTCAACAGCACACCCTCAATGTCACACAAGACATCATCAGATCTATGAAAGACCTGGAGGGTGAAATAGTGGAACTAGAAAAAAATCAGTGAGTCCACAGGAGATCGAGGATATATTGAAATCCTCAAAATTAAGAAAATGGCTTTAGCCAACCTGATAGACGTTAAAGTACAGGATGCACTGGTCCGGTCCCGGTTTCAAAGCACTACCGAGATGGATGCTCCTTCTAGTTTTTTCTTTGGCCTGGAGTAAAAGAACAGACAGAAGAGGGTAATCCACTCACTTCTCAGACACAGGGCAAGAAATAACTGAACCAAGCCAGATAAGAAGACGAGCTGTGAGTTTTTATTCTTCCCTCTACTCCAGTGAGTATGAGGGAGATGAAACACTCCTCGGAGGGTTCTGTGGTGGATTACCTCAGGTCTCCGAGGAGACAACTCACAGCTTGAGGGGCCGTTGACTATGCGGGAGCTGCAGGTTGCTTTACAGGCCATGCAGGGACTGCGAGCTCCCGGCATTGACGGCCTCACAGTCGAGTGTTTTAAAGCCTTCTGGGACATTTTAGCAAACAATCTTTTAGATGTCTCTCTCTCTCTATCTCTCTGTCTCTATCTCTCTGTCTCTCTGTCTCTATCTCTCTGAATTTTATTTTCATTTTGCCATTGTTCTATATATTCTTCTTTAATTTATTTTGTAATTTTTAAAATAATGACAGAGGACTGTGTCTGTGGCCAGTCCAGCTCTGAGGCCCACTGGCTGTGATGTTAACCAGGGGACGATTTAATACCATTCCATTGCTACGCTGATGACACACAGCTATATATAAAAATCGACCTGATACTACATGCAGCCCCACTGTCGACATCTTCATCATCATCATCATTGACCACTTGCCTTGAGGAGATAAAGGCTTGGTTAAAAGAAAATTTCCTTCAATTAAATAGTTCAAAAACAGAGGCTATTTTAGTTGGCACACCACACCAGGTCCAGTCTTCCCCCATAACCCACATCACTTTTTCTGGCCAAAACATACCCCTATCGCCATCAGTCACCAACCTAGGTGTAAGATTTGACCCTCATCTGACCTTTTACACCCACATGTCCTTCTACCACCTCAGGAACATTGCAAAACTCCGCCCCACACTCTCCCTGTCAGATGCTGAACAACTCGTCCACACCTTTGTCTCCTCAAGGTTGGACTACTGCAACGCTCTCCTCATCGGGATTCCAAGCGGGAGCCTTCAAAAGCTCCAATATATCCAAAACAGCGCCGCTAGGATCCTGATGAGGGTGCAAAAATATAACCACATCACACCCATTCTCCACTCACTCCACTGGCTTCCTGTCTCATTCAGGATTGAGTACAACATTTCCCTACTCACCCATCAGTGCATACATGGAAATGCTCCTCCGTATCTCAAGGAACTCCTCCTCCAACAAACCTCCACACGCAACCTCCGCTCCTCTAAAAAAACTTTGCTCCACCCCCCCAGGACCAAGCTCCGCACCATGGGCGATCGGGCCTTCTGTTCAGCTGCTCCTCACCTATGGAATTCCCTCCCAGAACACCTGAGGGCTCCACAGGCCACCGACTCCTTTAAAAACTAAAAACCTTTCTCTTCAAAAAAGAATTTCCCTAACCTCTTATGTCTGTTGTTGTTGTTGTTGTTTTTGTTGTTGTCCAGCATTTTAGCACCTTGAGATTGCTTTTAGCTTTGAAAGGCGCTTTACAAATACAATTTATTATTATTATTATAAACATATTATGTTCTCCACCTCCCCAACAAGAACTTCATTTTCACACAATTTCTTTTTTTAGCTTTTCTGTCGGCCTTTGCTATGATCGTCTTCATGCAGACAGCATTAATGAATATTAATAAGTGCCGTTTCCCTGTTTATATATAACTGTGGGCTTTTGCATGGAGCTAATAAGACTAGACCCCTAATAAGAAGACCAGTGGTTTGATTCCTGGCTCCTCCAGAAGTGCTGAAGTGTCCCTGGGCAAGATACTGAACCGCAGTTCTGCTCCAGATGTTTACTCAGCTTATTCATACACACACACACACACACACACACACACACACACACACACACACACACACACACACACACACACACACACACACACACACACACACACACCAATATAAGTGCAATGTGTGTGAGTGTGTGTGAATAAGCTGAATGATGAGCAGTTTGGCACCTTGTATGGCAGCCCTGCCATCAGTGTGTGATTGGTTGAATGTTGTCATTAGTGCTTTGTAGGTCGGAAAACTAGAAAGTCGCTATATAAATGCAAGTCTAATTCTAAACACTTCTGAGATATCTTATCTCCACTATGTTACAGCAGAAAGCTAACTCCACCAAACCCATGCAGATGAATACGGCTGTGATGACATTTCAATTAAAACCCAATAAAGACTCTCTCACTAATCAACACTGACATAAAAAGAATTACCAAAACACTAGCGAGCAGAATAGAGACATTCACTTATGTGCCAATTCACCCTGACCACACAGGCTTCATAAAAAACAAAAATGCTTCAGTTAAAGTCTATAGGCTTTTTAACTTAATCGAGATATCACAACAGAAACAAAACAAAACATTAACTCTGTCATTAGACCTTTCTATTCAGCATCCTGCGCAGCAGACAAATGGTTCAAAACACTCAATTATACTGGAATAACAAAAGAACTAGAATCTCAATTACTGTATTACAACAAGGAAAATCACAAGGTGGCTTAGAAACACTAAACTTTCTCCACTACTTGTCAAATCAACTGCAATATTTATTCAAATGGATAGATGCAATAACCCATGACTAGAATTTGAGAGAAATCCATGTAAAATCACCTCAACTGCAGACCCTCCCTTCCTACCACAATCAATCAAGAAAGTGAATTATTATAAAAAAATAACAAAATTTCCCCAAACCTGACAGCATGGTGGAACCTGACAGCATGGTGAAAAAGCAATAAAATCACTAATACATCATTAAAACTCATCATCATCAGAACCAATCAGAAATCCTTTATTAGTCCCACAATAGGGAAGTTTACCTTGTTACAGCAAAAAAACAAGAAAGTAAAGTGGTGAGTACACAATAATAAAATAAAATAAATAAGTAATAAGTAATAAAAGTACAAAGTGATTGATAAAAAGTTGTAAGAGTGAATGTTGCACTAATGGCAGGATTAAAAAAAAAAAATACAGACACACAGACACAGAAACGTTCTGACTTTCTGATTGCTGAATCTGTCTGTCTACTCGTCTGTCTGTCCGTCCGTCTGTCTGTCTGTCTACCCTCTCTCTCTTACTTTTGCATACTTTCAGCTACAGAAACATTTAAAGTGCTATGCTTTCTAAGGAAATGTATGCTTGTTTTAATTTTATTAGTACTTTTCTGCTTTTTTAAAATGTTTTTTCAATGTAACTCTTTACTACTACTTCAACTACCACTACTGTGTCAGTATAACTGTTTAGCTTCCAGCTTTTCTATCAGTTCTCTTAGCTTCTTTATGTAATGCAGTTCAGCTTTTCAACTGTACCAGTTTATTTTTTCAACTTCCAGGTTTTTCAACAGTGCATTTGGGCTTTAACTTTTTTCAGGCAAATCCATCTGCTGATGCTGGAAAATTTAAGTGATCTACGATGAAATTTCCTTCATTTATTCAAAAATCAACATTGTTGTTTTCTCCTCTACCTCTCCTCTCCTCTCTACTCTACTCTCCCCTCCCCTCCACTACTCTCATCTCATCTCATCTCCCTCTCCCTCTCCTCTCCTCTCCTCTCCTCTCCCCCTGTGCTGCCTGACCTTTGTTTATCCAACAACACACATTTTCTCCCATTTTCCTGTGAGAAGACGTCTTGAGATGCAGTTCCCTGGGCGTACACATGGGGATGCTGCAGTGCTTCCTAACTCTCCTGGAAATGTCCTATTTAAATGAGCGTTCAAAGCACAGAGCAGTACTAAACAATGAGAAACACCACCACAAACACACTCAAACTCCTAAAATGTTACATGAACACTCCAAGAGAAGAGATTATTGAGTTATTGTAGATGATTGTGGGGAAGCAGGATTTTATATGAATGTAACAATGAGTATGAAGGAATGAGAAAATGTTCACATTCAGAATTGGCTTTGAAACCTCTCCTATATGTGTTATTAAACTAGCAATATAATGAAAAACTTTGCTTTTTCCTTACTCTGACTCAAACATTGACCTGCAGCACTTTAGAAGTATGTTTCAGACCGTCAAACAGGAAGCTTCACTCTATCTGACAATAAAATAATGTTTTATAGATTCAATAGTGCAGGTTTTTAAGCTGACGGAAACAGCTCCATTGCTTCAAGCAAATCAAGGTTAGCAGGATGGACTCTTTCCAATTCAAGGATGGAAACACAGAGAGAGGGAAAGAGAGGGAGAGGCTACAAGAGATATTCATGTATTATTTATGCCTTTTTCTCAGTTTGTCCTCATTCTCTTCATTTCTGCTTTTTTACACAGTTTATCCAAATCAGTTGTCTTTGTGATGATTGATATACAGTAGAGTACAGACAGAATCTTTAACAACTCAATTACATTTTGTCCCGGCTTTTATTAACCCTGTATCATACAGTTTTCACTTCTTTAAGTAGCTTTAAGGTTATTGACGATGAATTTTCATATGTATCATACATAATTTCTTCATGGTGTTGTTCCACATAGTAGAAAACATTTAAGTTTGCAAAGGTTTTGCAAATGAGTTCATTAGACCACACAATCCTTTATATACAAGAAATAGTCACAAATATTTTTGAGCAAGGCACACTATTTGTACAAATAAGTAGAACAATCATGTTTTCAGTCTTGGATATACAAAAGTAAGGATTTATGCATTTTTATTTATTTTAAAAGGTATTTATAATATACTAATGATAATATTATGATATAATTATGTCATCATGCAGTAATATCTTGATAACAAATGTTGGCTCTATCATCACTCTATCTGATAATGACAGTACAGAACAACTAAAGATTTGTTTTCTGCTTTCAATCCATGGAAACACTCTGCATATCCACAGCGTGTGTATACAAACACATGTGTGTTTATGTGAGTGTGTTTTTGTGTGTAAGTGCAATGAAACCTAAAGGGGAGGAGCCACCAGCGAAGACAGGAGGGCAGTAAGGTCGGAGCAGCAGACCTGATGCTTGGGCTGTAGTCGAATAGTAAAGTCCTATGTCTTATCCTCAAAGATAATGCCATGATGTAAGTAAAGATGTGGAGGAGAGTTCATAAGGACTTCCGCGGTGCTCAGAGAATCCAACTTTTACTTCTACTACATAATTATGTTTTTTTTGGAAAGCAACTTCATTATAACACATAGAAAATGAGTCCATTGACAAACTCAATGCCGTGTAATTCAAGAAATGATTCCTGTCCAAAACAGAATCATCCCTCCAATCAAAGATGTCTTTATCCATATTGTAAAAACTAAACAGCAACAGTGGATGTTATGGACAGCCCAATAGTGCATCACTTTAAATGTTGCAGCTGCAAGGAATTGCGAGACAGCATTATGATCTTTCCTTTGGTAAAGAATGGTCCAGTGTATCTTAATGCTGAAAGAGATGAGAAAGTAAGCACTGAAGCATCTTTCCTTTGCATTTAGAGGATTCCACCAGCTCTTATCATGGCTGACACTTACATAATTGCGGGTAATTTCACTCAGTAAGGATCCTTCCTACGCTAAAAAAGAATATTCCAGCGCAAAGAGTGAGGTATTCACTGGCAAAGGATGCCTGAGGGCAGGGTCAAAGGTCACCTCTAACAGGAAGTTGGTAAAAGGTTAGTGTGGAGGTCAAAACTGTAAAGAATGATGGTTTTCATGAGCGTGTATGTGTGAGTTTTCTTTACTGGGGCTATGACTCAACTCAGTGAGAGGAGGGTGGTGATTCCTCTGGCAAACTGTGACTAATGGGGCACTACTGTGTGCGTGTGTGTGTGTGTGTGTATGTGTGTGTGTGTGTGTGTGTGTGTGTGTGTGTGTGTGTGTGTGTGTGTGTGTGTGTGTGTGTGTGTGTTGTGGACCTTGAGGTTCCAGGGTCGTCCCCATTAACAGGAAGCAGCAGACCCCCCTGAGGTAAGAAAGGTCTACCCACAGGGTAACTCTTAGCCCAAATGGATGTGACAAGTCTGTGTGTGTGTGTGTGTGTGTGTGTGTGTGTGTGTGTGTGTGTGTGTGTGTGTGTGTGTGTGTGTATTGTTAGCTTCTTCTGAGCAGAGATGGATGAATGGATATACATTTTGAAGAACTTTGCAAGCAGTTTGTTTCTTCATGTAAATGTGTAGGCAAAGAGGCCTGAGGCTGCTGCTGTCAGATAGGCTGAATGACACACACTAATACACACACACATAACACAGTGACTGACACATCGCTGCGAGTGTGTGTGACTCAGGTCGAGTGAGCAATACAGGGGTTAGGCTAGTGAGGATGGAAATAAAGCCGCTAATTTAAAGTGACCAAAGCTCAGCTCTAGAGAGACTGCCATCATTACTGCTCGTTAAACACACAAATATCCATTTAGCAATAACAAAGAAACTGTCAGTTTTTTGTTTGTTTCTAACAGGAAGAACTGTATGAAAATCACTACTTTTGGTTTGTATTCCCCCTCCGCTTTATTCGGGGGGCTGTATTTTTAGTGAATAATAATAACAATTATTACACAGTGAAAAAAATTAAAAGGCATGAGCAGAATAAAAATATTACAAAAAATAACACCAATAATAATAAAGTAGGATATGGGCAATTATTGTTATTGGTTAGGAAGAAATGTGAGGATGATATTGCCCCTGCCTCTTATTCAGAACATGACCATGAGATCAGCCTTATAAAGGCCACCACTGTGCAGCGCATAATGCCTCCTGGTCCACCCAGCTTCCATGGGAACGGGATCTAAATGAATCCCTAACTAGTACTGACTGGTTTGGATATCTAGTCCTCTAAATGTGTCCTTCTCACCTTACCTGCTGCACCTTAGTATTGTCCCACTCACCCGGCTCCACATCACCATCTAGCCACTCCCACCTCATCAGCTCATCGGGCGACTATCTTGACCTGTTAAACAGAGACAGAGCAGCAGACCTTCTTAAAGACTCTGATCAAGGCCTGAGTGGCCTGGGACATGGTTTGGAACTTCATGGTAACACACCGAATTGTTCTGGATGTACCTCACCCTGCTTTGTGTCTTATTTACATTTTTTGCTTGAAATACTCTTGTGTGCAAATAAAATCTTAAATAAAAGCTATAGAGGAGAAACTCATCAAATCATCTAATATTTCTTTTCTCTTAAAAGTACATTTGTGTCACCATGGCAACTACAGGCGGAAATTGGAGACAATTATTTGAGCGAGCAGGAGGGAATAAGGCCTACTTTGCTTTCAACATATTGCGTGGGGAATTTGCTATGTTATGATGAACAATGTGCAGATGTTTTCTCAGTTTGTATCAGTTTCACTGTGTGGGCTGCTGCTTGTAGAACAAGTCTGCTGCTCTGAGGCAATATAACTCGAAAGTAAAAAAAAACATGCTTATTTTGTTTGGCTGATTGGATTCCCCCAGTGACTAATGCACTGCTGCCAAGACATCAGACAAGTTTGATCAAGTTTTGATGTGATCCGTGATTTCAATATTTGCCCAATGACTGCCGTTGTTTCTCTCCCCTGAACGACGCTCCACAAAGCTCGCTCTTGTCTCAATATAATTGGTTCAAAAATCACAGGCACAGAGGATGAGTTGAAAGTGAAAAAATGGAAGCTTTGAGGAACGCTCTGCCTCTGATCCTGGGTTTGTAATTGTTTCTGTCTTGTTTCGGTCCCTCGTACCTTCAATGATGTGTTTCGGGGAAATCAGTGAGGGCGGCTGATAGGATTCTTTGGCATCTTTCTTCCTCCCTCACTTTGTAAATTTATTCTAGCTCCTCCAGCGGAATCTCATTGTTTTAGGATTTGAACGCCTCTCCACCCACTGTTCATTAGGCCTACATACACAGTGGCATTATTCTGCTTTTTGTGAATAATGAAGGCCTCCATAATGCTCTCACTGTACATTACCTTCATCTGTTATTCTAACTAATGACCTACAACACTCCACAGTCATGCATTTTATAGTAGAGATCACACACAAATAAGTCTGTCTTCAACCCATCAGTCATCCATACAGTATAGCTCACACATGACATTGATAAGTGTTGTTTGGACACCAATTCCTACAAGGCACTGGAAGAGTTGATGAGGCAGAACCAGGAAAGAGACAATACATCATTGTGTCTTTGCTTACCGCAGGCTAAAGAGAAGATGTCCTGCTAACATTAGAGGACAAGGAACTCACAATGTTTCATTTACATAAAAAAAGTGAAAATGAAAGCCAAGAGTGTTGTTGAGAACAATCCTCACCTCACATTACTCTACAACTGTTTTTTTTACTGACGTTCACTTTTGTCATTGAAGTGCAATCAAAAGATGGATGATGAGTTGGAAATCTCAAGAGCTTGTCTGCTTGAGGGCGACTGACACCACACTTTATGATTATGATATGGCTTAAAAAGTTTGCAAGTCTCTTACAAATACAGATGAACCGTAAGAAATGTAGTTGGAACAAGCAAACTGTCACAATGGAGGAAGTTACAAATTACATTTACTCTACGCCTACTACTAATAACTACTAATTTTTTAAAGCTAGACTAATTCATATTATATATGTTGAATGTTATATTTTTTAAGTTATCTCCTTACCTTTCCTCCGCTCTGTCTCTGACTGTAGGTGTGTGCGCATGCGTGCGTGTGTGTATGGGTTTGGAAGCGGAGCTCCGTCCTTCACAAAGCAGAGCAGAGCAGAGAATGTAAATACGCAAAGCAACTGAAACGTGCACATAAATGAGAAAAATGACATAAACCTTTAGTTTATTTAATATAAGAGCACCTGTTCAATGTGAAAAGTGAGATGTGAATATATAAAAAACGTCTTGAATTTCAGGTGGAGGGGTGGGGGGGCGCAGCACAGGGAAGCACTGTACTTTATCGGTACTTTGTCCTACATACTTATTTCACAATATAGAAACAATAGGTATTATATCCTTTGGCCTAAATATAATGCTAGTATATGCTAGTGTGAAGGAGAATAGCTATCTTACAAGGACTAGGCTAAATAAATGTTCACAGAGTGATTACAGTGATACTATGTGTTATAGAGGGGATTTTGCCCAGATATGAATACAGGTGTGCCTTGAGATTTTGGCTTGGTCTTTGGTGTGCCTTGGCCACAGAAAGTTTGGGAACCACTGCATTACTTCATCTGTGGGGTATCTGTAACTTTCTACGAGCATACTATGTGGGTTGCTGCGTTTTAAATTTCTCTGATTTAGCTTCAGTGTCAAATAGCGTCCTGAAATCCCCAAAATGATGAAGACCAAAGACTGTTTACCCAAAATCTACCTGCAACTATGAGTTATCACACTAATCAAATAATGTCGTTGGCCAAGTGGCTTTTGACATTTTGATCACCAGTGAAAATAGACTCCAGTACCTTGCTCAAGCATATGAATAATTGAATGGACCTTCAAAACCCTAGAAAATGTGACATCCATAGAGTTCGGGCGTTTTTTCCCTGCTGGACTGGGGTAGGCGGGAGCCAAGAGGATATTTGGTCTTTTGAATGGGAGCTTTGGGACTGATCCACAGAAGAGCTGGATTGCGAGGATCATCCACCCTCAGGCGAGGTGAAGATCCGTACTGAGCCACCCAGAGCTCTGCCTCGGCACACACAATCTGAGAGGCTGATGTGGATATTATCACAGGCAATGTAAAAACACTCAAAGAGTAAATTAAGTAAAAGAAAGTCTCAGAATTAAACATACAAAATATAGATCAAATCGCAGTTAGATTTGTGTTGCACCTTAAAAGAAATATTTATCATAGTATATTACAGTCAAACTAAAGTTTTCTCCAGATATTTTCTCATGTATTTTTTGTGCCCGCCCAAACAGATATTGCATTAAATTACAGTACAGACATCGTCAGAGGGTTTTCCCGAGAAGAGGCGCTATCATTGTAGACAAATAAACACAATGTATTTATTTATTCTTTTGGTAGTTACAATTTTGACCAAATAACTATGATGGTCAAAACAAACAACACAGATATACCCTATATATCGGTCGGGAACCTATGGCTCTTTCGATGACACAATATGGCTCACAGACAATTTTGAGCTGACATTTTTAGTAATCAAGTAATAAATAATTATACTGTGTCGTTTTAAAGTAAAACTTTTAGCAGCGGATTTTATTTTTTAGTTCTCCCCTCTCCTTTTCTCCGCCCTGTCTCTGACTGTGGGTGTGTTCGCACATGTGTGTGTCGGCAGTGAAACCCCGCCCTTCGCGAAACCGAGCAGAGGAGAAACTGCGCAAAGCAAGCAGGGGTGTCAAACTCAATCACAGAGAGGGCCAAAATTAAAAACTGGGACTACAACGAGGGCCAAACACGGTCCACATTTATTGAACTGGATACACATATTGGATAAAGTGCAAAAAGATATGGAACATATTTAAGTTAACTGCAAACGGATTGCTGAGCAGTTTAATTTTAATTTCTGAGCTGCAAATTCGGCAAATGCGCTCAGTTTATCAGCAGAATGTGCGGTCGAGAACACAGCAGGGGAGATGGTTTGTCAGTGTTTGGAAACACGTTAGTGACCAAAGTTTTCTTCTGCATCCGAGTCTCCCACAGGCAGCTTGGCTTGGAACGCTCTCACTGCATCATACATGTCCGTGATCACACGGCCCTGAAGCTGGAGGTTTAACAGTGAGATGCTTGGTTATGTTGCACAAACAGTCCAGCTCACATCGTCCCAGAGATCTGTCGTGTCTTTCCCTTTGCTTTCCAAAAACGGCCAGATTTCCTCACGCATCTCGAAAAATCTATTCAGCACTTTCCCTCGACTCAGCCATCGCACCGCCATGTTCAGAAAAGACTTAAATTGACTTATAAAGTTTCCTGTCTGTGTTACGGTGCTTATTACATGTTCAATCTCCAGAGCTTTACAACACAGCGCTTCCTGATGTGTGATGCAGTTATACACCGTCAGCTGCATCTTCTCCCGCATCCTGTCCACTAATCCGATCTTTTCAATGCATCGCAGGATCTCCATCTGTCGTCAGTCAGTTTGTCCCGGGACAGTTTCATTTCTCACACATTTAGATAATTCCTCAAATATGTATTTCCAAAACCGGCGGGCCAGTTATGATCGACATATATTTTCAAGCGGGCCGTATATAATTGCCTTGAGTTTGATACCCGTGCAGTAAACACTGAAACGTGCTCATACATGCGATGAATAACATAAGCGTTTAGTTTATTTAATAAAAGAGCACCTGTTCAATGAAACACTGATAGCGCTTTTAGTACTCAGAGACGTGTTAAACTTAAAAATGACATCGGCCTTCAACAGGGGGGTCCGAGGAGGTACAGCAGGGGGTTGCAAAATTGTTTGTAGATAAAGCAAATATTTTTTTATTAATTTTAAATAAAAACATTCTTTGCACATTCACATACACCACCCCCCCCCCACACACAACCCCCCCCCCCCCATTGTTTGAATACCGCTGAGCAAGATGCCTTAATATTAATGAATTCATCATCACAGTTCGATCAGTTATAATTACAGCACCTTAAAAGACATCTGAGGGAGCAGCCATTTACATTTGGAAATCCTTACCTCAATCTTTTCAGTGACGTTCTCCCAGTTCTTCTGGACTATATTTTCTTTTCCCAAAAACACACCTAGATATTTTATTCCATCTCTTCTCCAGGTGAGGCTCTGGGGAAGAACTGGGAGACCGCCACGCCACTTCCGACAGCGAGAGCATCACTTTTTTTCCAATTCACCCTCGCTGCCGATGCCTTGTCTTTTACAATATTGGTTAAAATATCCGCTTCCTTCTGGCTTCCAATGACATCATCCGCATAAGCTGATAAAACAATGCTGCTACTAAAACCCAGTAAAAGCAGACCCTGTAGGTTGGAGCGTATTTTCATGAGGAGAGGTTCAAGGGAGAGCGCATAGAGCATCCCCAACAGAGCACAGCCCTGCTGGACGCTTCTCCACACTCTAAAAGGAGCACACAGACTATCTTCAGCACACTCTCAACTTCACTGTATAACACCTTGATCTTATATATGAAACCAAGGCTGAACCAAACTTCTCCATCACTTTCCAGAGGAAGTTGTGTTCAACCCGGTCAAATGCCTTTTCCTGATCTAGAGAAATCATACCAGCATTAATGCTCAATGACCTGCCGACTTCCAAAACATCCCGAATTAGGCAGACATTGTCTACCATGGACCTGCCGGGCACACAGTAGGTCTGGTCCCGGTATATGACCTGCTCCATAGCCCCCCCCAGCCTGGTTGCCAGGGCCTTGGACAGAAGCTTGTAATCCACACACAGGTGGAAGTGTTATTACGGCTCTGCGGCAGGACATCGGCATAGAACCAGAGGCCAGGCTTTCATTAAAAACATCTAAGAGATCATTTGCTAAAAAGACTTTAAAAAACTTGACTGTGAGGCTGTCGATGCCGGGACCTGAGTTGGTCTCCTTTGAAACCTGAGGTAATCCCCCACAGAACCCTCAGAGGAGTGTTACATCTCCCTCATACTCATACTGGAGTAGAAGAATAAAAACTGACAGCTCGCCTTATCTGACTTGGTTCAGTTATTTCTTGCCCTGTGTCTGAGAGAAGTGAGTGGATTACCCTCTTCTGTCCGTTCTTTTTCTCCAGACTGAAGAAGAAGCTAGAGGGAGCATCCATCTCGGTGGCGTTTTGAAACCAGGACCGGACAACTGCACCCTGTACTTTAACGTCTGGCAGGTTGGCTAAAGCCATTTTCTTAACTTTTAGGATTTCAATATATCCTCGATCTCCAGAACCGAGGATTGGCCATCCGGAACGCTTTGAAGGTGACCCGAAGCAGATTCGAGCCTTCCTGACCAGCTGCCGAGTGCAGTTCGCATTACAGCCCAGGACCTTCTCGACGGAGGGAGCCAGGGTGGGTTACGTCATTACCCATCTCACCGGCCGAGCTCGGTTGTGGGGAGCGGTAGAGTTCGACTGGCAGACCCCAGCCTGTGCCTCCTTCAGTGCCTTCGAAGAGGAGATGTTAAAGGTCTTTGACTTAGGTTCAACAACAACCGAAGCATCACAGGCACTGCTGACTACCCGCCAGGGCAATCGGACGGTGGCAGACTTCTCCATAGACTTTCGTACCCTGGCAAGTCGCAGCTCGTGGAACTCCGAGGCACTGGTGCACGCCTTCCTCCACAGCCTGGTGGACTACATTAAAGACGAGCTCGTCTCTCATGAGCAGCCCAAGACACTTGATGACGCCATTGCCCTTGCCGTTCGCATTGATCGGCGTATCCAGACCCGCAGAAGAGAGAGAGGGCGTCTGAGTCAACCAGCCATCCGCATTCGGGGGGAGTCCTCCACGTTCCACCCCCCGCCTGTCAAGCCCGTCAAAAGCCGCAGCTCACCAGGTGTAGGGGAGATCCGGGTGAGCTCAATACATCTTCAGTCTCCCCCCATCCGAAAACCCCTGCTTCAGCTCCGCCTTCAACTTTCCGACACAACTCACACCCTGGCCGCCCTAGTGGATTCTGGAGCCGAAACAAACATAATGGACACAGAGCTCGCGCGGCAACTGGCCGTGAGTCGTCAACAACTCACTCCACCCGTTCCTGCACGAGCCCTGGATGGACACCGTCTCGGCACCATCACTCACATCACGGCCCTTGTGACAATTCTGCTGTCAGGAAACCACCAGGAGTCCATCCAGTTCCATCTCCTACCCTCACCCGGCCAACCACTCATCCTTGGATTTCCGTGGCTCCATCTTCATAACCCCCAACTGGACTGGGAAACAGGCACAATACGTGAGTGGGGGAGGGGCTGCCATCGGACCTGCCTAAAGGGAGCCATCTTGCCAATCGACCGGGGAGCTTCCAGCACCGCCCCCGACATATCCAATGTTCCTGCCTGTTATCACAACTTGAGAGAGGTGTTCAACAAGTCCAAGGCCACGTCTCTGCCACCACACAGACCATATGACTGCGCCATCGACCTTCTGCCTGGCACCACACCCCCGAAGGGCCGTCTCTACTCGCTGTCAGCCCCAGAAAGAAAAGCCATGGAGGACTACATAAACGACTCACTGGCCACCGGCATAATCCGTCCATCATTTTCCCCCGCGGGAGCGGGATTCTTCTTTGTCGGAAAGAAGGATGGCTCTCTCCGTCCGTGCATCGATTACCGGGGCTTGAACGACATTACAGTAAAGAATCGTTATCCTCTACCCCTACTCTCCTCTGCCTTTGAACTGCTGCAAGGGGCCACAGTGTTCACCAAGCTAGACCTGCGGAATGCCTACCATCTGGTGCGGATGAGAGAGGGTGACGAGTGGAAGACTGCGTTCAACACTCCAACAGGACACTACGAATATCTCGTCATCCCGTTCGGTCTCACCAATGCCCCGGGAGTGTTCCAGGCGCTGGTAAACGACATCCTCAGAGACATGCTCAATAAGTTTGTTTTCGTTTACCTTGACGACATTTTGATCTTTTCAAAAACTCAGACAGAACACACTCACCATGTCCAGTTGGTGCTACGCCGGTTGCTGGAGAACTCTCTCTTCGTGAAGGCAGAGAAGTGCGAGTTCCACGCCAAGTCTGTCTCATTCCTGGGTTATGTGGTGACCGAAGGCAGCGTTCAAATGGATCCTGCAAAGGTGTCTGCTGTGGTGTCGTGGCCGGTTCCAGAGACCCGCAAGAAACTGCAGCAGTTCCTGGGGTTCGCCAACTTTTATAGGAGATTCATCCGGGGTTACAGCACAGTGGCAGCACCACTCACTGCGCTGACCAGCGTGAAACAACCATTTCAGTGGACAGCAGCTGCTGACAAAGCCTTCAAGACCCTCAAAGCTCGTTTCACCTCAGGCCCTATTCTCCAAATGCCTGACGCTGGACGGCAATTTGTGGTGGAGGTGGATGCTTCGGATGTAGGAGTTGGAGCGGTGCTTTCCCAACGAGCAGCAGAGGATGGCAAGATGCACCCCTGTGCCTTTTACTCCCGTAGACTGACTCCAGCAGAATGCAACTACGACATCGGCAACCGCAAGCTACTGGCCGTCAAGCTCGCCCTCGAGGAGTGGCGCCACTGGTTGGAGGGGTCTAAAGTTCCGTTTGTGGTCTGGACAGACCATAAAAACCTGGAGTATATCCAGACAGCCAGGAGGCTGAATTCCCGCCAGCGTCGGTGGTCATTATTCTTCACCCGTTTTAACTTCACGCTCTCCTACCGTCCTGGCTCCCGCAATATCAAGCCTGACGCACTCTCCAGGATGTTTCAGAAGGATGAGGCATCCAATGAGGAGTCGACAACCATCCTCCCAAGCCCCTGTGTTGTTGCTGCCTTGACCTGGGACATTGAGGAGCAGGTCAGAGAAGCCATCCGGAACCAGCCGGGCCCCAGTGCATGCCCCTCTAACCGTCTCTTTGTCCCAGCAGATCTGAGGTCTCAGGTGATTCAGTGGGGGCACGACTCTCGCCTGGCCTGTCACCCCGGAATCACACGCACCCTCCATCTGCTCTCCCAACGTTTCTGGTGGCCGTTGATGAGAAAAGATATCCAGGAGTTTGTTAGAGCTTGCCCCACTTGCAACCAGCACAAGACCCCCAGTCAGCCCCCAGCTGGGTTACTCCAGCCTCTGCCAGTGCCCATGCAACCCTGGTCCCATATCTCCCTGGACTTCGTTACGGGCCTTCCGCTATCTGAAGGAAACACTGTCGTCCTCACCATCGTTGACCGCTTCAGTAAAATGACCCACTTCGTGCCCCTCCCAAAGCTGCCAACTGCAAAGGAGACCGCCCGGGTGGTCTTGGAACATGTGTTTCGAGTCCATGGTCTTCCCAGGGATATTGTGTCAGACCGAGGCCCTCAATTCTCTGCGGCCTTCTGGAAGGAATTCTGCAACCCCCGTGCTTGGGCCCAACATCTTCTCTGGGTAGAATATGCCCACAACTCACTCACCAGTTCTGCCACCGGACTCTCCCCCTTTCAATGTGTTTATGGATATCAACCACCTCTGTTTACCAGTCAGGAGGGAGATGCTACCTGTCCCTCTGCGCTCGCCTATGCCCGCCGCTGCCGCCGCACATGGGCCCAGGCTCGCACCACACTCCTGAAGTCCAGTGCAAGCTATGCTATCGGAGCTAACCGGAGTAGGACCCCAGCACCAGTTTACCATGTCGGACAGAAGGTCTGGTTGTCGGCTCGAGATATACCACTGCGGGTGGAGTCTCGGAAACTGGCGCCTCGCTTCATTGGACCCTTTCCCATACAGAGGGTCATCAGCCCTACGGCAGTCCGACTACTGCTACCCAAGACCATGAAGGTACATCCCACCTTCCACGTCTCCAAGCTCAGACCTGTACATGAGAGCCCACTGGTCCCAGCAGCACCACCGCCTCCTCCTCCGCGCTTCCTCGACGGTGCACGGTCCGGCGACTGCTCCGCTCTCGACTAAGGGGTAGGGGCATCCAATATCTGGTGGACTGGGAGGGTTATGGTCCTGAAGAGAGGTCTTGGGTTCCCGCTGGAAGAATTGTGGATCCGGCCCTCATCACTGAATTCCATCGCCAACACCCTGACCAGCCATCTCTCCGACGGGGTCGGCGCAGGGCTTCTTGCCATGTAGATCCACTTCCAGGCCCTGTTACCCCTGCTCCGGTGTCTAGTCCTGACCCTGAACCTGGTTCTGAGCTGGGGTCCTCGGATGTCGAGTCTTCTGATGGAGACGGTGCCGCTGAGGATATGGACTCTGACCGCTCAGAGGAATTCTGACCCTCCGCCGGCTTCCCCTCCTCCCGCCCGGCTTGGTGGTGTTTCTTGGGGACTTCTGGAGCCGTCCCTTCGGGGGGGGGGGGTCCTGTCATGAGCCCTCTCCCTGCCTGGTAACACCACTAATTGTTTTCAATTACCTCCACCTGTCTCTGCTCCACCCTCGTTAACTTACCAGCTGCACTGCATTTACCACTCATCATGCCCTGTATAGAAAGCCCTGTTTTTCAGTCCACACTTGTCAGATCATCTGCAAGCCTACATCGGAAATCCTGCCTGCCTGCCTGCCTACCTGTCTGCTTTCAACTCTGACTCCTGATCTGTGATCTGTTACTACTCTGATCTCCAGCCCCGGTAAACCCGACTTGCCTTCCGCCTTACGACTACGAGTTTAGAATATCCCTGAACTGTACTACTGCCGTGCCTCATTCAGCCCTGTTGTGTGTGTGTTTTCAATAAAACCTCGATCTCGAAATTGCGCTCCTGGGTCCTCGTCTGTCTGTCCTGACACTATCTCTCTGCGCTGTGCACAAATGTGTATGCTCCAACAATGTTTTTATAGAATATAGAAAACAGCTGTAAAAAGGTCAAACCTTGCTTTAACTAAAAGCAACCTTCCCTTGATAAAATGCTCAACCTCTACTGAGACTGGAGTAAAGGACCTGGAAAAGAGGAAACCCACTCCTCCACTGAGAGAAGTGTTGTGGCTTAAAATGACTTCCCCTTCCCACGCTCTCCTCCAGTCTATCTCATTAAAACTGTCACTGTGCGATTCTTGTAAAAAAAGTACATCAACATGTTTCATTTTAGCAGTTTCATATATTTGTATTCTTTAAAAAAAGAAAATCAAAACACCCACTTCGAAAGTATCCATCACTACTGAGATGTTAAACGCTAAAAAACAACTAAATTAATGAAATCACGCATCATCAAAATGTATTTGTTTTTTTACTTTTACCACAAGTTTCTTTAATCTATAATACTCTTGTTCAGTGAGGCCAGACTCCTCTCTTTGACTCATCTGGAGTCTGGCTGAGGTAATAAAAACTGTTAAATCTGGAAAGTTAAATTAAAAGCAGGGATATCACTGCTGTCCGGCAAACACTCATCCTCACTAAGACTCTCGTCCGTCTGTCCCTGCCTTCTCACAGTCTGTCCCCAACTTTACTGTTTTTAGCATTACTGGATGCCTTCTTTGACCTTTTCTTATGTTTGGCAGCAGGTTTTTGCTGTACTTTCTCCAGTGCTGCCGCTGTCTCTTCCTCCTCCATCTCCGTTTCCTCTACCTGTTCACTCCATGTAACCGTTTCTTTTTCTGCCCTGTTTACCTGCACCTCTGTCGGCTCTCCTTTACCTGCTCTCCTCCCAAACCACCTGCCTCCTCTACCTGCACCTCTCCTACCTCCTTTACCTGCTCTCCTCCCAAACCACCTGCCTCCTCTACCTGCACCTCTTCTCCCTTTTTTCGACCTCACTTCCTCATACTTCACCTAGAATATCTTGGTCATTTTTTCGCCCATTATTTTTCCCCACACCACACACCTCGTGCGCCAGGTCAGACACAGCCGGAGCAGTCGGTGGAGATCCCCCCGCTGGAGCCACGGCTACCCTCGGCGGAGATCCCCCTGCCGCCCCTCCAGGACCAGACAGAGTTGGATCCCCGCGCTTCGGACAGGCTCTTGCGGTGTATCACTCCTCCCCGCAACCAAAACATTTCATACACAATGAGGTGGCAAAAATCACGTAGTCGTAATCATCTACTTTAGTATGGAAGCGGCGGTTGAGCTCCACATCCCGGTTATTAAGAATCATATACAGCTGTCTATGGTGAGACACAACATGTTTCAGTAACTGAGACTTACTTCCAGACAGAATCTTTTTCACCGGGGAAACAGCTTTCCCGTGTCTGGACAGCTCTCTGCTGAGAAACAAATCGGTTATGGAGGGATATTTGCAATAACAACTTTGGTTGCGGGTTAAGTGAGTGGCAACACCTGCACAAACAAATCGTTCACCACGATACCTGTCTCGATGACACGGTTCACCTTCTCCAGCTGATTCAGGAAAATGACAACAGCGCCGTTCATCCGCGCCAGTGACTTAATACTGCTGTGTCCGACCTTTCTCCCACAGCTAAACCAATATCCTCTACACTACATGGGAACATGGCGTCAGATGCCGACCGGTGAGACACCGGTAAGAGAAAACCCCACACACACCTCAAACACCACACCCAAACGCACCAAAAGTCAACTTTACCAAATTAACACCAGTAAAATAAGTTAAATTAATACCCATTAACAAAATAATCAAAAAAGAAGAATCGAAAAGCACACGCTCAGTGTCTCACTCACACACAAACTCCCAGCATGCACTCAGAGAGAGAGAGACAGAGAGAAAGAGCGAGAGAGAGAGAGAGAGAGAGAGAGAGAGAGAGAGAGAGAGAGAGAGAGAGAGAAAGAGAAAGAGAAAGAGAGAGAGAGAGAGAGAAAGAGAGATCACACAGGTCAGAGCGGCTCTAGGAACTGCAAATACATTAGTTTATATTAGTTTTCAGCTGTGTCAACTTTTGAATCGCCAGGAGGTATGTGTATCTGTGTGTGTAACTGTGAAACTAACTTATCTGCTGTATGTGTGTGTGCATGTATGCTTTCTATTTCATAATGGCCTTGTCGGCTGCAAGGACCCTGCTATAATAACATACATCAAACCTGACATAGAATACATGCAAACAAATCACCACCATGTGCAGCGAGGGATAACCATCTTCTGTTTACTCACACACACACACGCACACACGCACACACACACACACACACACACACACACACACACACACAGCATAGGGACAGTACTTTATAATTTGTTGCAGTGGGCCAAATAGATCACTGAGCGGACAGTGGCGGGGGCACGGCACTGACCCTGGTAACCTCCATCTTTATTATCAGCTGCATCATGGGAGCAGCAGAGGGGAAGGGAATACTGATAGAATAAACACACACACATGCTGGCACACCAGATCCAACTTGGATATACTGACATTTTGCTGTTAAACAGGATAGATGCTCTAGTCATAAATCAATAGCCAAATATCAGCTTAGTTGGAGGAAGGGCAGACACACACACACGCACACACACACAAAACACACACACTTTTTCATCTTGCACTGCCTATTGTATCTTTTATTAGAAGGGAGGTGAAGTTTTTTGTCGGCTACATTTGCTCAGTGTCACATTGTAAATAATACAACACTGTAGGTCTGTAGGAGTTTGAGCATTAGAATAAACCCTGAACACTCAAACCTTTAGTCTAGGAGTTAAGAGCATTTCCCATTCCGCTCATCATGAAACCCCTTCAAATCTAATCGGATTATATCGTAAATGCACTGGCCTCCTGCTAAAACAAGACATTTTTCTTTTTTTGCACCTGACAGCAGTGAAATGTTGGCCCGGGGATAGGAGGTGTGGCTTCATCAAGTTTCAGCTCGGTTTTTCTCTAAAGTATGTGGAAAATTGTTTTCGCTTTCTGATTTGGACTTGGCATCAATATCAGAGAGTTCTCAGACACGCTGTAGCCTCAGTCCATTTCAGCCTGTCTCTGTGTTTTCCTTCTTCATCTCTCGTTGAAGAATATCTCCGGTACAGTAGATGTACGTTTCAGTTTTGCATGGTGTATGATGTAGGAGGCTGATAGCCTGCAGGAGGGCTGTTCAGGACATGCATTACAAAAAGTCTAAATAGGGAAGAAATTCAGATGCTGGTTTGGTTGGTTTTTAGTCTAAGAAGAGAAGGCAGATGAGACAGGGAAATAATTCATATCACTAAATACAGACTATTTTTCCTCTTCACAGACTCCCATAACGGTCTGATATAATAGAAATACTAAAAGATCTTTTGAATATAAACATAAAATGTAATGATTTATATTCATACAACCCAATTATCTTGAATGGTGTAGATCTCTTGTCTGTTCATTCTAACTCTATGCTAATTCAGATTTATTCCAACCTGAATCTCATTTTTATAGTTTTGGCCACCATTCCAATTGGTATACATTAAAATTGTACTCCCAAAACTTGTATATAAAACAAACTGTCCACAAACAATAAAAATCCTAAGCAAAGTTTACAGAGCGACTTCCTGCTTTGACTAACCGTAGTCTCTGTAGATGTCCACACATATGTATGTGTAATGTCTTTAGAGAAAAATGAAGACATGAATCTCTCCTCCGCTCTGGGAGACGGCCATCAAGATGGCCAGACACCCAAGGACCCAGGTTCCTTGCCCCTGGTACCCGTTTGTCCTGCCCTAGCAGAGCCGGATTTGAGAGACTTACCAACGTAAAATTCAAGGATGTGAGCATCATTTGCTGTCATTCTGCAACACAGGGTTGCAAAATGCAGTTGTAGCTTAGTTCATTATGATACACACAAAAAACATGACAGAACACAACAAAAACAGTACTGCGTTCCAACAAAAATAATGGTGCAGAAAATATGTCCGGCATCTTTACCATTAAAAGAAAATGAAAGAAAATTCAACATCAAAGACACATTGTCTATCAACTTTGACACCTGAACAACAAGCATCATACAGTGTCTGAACAATTAAATCAAATGAATCCTCTCATGTCCGGCCTTGCTTAGTCCTCAAAGTTTGCCTGCAACGGTGGATCGTCACAACCGACTTTCGTGCCACTGGTACTCCAGCCGTACAGACCTAGCATAGTTGGATCCAACATTAAAACCTCTTGTCAGTCTCTTTAGGTGTAAGGTTTCCAAAATATCTTGAACATAATTTTGACACCTTTTAAAGTTAAGAGCCCAAATCTCTTTTGTGGGATTATAAATGGCCTCGCTGGCAACCCATTTGCTGATTTTGGTGCACTATACCCCCATAATTTCGGTTCATTCATTCATTCATTCATTCTTTCTTTGATTGCCTGTGGGGGCCCTATGACAGAAAAGCGCCGCGGACCCCAAACTACGGGGCATGTTCTCAGGGCCCTTGTAGCCAAAATGGGTTTTCTTGAATCCATTGTGGCTGCCACTGACTTTTCCTGCCCTGCTTAGGATATTCCCTCAGGTACACGTCCAGTAATATATACACAGAAAAAACAGGGAAAATACATAACTTATCTCTAAAATTGCAATATTATTGCATTTAATGGCAATGTTAATTTTACAATGCAATACCTTCTCAGCTTTAAAAAATATGCATTAGTCACATCATCATAGATTAGGTGAGGTATCACCGCAAGTCTTTTCAAGAATGTGCAGCAAAGAAAAACAAGTCTTGTGTAATGATAGGGTCTGAACACAGGGAATAGGACTCAAATGCAACAACTCAGAGACTGAACTGGGTATGGGTAAAATGTCTTTACTAGAAGCAAAACAGGTACGGTACATGGGAAGGCAGTTAGCGTGGCAAACAAACTAGGCAAGGAGTAGGCGAAGGCAGAGTCAGGTCACAGAAGCAGGATTGAGGAACCAGGACCAGGACCAGGACCAGGACCAGGACCAGGATACACAAGGAAAACCGCTGGCACTCCACAACACGAAGGTAGGAAGACGAACTGCCGATAACGGGAACAAAACACAGAGACTATATACACACCAGGAAGTAGGCGGGTTAACGAGACACTGGTAGAAGCACTAATGAACTAATGGGAAACACATGGGGCAGGAAGTGGAGACACTGAAATGAGAGGAGAGGTAAGTAACACAAAATAAAACAGGAAGTACAAACAACAATAAACATTTAACGGACAGCAGGACAACAAATGCTAGTGTTACCGCCTGGCTCAAGGCCGGCAACTAAGAGGGAGGCCACAAACAGTTAGAACAATCAAAGAAGGTTTATTTAACTGACAAACATAAGCCTGACAAAGCAATTGATGGGATGTGTAACCAGCTAGCTAATCAGTCATGTTAGAAGTGTGTGGATAGGTGAAAATATGGTGTAATGTAAGGTGCAACAAACCAAACAAAGGTAAAAAGGCTGCAGCAGGCCAGCTGAGAGAGAGGCCAGCTGTGAGAGACCCTGATTAGAAATAGGCTGTACTTTATGGCTTCTGCAGGCCCCGCCTAGATGGCAAGTACCAGCAGACACTCCCCTTCCAGCTCCTCCGTAACTGCAAGCGAGCCGAGTTATATATGCAGCCATACTAACAAGGGTCGTCACACTAGAGAAAACAATTGTTTATGAAAAATTAACCATCAGGGTCTAAAATGTTATAAATAAATATTCTAATGGTACCTAGTCATGGCGAGATGAAGCTTCATGAAGCATTGAAGCTTTCCATCCAATTGGTTCGCTCATGGGCCGAAGCTTCATGGTGCTTCATTTACTCTACTGCGCCATCAAGTGGACAATAAATGTAAAACCGGCGAAGTGCAAGGCTGCTGTGAATTTAAAGTATCTTTGCCCTGAAAATTCTTTGACACACACATATAAGACTGAATATAATGTTCTATTTAAAAATAAAGATTAATGTTATTACCTGTTTTTGAGAAGAGAGTGACTGGAAAACAATGTGGGCTTTTTACGCCTTAAATGATAGTGCAGTTTAAGATTGGACAGAGAGAAGGGGAATGACATGCAGCAAATAGCAGCAGGTCTGTTTCGAACCCCGGGCCGCTGCAGCAAGCATTTGAATGTGGGTCGCCTGCTCTACGAGCTACGCCACCAGGGATATGTAATGTACATGTTGGATGTACATGATCTTTTCAACAGATTTAGATTTGGTATCTTTACTTGCTCACAAGGAAGATGATGCTGGCGTGCATAACAATTGCTTCGCTAGTTGGCTGGCTCCATAATGATCCAATACAAACGCAATACCAACAACTCAACAGCAACAATGCATACTACGACAACAACAACCCACAAATTTGCGGTTATATAAAGTGTTGATTATGAGGGGGCTCAATTGCGGTTCGCTCCCCCTTATATTTTGAATCGGACGCCAAACCCACGAACGTCATCACATACGTCATCAACACAAGCCTCGATACGCGCTTCACAAAAATCTTCCGCGATTACTCGACACATGCTTCGAAGCCTCGACACGGAAGGAAACATCACTAATAGTACCAACAGTTCAATCTAGGCGTTTCTTAAATGTAATTTTTCCATTCACTGGGCCATGTAACGTTTTTTTATCTGACTCCATAATGTTTACAAAGCTACTGTGGCTGCCGCCACACCGTACCGTTTGAATTCAATTAGTGCTTTATGGGGAAAAGGGACATCACAAAGCACGATTAATCTGCCTTCATTTTTTTCGTTTTACTGTGATTGATTAATCAAAATGAACGCGTTCATTTGACAGCTCTACAGTAGTTTAAAAATGTCTAAACTCAAATCTGAGTTTAGACATTTTAGACATTTTTAAGAAAAGCACTGTGATTAATTTGACTGAAACTATAAAACTTCAATATTGTGACAGAGAACTTTAATCGGGTAAAATGTGCAAATGATTCAACGTAGTATTTGGACATATCATTTTAACTTTAGGCTTTGTGGTGAACAACTTGTGGGACACTTAAGTTGTGTCAGAATTAGCCATCATGCTAACTCTCTGTGCTTTTTTTTTGGCTCAAAAGAAGAAGTTGGATCCTTAGGAATCATATTCCAAAAGCAACAGGTCTTTGAATTAAAAGGTTTGAGGGACGGAGGCAGTTGGTTACAAAATACAAAATATAGAACATTTGCGCGAGTTGAACAATTTCAACTAGAGCAAAACACCTTTGTCATTAATGACGTTGTTGAATCAGAAATTTAGAACAGTAGCCATCTGTGGCTGTATCTGATAAGATAATAGGGAATAAAACAGTTGATGAATCATTTAAGAAAATAAAGAAAGTTTTGGTAAACTCATCTGTTTTAGAAATACCAGACTATATGAAGCCTTTTATTTAAACAGCAGACTTTATGACATTAGTATTAACACAGAACCATGGAGATAAGAGTAGACCAGTGGTTTACTACTATTGGAAATTAGACCCAGTAGATAAGGCAATGCCTGACTGCACATAAGCAGTAATTGTAGCTTAAACTTAAAAATCAGGCCTCTGCATCAAGTGTTATTCAGGCCATTGACTTTAACAGTAACACATGCAGTGTCAGTTTTGTTGGTAGAGAACAAAATCACCTACATGTCATCTGCAAGGCACCAGGCATGCAGTGGCAGTTTTGTTTTCACAACCGCACCTAACTATAGAAAAATGTACAACTTTGATCCATCTACATTATTACCAACAGCTGAAGACGGAGAACCACATGACTGAATGACAGAGACGGACAAGAAACTTCACCAAGACCAGGCTTGACTGACATTCATTAAGAGGAACCAGCGATAGAAATGTTTGTTAACAGATCATGTAAAGTGAACTAGAGGGTCCGAATGTGACATGATCTATGTAATGACACAGACCAAAGTATTAAAAGCAGAAGCTCTACCTAATCATCTGTCAGCAAAGGAGCAGAACTGATAGCATTGACAGTGACATGCAAATAAAAGAATGACAAAGTTGGAAATATCTACACAGAGAGTAACTATGCATGTTCAACATTACATGTGTTTGCTCAACAGGGACAGAATAGAGGTATGGTAACATTGACTAACAAACATATTAAACATCACACTCTAATAGAAGACGTAAAGCAGTACAGCTACCAAAGTATATTGCTTTATATAAAGGCACAACACGTATGATAAGAACTGATCCAGTTTCAGTAGGCAACAATATTAAATGAGAAGACAAACACGCCAGAACACAAGACAGAGATATTGAAAGATATACAGAATGCAGCTACAAAGTAAGAAAAAGCCGTTTGGATTAAGAATAATTGCATGCAAGACAGAGACGACTTTCGAAAGAATACTTGACCAGAGAAGAACTTAGTACTACCAAGAAGCTTAAATAAATGTGCGTGTGTATTGTGACATGGTATTTGACCATGTCTCAAAAGGAGGGAGTGTTATATTGAGTATTATATTAATTGAGAGTATATTCATAGCATTTGATTTGAAGGCCGAATGCCTACTCCAGAATATCCGTTTCAGCACATCTGCATGGATTTTAGTGAACTAAATAAATGTGAAGGAAATAAATATAGTTTAACGATAATAGACATATATAAAATGAGTTTAAGTATTTCCAACACAAACAGTAGATGCTATGACAGTAGCTAAAGTGTTTACAGCTAAATTAACTGTAAAATAAGGTAATGTTAGTAAAGGATAATGATGATGATAATAATAATTATAATTATAATAATAATAATAATAATAATAATAATAATAATAATAATAATAATAATAATAAGCTTTATGTAAGAATTGCAGCCCAAAGTACTTCACTGCAAAGACATAAAACATTAGACAGAATAAGAGCATTTACGGTACAATAATCAGTGTTGATGTAAATAAGTGTGAAAGACAAATGGTATAAAATAGCATTGGAAATTATGCCAAGTTTGGGATACCAGAAAGAATATTTAGCGATAATGAGACATATTTTTAAATGATATCATCGAAGCATTAACAACAATGTTTGTACAAGGACAAGCTGGATGAAGTGCTTAGCACCAATAATATTAAAAAATGCACATTTTGCAAGAGGCTTATTGCCATTTGGAAAAAGGGTTGTCTGCAAATTGTTTGGATCTATGTGTTATAGACTATGATATAGGGCAGGAACAAGACAGCCTGGAGGAAGATGATTTTGTGTGAATAATTCCACAAAGTGTTCATTGCTGCCATACCTAAGCCACTGATTATACTGTAGTCACAGTCTCTCACAGTCGTATACAGACATTAACAGTTTACTGATATTTACAGTCTTCTACTGATGTTAAAAGTTTACTGATATTTACAGTCTTTTACTGGAAGTGTTTTTTTTATTTATACTGAAGCTAATTGTCTTTATACTGGAATAAAAAGTGAAGTTCTTTGTTTTTATACTGAAGGCATTCTTTATTAAAGTTGATGTTTTATACAGAAGGTACTTTTTATGACTGAAATAAAAACAAGCGCACTAAGAATGTATTCTTGTATACCATATGCTGAATTTGTACACCACTTGGTGCCTTATATTTACTGGATATTATACACACCATAAAGGGTGTGTAAAGGAGGAATTGTGAAGTAAATTACTCCTGATTGTATTAATCCACACTTGAAAGACTATCATATGTATTTGTCTACCTCAATCAATCATGTATTTCTGCACTATATGTATTTTCTGCACTGAATGTATTACGAGCACAATATTGAATGCAAACACAGTAGGAACACTTCCCCTTTAAGAGAACAGTTCAACAACCATCACTTCCTGACTCTGCTGATGGAGGAGCGTGATGGCGCCAATGGCGACCAATGAGGAGAAGGAAAACGCCTTCTCCATGTTTTAGATTAGAAGTTTATGATCCTTTGTCCAGCACTTTGAGCGGGCCCGTGAGACAGCAACCTGGGTGTTTCTTAGCCATTCAGTCTGTGGAAACGGTGATGTGATTAGTGTCCTCAGCTGAGAATATTTTCCATGTGACATATCACGTTAATAAATATATCGATTTAACTAGAAGATTGCTATTTTGATTCGACATTCAAGCTCCGAGTTCTTCATCTTTTTCCTCAACAGTATTCGTCTAATATGTTGGCCATATGTTTTGTATAAGTACGTGATACGCTATCAATAGGTTTTGTATACGTTCATATATGTTGTATATGCTCATTTTCATATGCGCCAGCACACATTTCTTCCATACGGAACTGTGTGACAGGGCCTTAAAGATCCCCTTCACTCAAACAATGTTACTATACGGACTTCTGTGCTATCTGGGAAAGAGCTGCTAGCAATTGTATGTACAAAAGATTCAACTAACACACATAAATACGGGGTGGTAGTAGCTCATGCCGTAGGCTTGGCTTAGGAACCGGATGGTTGCATGTTCAAGGCCCTTGAACGGACCAAGTATGTAGCGCGTACTGGTAACTGGAGTGGTGCCAGTTTGCCTCCTGTGCACTGCCGAGGTGCCCTTGATCAAGCAAAGTTTTGGATAACCGTAATTACGTCATGGTTTGCGCTATTGAAAAAATGTCAACGGTATCTGAAACTCTGAGACTCTGCGCTTTACAGCCAATATTAATTCATTATGGTAATTTCACTTGCGCCTCTCCTGGAATCCTGCGAAACAGCCCCTCTGTTCCGAGCAAATACACACACAGCGCTGGATAAACACAGACAACAGAGTGGAGAACAGCAGATTTAGTTAAAATGGAAGCATGTTGACTTGTTTAGAACAGTGTACCAAGTCTGTAAGTTTGTACTAGGTGTGTAATTGTAATTTATATACGTAAATGTGCGCGTCTTCTTCAAGTAGCCTGCGTCCTAGGAGAGGCTGTGGGGAAGCTGGAGCTGAAGATCAGGAGGTGTCACCAGAGATCACATTCTGGACCATAGAGGGAGAAGCTGTGGGTATGCTGGATCATCTGGTGATGCTGTTCACCACATCATCAAAGATGGCAGACTGAGGCAGAGCCCGATGATGGAGTCCCTCAACCACCGAGGTTCAACCCCAAACGCACCCCAGGTGTCCAACAACCTCTCGATATGGGAAACTCACCACCAGGTGACATTTTTTTCCCACTTTGATTCTGCAGTTTTCAAACTCCTCTGTGAAAACACAAACAAGAATGCAGCCACAAACCTGCAGAGAGGGAGAAAGTTCATCTGGACTGAAATAACTCCAGAAGAAATGAAGAAGTTCATAGGCATGTTGCTGTACATGTCAGTTTTGGACCTGCCGAAGATGAGCAACTTTTGGCGTAAGCAAACCATTTTCCATGTGTCATTCACAGCCACTGTCATGTCCCGAGACCTGTTCATGGCCATTTGATCTAATCTTCATATGAGTGACCCAGAGAAAAATTAGGAAAATTATCAGAAAAAGGACACAGAGGATTATGACCACCTCCACCGGGTCAGACCTCTCATGGAAATGATATGCATGAACTGCAAGGCTATCTACCACCCAAGACAGCACCTTGCAGTCGGCGAGAGGTTGTTTGGGACCTAGGCCAGGCTCAGCATCAAGCAGTACATGAAGGCCAAGCCAACAAAGTGGGGGCTGAAGTATTTTGTGCTTGCTGACATGAACGGCTACACCATCAACTTCAAGCTCTAAACTCTGCAAGAGGAGCAATACCTGGAAGTGTGAGGACTGTTGTGATGTAGGCCTGTGTCTGCAGGCAGACATGAACTGTCACTGGCAATACCACCAAGACCTTTGCATGTGAAGGGACTGTCAGAGAGGAGAGAATTACCCTGTGTGGGTACAAATTTCAAATGTAACATGCCAAATCTCTTATTCGTGTACAATTGCATTGTTTTTTGTTCACGAAACCTCTAAAATCAAATTCTGTCTATTTTAACCGGGGCTGCTTATCTAGCCTTTACTGCACCGGTTTAGCGACCCACAGACCAATTTCATGCGTTGTAAATAATCTTAGGTGATGCTACTCAGTCAATCAAATCTATGCATTACAGATAAGAATGCGACTCAAGAGTGAGATACACAGACACAGGGGAGAGATGAGAGAGAAATAAGAGAGAGAAATACATTTCCCTTGGCGTGCTCTAAAAAGACAAAACTAGATGGTGAAAACAGAGCTTTTAATCAAGAATGGACAAACTCTTACATGTTCATTCTTTTGAAGGGTAGTTCAAACAAAACATATGTGTCGAGACTGTTGTGATTATTAAAAGCGGAAATGTGAAGCGTCACTACGAGCCTGTGAGAATGTCACTAACGCCATTCAAACACATATTTTAAATCAATAAGACAAGCTCCCTTACTCACTGAACAAGAGAAAGGGAGTGGGATATAAGAGGGAAAGAAAGAGAAAAATATGTGTTAAAGTTGGTCAATTGTTAATATGTATTGAAATTAATAAATATACAATTGATTGACTGTTAAAATGTGAAATGATCAAGAAAGAAGAAAAACGGAGATTTAAGCTAAAACATTTATTTTTAGAAAATTAAGCACTTGATTTTTAAAATAACATTTTTCAAAAGCTCCCTTTTATTTCTTGTTTTTCTTTTTAAATGCAGCCCTTATTTTACTTTAATTTTAAGAATTTGTTTTAAATGTATTATTAGATAAGGGTACTTTATAATCCCTCCAGTCCAATTTGAAAACTGATATTGTTGAAATAATATTGATTTGTACTTTATTTGACAGTCAGTTATGGACAATTTACAGACATTGCCACATCTAATGGCTACTACAATATACAGCATATGGCACTGAATCATAAGACAAGTTAGACATTATGATAATTGAATACCTCTGCTCTATACTCACCTACCAAGAAGCCACTGCACCGCTGAATTTTCATGTACAATAAGACATTTTTACTAACACCTTAAGGTCTCCCGATTTTGGTTTTGCCACCAACAACCTGTCTGATGATCTGACTGCTTTATTTTTGCATTTAGGTTTGTATTCACCCAAAAGTTGGTACATGGCAGTGAGTATATCTTAAACTCATTTCAGAGCCACAGGAGTAAACATAACTACAGACATGAAAAATAGAAAATCCATTTTAAAATAAAGGCCTACAGAGTAGGAGAAACATTAACACGTTCTAAGCTGTGAGCAGGCACTTTGTTGATTATTGGCACCCATGAGGAGATCTCTGTCTTCCAAACTACTTTTGAAGAAGCAGTTTGATAAATACACTGATTAGCTTTCCTGTACAGAGTTAGATGAAAAGATCAATACCACTGTCGTAACTGTACGGTAAACAGGTAGCTGGTGCCAGCCGCTTGATAGTTTAGTATAAAGACTATAATAGCTTAGATTTTTACACAAACCAGATATAACATGTTAGTGAGCTTTAGAGTTGCTGGTTATCTTGTTACCTTTGGACAAAGCCAAGGTCGCTGTTCCTTGTTTCTAGTCTTTCGTTACACTAAGCTAACAGCTGCTAGCTGTAGCTTCCTATTTACTGTAGAGACTTGAGAGTGACATCAGTCCTGTCATCAAAACCCATTGCATTTTTTCTAAATATTTCAAATGTGTCCCTTTTAGCTTTAGAATAATTCTGGAGACTGTAATAATAGGAGATGAAAATGCACATTTTGAAATATTTGGAATATGAGTTCAGGAGTCCAGTGGATCTCCCAGTACTTGCAAGCTTTAACCCATATTTCCATTTTGAATGTATCCATTCTGCACTTCTGACACAAATGATCCTTCATCAGTTTCATTCTGTATAATAATAGTGAAGTCACACAATATCTGTGTAATATTTTCTTTCGTCTGAAGATCCCCTTTGCCCCTAAGCACTACAAATATGTAGTGGTGAAAATATAAAAATGAAACTCATTTACAAATCCTCAGCAGGACACAATATCCCTAGAGTAAAACACATGTAATATCAAATAAAAGTATATATTTCTGTAAAGTGTTTCTACTAGAGTAAATTTAAAGATACTACTCAAAATACGTCAGGGATTAAAGACCTTAAAGTCTTTTCTCTTTGAACTGGAGCGCAGTCAGATATCCTCCAAGCTACACATGTGCTCCACTTATTGAGGGTAAAGACCATACAATGAATTAAAATCTATAAAATCCATTTTATTAACATTTACTCATCCAGGAAACCATGACTGAGCTTCACTTTTTTTAGCAGAAGCTATTCACACACTTTTATACATGTGCAAGTGTGGCCTAATCAATAAAACTGCAAACGTTTACTTGTGGGTACTGGGGGAGCTGTAGTGGCTTGGGGTTAAGTGGTGGTTCACCCTGAAAACAACCATGCATTAAAACAGCGCAAGGGGCTGTGCTCGTGCTGCTTAATGCACTGGCCTGAGACATGTAATTTGACCCAAGAAGACTTGAGTGACAGATCCATGAGTATGAAGGCTTCCTAGACATACAGTAGTGTCTTATGACTGAGGATTTTACAATTCTGAACAGTTTTTACAGACGCAATCATTTGTATTGTTTGCCACAAACAATTACAAGGTAGGCACTAAAACTACACCATTTACGTTACGAGTTACAAGTAACAAACTAAAATGTGTAAATGCATGTATTTGATTGGACAATGCAGCGCCTCTCTGGGTGACATCGTGTTGCGTTGTGGCAAAAGTTGACATTAATAGTTAGTTGAGTTTGAGGATGTTTTTTTGCCAGAAGACCCTGCGTTGTTTTTTGACGAAGGCCCCTGGTTTGAGACACCTGCTGCGTCACAGAACGGGTCCTCCTCAAATGAATGATGGGAATGTTTTTTTTAAGAAGGGTTAAAGTCGCTCTATCCTCTAAAACAGTGGTCCCCAACCACCGATCCGTGGACCGGTACCGGTCTGTGGGTCATTTGGTACCGGGCTGCATAGAAGGAATTAATTAAAAAAACTGAAAGATGTTTTATTTTGAAAAATGACTGAATATATCCATCTGTGTCTCTTAACACATGTCAAGGCCATAGGTCAAGATAACAATAAAAAATTTAGCCCACAAGCTAGCAAAAATGAGTGGAAGACAAACATCTTTAAAGAGCTTTTTTGAAAAGGGGAAAAGACCCAATGAGACAAAAGAAGAACAGCCTACGACTTCCAAAAAAAAGAAAGCGGTATTTAAATCATATTTAAATTACGGGTTTATCACTACTGGTGATTCTCATGCGTCAAATCCACTCTGCATAATATGTGGCAACAGGCTCTCAAATGAGGCAATGAAGCCTTCAAAACGTATTCGGCACATGGAAACCAAGCATCCTGCATTAAAAGATAAGCCTTTGGACTTTTTTCAAAGGAAGAAATATGAACAAGAAGGCCGGAAGCAATTACTACTGGCCACCACTTCATCAAATGCGAGTGCACTGCGAGCATCGTACTTAGTGGCTAGCCGTATTGCTAAGGAGAAGAAGCCCTTTTACGATTGGTGAAGAATTGATCCTGCCCGCCGCTAAGGACATTTGCTGTGAACTTCTAGGAGAGGCAGCAGTTAAAAAGATAGCACAGGTTCCTTTTTCGGCTAGCACTGTCACTAGGCGAATTGAGAAAATAGCAGAGGACATTGAGACACAATTGTTGGAAAGGATTAATAACTCACCGTGGGACGCAATCCAGGTTGATGAGTCTACTGATATCGACAACAAGGCAATACTACTTTTGATATATTCGATATATATATCAGGAGGATGTGCATGAGGATAAGTTATGTGCACTATTGTTGTCAACCAACACCACAGCTGCAGAACTATTCAAGTCTCTGAATTATTACATATCTGGAAAACTGAATTGGTCCTTTTGTGTCGGCATATGCACGGACGGAGCTGCTGCCATGACTGGACGGCTTTCTTGTCTAACTGCTCAGGTTAAGGAGGTTGCACCTGAATGTCAGTCAACGCACTATGTCATTCACAGGGAAATGCTGGCTAGCCGAAAAATGTCACCTTAACTTAACAGCGTATTGAATGATGTCATTAAAGTTATTAACTACATCAAAGCACATGCCCTTAACTCACGTCTGTTCGAGCAGCTTTATGAGGAGATGGACGCAGAGTACAAACGCCTTCTCTTACACACAGAAGTAAGATGGCTATCTAAAGGGAGATCGTTGGCCAGAGTGTTTGAGTTACGAGAGCCACTGCAGAGATTTCTTTCCGAAAAAAAGTCACCACTGGCCACACATTTCAGTGACGAGGAATGGGTCGCAAAACTCGCTTTTTTGTGCAACATATTCAACCTGCTCAATGAACTCAATCTGTCACTTCAGGTTAAAATGGCAACTGTCTTCAAGTTGGCAGATAAAGTAGCTGCATTCAAAGCCAAATTGGAATTGTGGGGATGGGGAGTGAACAGAGGGATATTTGACATGTTTCAAACATTAGCAGGAATTTTGGAAGAAACTGAGCCTGGGCGATCATTCTCCCAGCTGATGCACTACTTCCCAACCACAAAAGAACTGCGAAAGAATGGATCTGCGACCCATTTGTGAACAAACCAGGTGAATCTAGCCTGTCCGTGCCAGAAGAAGATCAACTGCTGGAGATTACAAATGACGGTGGCCTTAAAAGTATGTTTGAAACAACAACTCTGCCGGCGTTTTGGAGTAAAATGAAGGTAGAATATCCTGAGATCGCCAACAAAGCACTGAAAACCCT
This sequence comes from Cottoperca gobio, assembly GCF_900634415.1. Taxonomy (NCBI): domain Eukaryota; kingdom Metazoa; phylum Chordata; class Actinopteri; order Perciformes; family Bovichtidae; genus Cottoperca; species Cottoperca gobio. The sequence goes on from NC_041364.1 coordinate 25,366,902, forward strand.
GCTTCCATTTCCAACATCCTAGCTTTGTGAAGCGAGGTTTTCTGCAGTGACTGCGACCAAAACAAAATTACGGAGTAGACTGGACATAAGGAACAAACTTCGGGTGTCATTGCCTCCCATTATCCCTAGATTGGACAAGCTCGTTGCAGAGACACAAGATCAGGGCTCACACTGATTCAGCAAAACATATGTTTCCAATGGGAATTATTAGCTATAAGTATTATAGCACAGAGTGGAGTATCTCAGTTCAAATGCCAGCACTGTCAACAACAATTAGGGCTGCTATTGAAATCTAGCATAATTACCAAACAATGGATAGCCTATTGTCTGCCCAAAGAGCCATCTTCTAAAACAGAAAATTTGAATTGAAATCAATTCCTGACAAAATAATTAATGGAATCAGCTGATATACTTATGGAGGCCAAATACAGTTTATATAATTAAACATTGGTACACTTTGACCCAAAATTGTGTTTGTTGACAAATCCCAAACTGTCATGACAATGCTGACCTTAGGAGAGCTGGAGAGTCATTAGAAAAACCCTCCCAATTTTATATAACCTTCCTCTGCTCCACAAAAGAGTAATAGTTTGCAGTCAGTTGTGAGAAAATAGTCAATTGTACAAATACTTGAATTACTGTTAACTTGCCCAGTTGTTGACAAAGCTAGCTAGCGCGCTAACTGGCAGTTGGTTCACCAGCTAGCTTTGGTGGGCTATTGAGGTTTTCTAGCTAAATCCCAGCAAGCTAGCATGTTACCAGTTAGCTCCCCAGCCACATCAGCTCCCTAACTTGTCCTGTTTGGGGCATAACACAGCTGACATTTCAGGCCTCATTTCTGTTACTCAGATATAAAGAGGAAGATTTCTATCAAAATGTTGTAGCACCTCTGCAAAGAGATTCAGTGTGGTGATATGTGAGTCCTCTTCTGCTCTTCACTGTGTTGTTTTCTTTGACTCTAACTGAGGATGAGAATGTCTGCATTTCCTCCTGGGACTGGAGTTGGATTTGTTTGCTTCAAGTTGGACCTTTCAGTGATATTTATTGTGCGGGACAGAAATGCAACATGGGTATTAAATGTAAAGCCACAACACTCAAAACTATAGCCTATAGATGTACTGCCTTGTTTTTTGGTTCTGACCAAAATAACAATGTGCTCACAGTGCATTAAAGATATATTCATTGGTGGTGATAATACTGTATATTTAATAGTTGAACACTTGGGTGAAAGTTTTGGGGTTGAAGTAGTTTGACACAAATATACAGTACATCACACCTTCAGAGGAGGAGATATGTGACCTGATGAGTTTAGATATGACTTGTTTCTGACAGCCTGTCACAACTTTCAGCCCCTCTGCTGCTGACACGCCAAGATCAGAAAGCATCACACACCTACACACAACACACAGACTATCAAACATTCATCCTAGTAACACACCCAATAAATGTACAAATCTGCATACATGTGTAAATAGAGTAGGCTATGCACCCTATAGGAATATAGCAACACTTGTCCATCTAACAACAAACATCGAGAGGTGTTCTTGTTGATAACACACAGGACTTCTTTGTCTGATGCTGATTTTGCTTTTTCTACAGACCAACTACATTGTCCTGGCAAGCTGTAGCTCAGCAAATCATTTTCCCAATGTCAGCCACACTTTATCTTTGCCTCGAGCAGACATGCTTGTGAAGCACTGTATACAGTATAAACTCAGTATTTTGAAGGGAAACATCACACCACCAATTTTTGCAGTGAGAAACTTGGCAGCTCAGCCCCCAACTGAAAGTGAACTGTGGCCCCAGTGTGGAGGCTAATCAAAGCCAAAGACGGGCACACAATCCCAAAATGGTGGCAAGAATTGAAAATATATTACTAATCTAACTGCTAAACTAAATTGACTAGGAGATCTGAATAGCATGTGGGAATGGCTATAAGGACGGGCAGAACTAAAGTTAGTGTAAATTTAAATGTACAGTTGGAAGTAAAATAAATAATGTTTTGATCATTATTTGATCTTGATTTTTGCCGTATCGCGCAGCCCAACTTCAAACTTAGATATATTTGTTTACAATATTATTAATATATTATCTGGGTAGATAATAAAATCCTTAACATAAAAAATGTAATCTGGGAAACTTTTTTCATCAACCTTAACGTTTGAGCGCCAAGCATCATTGATGTAAACACAGGCAGCCTCCTCTTGTCCCACCTGAGCCCTGTGGTCCTCCTGTCAAGTAGAGCCACGCGGTCCTGTGGCTGGGTCAGCCTGGGTCTTATGTTCAGCCAGGTGCAGGCTGGGTAGTGGAGTAGTCTTAGGTCCTAGCTGGTTAACTTAGCTCCCCTCTCGACTTTCTTCCCTCTCCTCCTGTTGGGTCACTCTGATCAAGAAAGAAGTCCGGTCGACGATGCAAAAATATGCAAGCAAACCAATTGCATTCAAAACATTGTATATGTCCAGGGAGAGGGTAGATATGCTTTTCATTGAATGGGCAGTCAGGGAAAGCACCATTAGGACAACATTATAATAACTACTCCCTTATTGTAGAGGAACAAATCCACAAAAAAGGCTTTAGTTTTTGAGATACCCCGAGGATGAAACAAAGCACAACCATGTTTTTTTTAAATGGATAGTTGTATACAAATATTTCACGGCAAAGTTAGTTTATTTGGTTGATCCTTCGCAAACCCAAAAATAGCTCAAATTTAGACTCCTCCAAATGGGACATGGTATGCCTTATCACATGTATCTCTGGAGATACAGTGTGTTTGGAATGTCATCCAACAATGTCTGAAACCCACATATTACACATGGCAGCAGGTGTATTAAGGAAAGTAACACAAGGCTTTTATGTGAGCAGTGAACTTCTGTCTTTTTGTTCACATCAAGGTTATGTACTATCATTCTCTATGACTTTGTGAACTGATGTGTGGATATGAATGCACATACAACTATCCAAACATGTGAGGAGCCTTCAGCAAAGAAAAATTGCAGTCTGCCAAAATATCATTGAACACTGCCATCAGATGCATATCCCTATAACACTTGGGCTTGCCACCATGAATTTGGGAGCAAAGCACTCATCAATGAGTTAAATGCTACGGGTCACTGTTTCACGTCAGCCATTGTTTTATGGCTAAACCATCAATTAGCAAATATCTACATGTCTTGTGCATGATGACATTTCTCTGGAATTCAACAGGACATATTTGGGATCTTTGAAGCTTTAGGATCGGCACTGAAATTTAAAATACAGTTCTGTGAGTGAGTTGAACGAAGGTGCGCCAGCCAGCAGAATGTCAAAGTTGAAGAGGTTAAATAAAATTTCATCTAATTTCATACACGAAAGCTGTCTTGTGGTTATAGATAAGCATATACAAACTAATCTAAATAGTGTCTGTCTTTATTTACATATTTTTTATATTTATAAACAGTTAAAAATAAAGTGTTAATGTGTGAAAAGTTTTGTTTATGTTTTAAAGAAAACGAAAATGACAAAACGAACAATGTAATTTTTAGCACCAACGCTGTTCAAAAGTTTCTGAATCATCAATATGTTTATAAAGTCTGAACTCCAGCCAGAGTCTGGCTCCAGACTGACCTGCCCTCCTGCCACTTTTCTTTGTTTGTCATTTTGTAGGCAGCTCCCATGATAAGAAACTTGTAAGTCTCTTACACTCACATGGAAACAGTCTTACAAAGATCATGAAATGGAAACACGCAGGATTAATAACAGAAATAAAAGATTTAAAAGCAATAGCACTGTGTAAAATCCTCCAATGGAGATCGGCAGTCCGCTTTTTGAGGGGAGGTTTGTATAAAATCCTCCACTGTGGGCCCGGTCCACTTTCTCCACCCAGTCTGTTGCTCCACAGTTTAGGGTCTACTGCATAGGCCTTTTCTGTGATTCTGTGATTTATCAGCCAAGATTTCACACTTACGTATATGCGAAAAGTTACATCAGGTTGCAGGCAGTGACGGAGGGTATTGACACAAAAGATCATGGGAAATTGACTCCAATAACTCAATCTCCATACTGTGAGGATCCCAACAATGTTAATACCCCCTCTGGCTAGTGTCATGTGCTACATAAAATAGTTGAATAGACACATTCAATTACCTTCTTAATTCATCCTGCTCACTGGATGTGGGAGGAGTTGGAATTCATGGTAGATGGAGGTAACGGTAGATGCCTCCCGTGATTGTCCATTCAAGATTCTAATTATAATATTTATCAATGCTTTTGGAGCTGATTCATAATTTGTTGGTGCCTCCTCCTTGTAATTAGTATTACAATCACCAGTAACATTAACAGATAATTATCATAATTTTAGCTCTATGAAATGCTGTTTTCAAAATAATAGGCTTTTAACAAGGGTTGCATTACATTTGGAAACATTAACACAAATATAGCACATACATGATGATAATTATTATGATTAGGCAATCCCAACTATTCTCAGCCTATTGTGCATTCAATGATTCTGAGTTTGTCTGGTACCACCAAGAAACACCATTTTAACACTTTCCATGTTGGAAGACCAAGCCAGGGTTTGACTTGATCTATGATGATAAGACAATTCTTAGCAGCGTTCACTACAAGTATAAGTCTTATTTCCCTGAGTTTATCTTGTAACACTTCAGGACTAGTGGCTTACTTGTAACTTTAACCTAAGTCACTTATTTACGTACTTAGTACTTCCACCTGGTGTAGATAAAATAACATATTTGTGGATAGTGAGATATTTGTAAATGATGCTGCATATTTGTGGGTTGTTTTCTGTGGATTACAACTAAATCCAATAAAAACTTTCAAATTATTGCTCCTCACTTTTGTGAACTTTTGGACAGAAATCGGCAAACAAATAGGGGGAAGTCACAAATCTCACGGGGCCCACAAACAAACGGGAAGCGATCCACAAATGTTCAAAAGTAATTTCATTTGTATAAATGGATCCACAAATACGTAGATATCACTTTACATGTATTTGTTTTGGTGAAACAATTTACATTTGTAAAACCTATAACATTTTTATGTGGAATTAAAATACAAAATATATATTTACAGAGTAAGTTATGTATATTTGTATTTTTCTGGATAAGTTAACACACAAAATAACACGTTTGTGGACAGGAAAATATACTGTATATATACAAACTTCCATAGTTGTAATCCTCACAGGGCTCCTCTGTGTAACGCTGCCTTAGTATGGTTTATCATACATTGCTCTTCACCAGTGTGAGTGTATCAAGACAATCCAGAATTCTCAGATTTGTTCTTGAACCTCTTATTGAACCACTGTTTGCAGGATGAGGCCACGCCGAGCAGAGCAGCTGATACCGAGCGGCACCAGTGATTTAAATCACCATGGGGTACATGCTTTGAAAGTGTGACCATACCACTGCTGCACTTATAGTGCCCTACGTTTCATCAGTATTTTTTAATTTAAGGAATGAATGTTTAGCAATCCTAATTCATATTATACTTCATCTGAGTATTGTACCTGCAAGACAACCACAAGAAGTCTGACTTGGAAGTGGAAAAACAAAATGATGCTTTCAATGCAACTGCAATACAAAGACTGTAATACGTTGTAAAGCTTTAGACAACTAGCATTTCTAACGAAAACACTACAGGCTCTGAGACACAGCAAAATCTAGTCATACAAACATATATTACTTCATCCATGGGGGGGACACGCAAAGGCCACTGTACCCCCTCTCCCTCATCGTGAGAGTGGTGGTGGCGTCAAGAATAGTGCTTGTGCTATTACAGGGGCAGCTAACTTTGCAGTTTCAATATTGTTTACAGTGCAGCAAGTTGCATTGAAGCCCTGGGGGTGGCTCTGTGTGTGTGTGTTAGTGTGTATACACACACAGACTGCCTGTGAAGTAGAGGACTGGGCTCATCCCAGTGTCTGAGAAGGGCTCAGAATGTCAGATGATGCAAAGATGGAAATCAGACTGAAATACCAGGAGAGCCCAGTGGGAATACACAGAGAGAGAGAGAGAGAGAGAGAGAGAGAGAGAGAGCGAGAGAGCGAGAGCGAGAGAGAGAGAGAGAGAGAGAGAGCGAGAGAGCGAGAGCGAGAGAGAGAGAGAGAGAGATTTTTCAAAAAACACTTTATTTACATATTTTTCATTTGTATAAATCAATTTAAAATAAAGTGCTTCTATTATCTATATATTTAACCCTTGATCATCACAAATTACTTTTAGAATTTTTCCTTTCCTACTTTTTGAAATAAAAATATATACATTTCACTGCCTTTCTAAGGCACTGAATGGGTAAAGATTGACCCGTAAAACCATTCTAGTTCACAAATCAAGAAAAGGAAAAATGACAATAACGACCCACGGCAACCAAAAACAAGACATTAAATGAACAACTGGAACACCAAATGACCAAACAAATCGATCCCCAAAAAACATAGCAAGGCCAAAACAACACCACAGGCCAACACGGGTCACCCTCGACCCATGCCGCGCCCCAGAAAGAGGTTTGCATAGCTTGTGTATCAAAGAGTTAAAAGAAAATAATAAAAGAACTATCCAATAAAAACTGCAAAGTTCATCAACACTGAAGGAACAGATAATATTTTTAAAACACCAACGTTGTTTAACCCTCTGGAGTCCGGGGCTAATTTGGCCGTTTTTGCATACTTTTGATTCTGCCTTACTAAACCCCATTAAGAAATGTTTAGAAAATGATATTATTTTTTACTGTGGGTGACACAAACATGTACAACGAAACATTTTGAAAGCTGGAAATGTATACATGGGATGTCACTATGATAATGTGAAAGTTTGATTGAGGTAGCATGAACCTAAACACACATTTTATGAACAAATAGCAGGTGTATCCAAAGACGTTTTCCCTCATTCTCTCAAAGTTCTTTTGTTTTTGCTCCCATTTTTCATGAGCTTAAATCAAAGATCTAATACTTTTTCGATATACACAAAAGGCCTATTTCTCTCAAATATTGTTCACAAATTTGTTTAAATTTGTGTTAGTGAGCACTTCTCCTTGGCTGAGATAATCCATCCACCACACAGGTGTGGCACATCAAGATGCTGATTAGACAGCATGATTATTGCATCATATATATCCTTATTAAAAGGCCACTCTAACGTGCAGTTTTATCTTGTATTGGACTAACACTAAATCTATCTCTCAATTATCAATTGTTTGTCTGTCACTTTCCTTCAATCGCCGCCTCCCTTCGCCTCTTTCCGTCTATTTCCGTATCGCCTTTTTTCGCTTCATTTTGCTTCGCATCACTCCGTTTACTCGTTTACTCCACCCCCTTCCTGTTAAATGCTACCTGTTGAGCAGGATCTACAGTCTCCAGCATTATTTTCCGCTTCGTAAAAATATGAACAGTACGAAAATATGGCGAAGATTTAAAATACGTAACTGCCGACACATTGCATTTATCATACTTTTTTTGCGAAAAACATATTTTTGCATCATCGTATCTCCGTTTTTACTGGGTCGATTTACATGAAAAAAAAACTGGCAGAGAGTTTAAAGCCTGTAGTTTTGACATAAGACTGACTGTTGATTTTATGCAGCGCCGGTTTGAACAGGTCATGTGATCTGATCACACCGGCGTGACGGTCGACTCCTAAGGGTTAAAAGTGTCTATGTCTCCTATATGTTTATAAAACCTGAACTCGAGCCAGAGTCTTGCTCTAATGTTGCACAGCCACACTGCTTTCGCCTCCTGCCCTTCTCTGTTTTCCACTCTTTCTGCTTATTGCCATTTTCTCCTGAGAGAAAGTTTAGGAGCTGACATTTTTCTTTGTTATCTTTTTTGTAGGCAGCTCCCATGATAAAAACAGTCTTTAAAAAATACATTAAAAAGACTAAAAACCAATGTTAAAAGAGAGAAGAAACTTGTGAGTCTCTTACAGTCTCACGTAGATTACAAAACGGACACTTGTTAAAAACAGCAGGATTAATAGCAGAGATAAAAGCATTTGACGCGACAGCACCATGTAAAATCCTCCACTGAAATTCAGCAGTCCGCTTTTTGAAAGGAGGTTTGTATAAAATCCTCCACTGTCGGCCCGGTCTGCTTTCTCCACCCTGTTGGTCCACAAAGTGGAGGGTCTGCTGCACAGGCCTTTTCTATTTATGCTTTTCTTTGCTTTTATGTTCGCACAGAAAGTTGTTTTGTCTGCTCTGTGCTGCGACAGTTTTGCCAGGTTAGTGACCTTGAGCAGGGGGCCGGTCAGTTCTCCCAGCCCTGCGCTCAGGTAGACTTCTGAAAACGGGTCCGCTGGGTCTGGATCAGATTTTGGACACCTTTTATGGTTAAAAAGGGCGCAAGACTTAAAAAACACCCTGTTGGCCATGTCTCTCCACACCAAATTAGCCGGACCGGTAAGATATTTCTGTAAAAACTTTATTCTAAAAGTGGCTTTTCGGCAGGCCAGGTGGACTAGACCCGGTCCCCCCTCCTCTCTGGATAAAACAGCACCCTTTGTGGCACCCAGTGTAGACCATCCCAAAAGAAATCTACCATTTGTTTCTGAAATTTAGCTAAAAGGGAGGGTCTACACAGGTCTGACGGTGCAGTTGGGATGTCACAAGGTTGTTTAAAACCAAAACCCTACCTTTAAAAGAAATCTGAGGGAGCAGCCATTTCCATTTGGAAATCTTTCTCTCAATCTTTTCAGTGACGTTCTCCCAGTTCTTCTGGACTATATTCTCTTTTCCCAAAAACACACTTAGATATTTTATTCTATCTTAGCTACAGGTGAGGCTGTGGGGAAGAACTGAGAGACCGCCACGCTACTCCCCGACAGCGAGGGCTTCACTTTTCTTCCAATTCACTTTCGCTGCCGATGCCTTGCTAAAATCTTTTACAATATTGGGTTAAAATATCTGCTTCCTTCTGACTTCCAATGACAACAATGACATCATTGTGAAGTAAATAAACTCCTGATTGTATTGTGTCACATTTAATGATTATCACATGTACTCGTCCACCTCAATCCAAATCTATTATTGCACAACATGTATTTCTGCACAAATGTATAATGAGCACTATATTAGTTAGGAATGTGAAGCACTGTAGGTTCTCTTCAAAGAGTTTCAGGTCTACCTCCATCTCGTCACAACAAGACTGCCCACCAAGGGGCATAACCGTGCCAACATGGACCAATGAGAGACGACGACACCCTTCTGTAGAGAATATAGCAAAATGTTTATGATGTTTTTGTACCACTTTCACTTTTACAAACAGACAGCTAACTGGCTCTTCATTGATTTGGACTGTGGACTTGGTGTGTGAAAGTGTCCTCGGCTGAGGGTATTTTTGAAATGCTGTCATCATCACTTTAAATAAATAATTATCTTGATCATCTAGAAGTTTACTGGATTCTTTTGAAAGGCAATCACAGTGCCCTTTGGGCTTCAAAACCCAACATCATCATCTGCATAAGCTGACAAAACAATGCTGCTACTAAAACCAGGTAAAAGCAGACCTTGTAGGTTGGAGCATATTTTTCTGGGGAGAGGTTCAAGGGAGAGCGCATAGAGCATCCCCAACAGAGCACAGCCCTGCTGGACGCCTCTCTACACTCCAAAAGGAGCACACAGACTACCGTTGAACTTAAGCACACTCTCAACTTCACTGTACAACACCTTGATGTTAGCCATGAATCCAGGGCTGGACCTAAACTTCTCCATCACTTTCCAGAGCAAGTTGTGCTCGCCCGGGCGAAAGCCTTTTCCTGATCTAGAGAAATCAGACCAATATTAATGCCAAATGAGCTGGCGACGTCCAAAACATCCCGAATTAGGTGGACATTGTCTACCATGGACCTGCCGGGCACACAGTAGGTCTGGTCCCGGAAGATGACCTACTCCATAGCCCTCCACCCAGCCTTGTGGCCAGGGCCTTGGACAGAAGCTTGTAATCCACACACAGCATAGACAACTGGCCGACTGGTCTTCAATCTACCCAAGTTCTCCCACACTACACCGCTTCTCTGCTCCCTTCACTGGCTACCAGTGGTGGCCCGAATCTGCTACAAGACTCTGGTGCTGGCCTACCATGCTGTGAATGGATCAGCCCCTTCCTACATCCAGGCTATGGTCGAACCATACACCCCAGCACGTTCACTTCGTTCTGCACTGGTCAATAGGCTCGCCACTCACTCACTACGAGTGGGACTCAGATTCCCCTCAAACAAAACCCGCCTGTCTCCAAAATGGTGGAACAACCTCTCCAGTAATGTCAGGACAGCAGACAGTCTTCACACCTTCTGCAGACTGAAAACTCACTTGTTTCGACTGCACCTCGGCGAATGAAAAAAAAAACATCTCTTTGTATGTTGCACTTATATTGGTTTGGCTTATTTGTAGCTAATAGTTGAATTCATATTCTATTGTTTCTGTATGTTGCAATTGGTTTGGCTTATTTGAAGCTATTGTTCTGCACTTAACCCTTAGGAGTCGACCGTCACGCCGGCGTGATCAGATCACATGACATGTTCAAACCGGCGCTGCATACAATCAACAGTCCGGCCAACATTGCCAAATGCTTCTGTCGAAAGTACAGGCTTGAAATTCTCTGCCAGTCTTTGTTTCATGTAAATCGACCCATTAAAAAACGGAGATACGATGATATAAAGTAGATACAAAAATATATTTTTTGCACGCTCAAAAGTATGAGAAATGCAATGTGGCGGCCGTTACGTATTTTAAATCTTCGCCGTATTTTGTCATTTTACAAAGCGCAAAATCACGCTGGAGACTGTAGATCCTGCGCAACAGGTAGCATTGACCAGGGAGGGGGAGGGGGTGGGGTAATCAAGTAAACGGAATGATGCGAAGCAAAACGATGCGAAGCAAAACGATGCAAAGCAAAACGATGCAAAGCAAAACGATGCGAAGCAAAACGATGCGAAGCAAAACGATGCGAAGCAAAACGATGCGAAGCAAAACGAAGCAAAACGAGGCGATACGGAAATAGGCGGAAATAGACGGAAAGAGACGGAAAGAGACGGAAAGAGACGAAGGGAGGCGGCGATTGAAGGAAAGTGACAGAAACAATTGAGAATTGAGAGACAGTTAGATAGATTTAGTATTGGTCCGCATACAAGATAAAACTACACATGTTAGAGTGGCCTTTTATTGTGACAGCCTAAGGATAAGGATATATGATGCAATAATCATGCTGTCTAATTAGCATCTTGATATGCCACACCTGTGAGGTGGATGGATTATCTCAGCAAAGGAGAAGTGTTAAAAACTACCAAATCTGGAAAATAATCCTCCACCTTTACAACATGTTAGTTTTTAGTTTGTTGGAGGAAAACTTTTAAATGTTCAGCCGAATACATTTTTACTGTTACTTAAAATAAAACCATGGATATCAATGCTGTCTGACACACACTCTTCTTCACTAAGACTCTCGTCCGTATGTCCCTGCCCACAGTCTGTCCCTCTTCCTCAACTTTACTGTTTTTCGCATCACTGGATGTTTTCTTTGACCTATTCCTTCTGTGCTTTGTAGCAATATTTTGCTGTACTGCTGCTGCTGCTGCCTCTTCCTCCTCCATCTCCGCTGCCTCTACCTGCTCACTCCATGTTTCTTTTTCTGCCATGTTTACCTGGACCTCCCCTGTCTCCTCTACCTGCTCTCCTCCCAAATCTCCTGCCTCCTTTACCTGCTCTCCTCCCAAACCACCTTCCCTCTCTACCTGCACCTCTCCTTCCTCCTTCACCTAGAATATCTTGGTAATTTTTTGAAACCGAGAGATTATACATATTTATTAAAGTATGATTAGAGAATTTTAAACAATATTGTAAATCATTTGAAAAAAAAAAATATATAAAACTGTTTTTTGTCATTTACGTTTTTATAATTATAAAAACAAAGTTAGACAATGTCCACAGCATTTGTTCATATGTTTTTAGTTGTGAAGATTTCTTAAAGCTGCAGTGATTAATATTATTATAAGAAAAATAGATCAAATTACATTGTTTATTGTAAAGGGACAAACTCAGATAATGATCAGCCAACTCTGCAGTTCCCTTCAGCAGGGTCTTTCAGTGTCTTTCAGCTTGTTGTTTTGGCTTTACTGTCTGTAAATTGTGACGGCCTCAGAGGTGGACCTGTCCTGTCCTGTCCTTCCCAGGTTGTGTGCTTAAACTGTGTTTCAGGAGGTTGATTGGTAGAGCTGAGACCTTGTCTCCTCGTCAGTGATTCAGCAAACCTGAGCAGGTTGGGCTCAGGCTATAAAGCAGACCTGCAAGATCTTCTTGGTCTCTTCCCTCTGGCCTGCTGCCTGCCAATATCAGCCTGTACTTAATTAAACCATAGACCAAAGTTATTTGATTGTGTGGTCTCCCTCCTTGTCACCTCCTCTCGAGCCAGGTTGTGACAAAATGAACAGTTCACTCTCACAGCTCTCATAAACTTGGTTTCCAGCAGCAGGCAGTTGTTTCCTGCCACAAAGCTCTGATACACCCACTAAAGAGCCAGATATTTTACTCAGTTGGTGGAGACTAAAAACAGAGCTAAAAAGAGAGTGAATATTGGATTTACAATACAACTTACACTTACTCAATTGACCAGAAACACCACTCCAAATAAATTGTAATGTTGCTCTGTGTCGGCTGGATTTGTAAATAGGCTACTATTAAGTAAAATGTCATATCAACATATCAACTTGCAGGTATAAAGCTATATGTGTACAAACCGCTTTCTTTGGTGCCCTGACTGCATCAAAAGGAAACATGATTAACGGGCGGAACATCACTCATTCAGTATGACATGGTGTTCACATTTCATTCATTTAGCTTTGTTTTGTCGTAAACAGTTGTCCGTCCCACCAATGTCCTTTTTTGTCGACACAGAAGTTGTAGTAGCAGTTTCTAAGTATTTTTCAAACAATTGCAGGAATAGTTGTGAATTCAAGAGTTATTTATGTAAGTCGATTTGCAACAGGTGCCAGTAAAGTTGCTAATTAGGAGGAGGTGGTCCCTTTTGATTCTGTCAATCAAAGTTTGGCTTATCATGAAACTCTCCTGGTTGAATCACCTTTACAAAAGATAAACTGTTTTTGAAAATAAAATGTATAAGAAAGACCTGATTACAGATTTGTAAAATTATGTTATGTTGGATTGGATTTACAATTGGTGGACCTAATGAGAACACAATTTTGAAAACTAATAACACAATCTGCAGATTGAAAAAAGGGGAAGAAACTTTAGAGTTAATTAATAATTCTATGAGGACAACACCAGACATATCAGAACTGCTGAAAACAAATGTACAGCAATGTTTTTTTGTTTGATTGTACTGTATTCGGAGACCTTTGTGGTTCATGCACACACAACTCAGCTTATTTTATACCCTTTTTGATCTGTCACCGTCATCTGTCATCTTTACATAAAATATCATGAAAAGCAAGAGAGGTATTGAAAATGTAATTTTGGTTTAAATTATTCCACTTCTACAAGCCACAAGCATTAGTTCCTCTGTCATCGACTGATTGCACCAGCTTTATTTCTGTTAGTAGTTAGTAGTGTGTGTGAGGATGTCTGTTTGTTTGCTGTGACAGTGTGTGTGTATGTGTGTGCATGAGCCGAGTGTCACTGAGTACTCTGGAGACACCAGCATCTTTTTAAGGGCCCAGAGTGCTGCTGTTCAAAGGTCTCCATTACCTGCCTCTCGCTCTGTTTCCATCACATGATGTTTTTCATCTTCCAGCCTTTTCTTATTCATTCTCTCTCCTGGAGTCTCTGTGCCCTTTCCCCTCTGTCTCTTGCCCATCAACAACACCGAGACCAAACAACAGCCGCCTCTGTCTCCCACAGGCTTGAACTTCAAGCACATCATGGCTCTGACAGGCCACGGTGAGCAAGCGGCACGAGAGGGAACTGATTACACCGAGGAGCAGGATTACTCTTATTTTGCTACAAACAAACGCTGAGGGTCTCTATGTACACTACTGTAACTCCAGTTTGATGACATTCATTAATGCCTCTGCTGATTTTATTTATTTTCTAAAATACAGTGATGCTGTTGCCATTGTTTCAGTGTATTATTGAAATGTAATCTGGTCGAGGAAGTGACCCCATCTATAAAGGTAAACAGGTTGTTGATTACATGCCTGTAGTGGCATGGATCTGCACTGCACTGGATACCCGTGCTTTAGAAGAGACATTCTTTTAAGAGCTTTGTCTTTCCATGATATAAATCTGGAATGCCTAATGGTCTTGGGTTATGATGCAAACTGGAGGAATAGTTGAATACTTTGGGAACTAGATAGATACTTTATTCATCCCGAGGGAAATTTAGGCATCCAGGAGCTTAAGACATTATACATTTTTTAACATTACAACCCCCCCCTCCCTCCATTAAAAAGTAAGTACAAATAAAATTAAAACTACCCTTTCTTTCAGAGAGTGAGATAAGAAGACGAAGCTTGTTATCACAGAGTTGGCTGTAAAACCTAATATGATTCTGTTATTCACAGAATAAGCAAACTGCTTGGAGAGAATACACAACTGCTTGTACGCAACCCTAATGAATTTTACACCATAAAATAAATATAAGTATATAGATGTGTACATTTAGCCCGTGGGCCAGGCACAAATCTAGGGAGGTGTTGGGGTGGTTTGCGTCGCTTCCTGTATCGCCAAACTTTATTAACATATGTTTTTCCTTTTTATTGTTTCGTTTCGCTATTGCCGCCTCACATCTAAAAGTTGTATCTGTGGCTACATACGTAGTCTATGTGGAAGTACAGCACAGCTTTAGCATTCCCGTCTTTACGTTTGTGCCTGTTGGAGCTGGAAAATCTTTTTTTACTCGACCCCGAGCCAAACAGGCTGAATCCCTGCGCAGGTCTCACTTTTAGCTGCTCTGAAGATCCATCCACTCGGATAACTACACAATTCAGAGTAAACCATGTTGTTTCCTTCTTTTAAGAAGGAAATGGTGACTAAAGCATGGATACACTAGTGAAAGCTTTAAATTCAAATCTTTCTGGATGATACAAATTTGTGTAAAGTGCATCACAGAAACAAAGACCATGCGATGTTTCATTTTGTTAACAGCAGCTGCCTTCCACAACGCACACACACACAAACGACTTGACAGACAAGGGTCATTTGATTTTCTTCACAGTCAAGCTGTGTGTGCAGGACAGTTGAGAGGAAGTGTCTGTCACTCCGATCAGTAAAGGCAGCAGATCAGAGGAACCCTCGGCACAAACTTCACAACTCAACTCAAATGTCCTCTATCATTTCTTCCCCTGTACTTTTCTCCCTCCTACACTCTCTGTTTTCTCTTGCCTTTTTTCACTCCCATTACCTCCCCCTCCTTCTCTCCCTCCTGCAGCCAAAAATGTGTTTATCTCTGAGTGACTTCAAAAAAGTCCAGGCTGGAATCACAGCAGCTGTGATGACTAGAATCTGTCAAACCCTGTTATGGCACGCCATTTTATCCCACTTGAAAGAGACGCTGTTTATCGAGGGTGGTGTGGGAGGACGATAGTGAGGAGTTTAGTGAAGAAGAAGAATTTAGGGAGGGAGAGGACGAAAGAGAAAAAAAACATGGTTAAAAAAAGAAATCCTCCTAAAATGACCCAAACAGCCTCCTGCTCCACACCACCACCCTGAGGTGTCCGTCCCAAACAGAGGTGCACAACAAACCAACGACAAACCTCTACAAAGACTCACATAGAGGGACGGGAAGGTGACTGCTGGGTTCAGAGCTCAAGGGATTGTAGAGGAAAAAAAGTCACATTTAAAAAGAAGTTTGGCACTAAAAAGTCTGGTGGAAGTCACATGACAAGGTTGATTGTTTGATCACCGGAAGTGCCCTTGAGCAAGACCCCCAAGTGGCTCCCGATGGACAAGCCAGCGCCTTGCATGGCAGCTTCGCCATCACCGGTGTCTGGGTGTGTGTGTGTGTGAATGAGAGGAAAATTGTAAAGCACTTTGTCCAGTAAGGCTGAAAAGCACTATATAAAAGCAGTCAATTTACCATGTTCGAATATAGTCTAAGTACATGCATATTGGGAGTTACACACATACAGTGTTATCGCGTACATTATTGCTATGCACACTCATAATCACCCAAAAGAAACAGGATCATAATAATTAAAAAAACTAATTAGAATTAATATTATTTATCGATTTATTGTTTAAATCATTACGTTTCAATTGTCATTGTTTTCTTTTTTGTCTTGATGAGCCCATTTTGGACGTCACATGCAAATCCTTAAAATTCTTAAAATAGTAGAAATACACGTATTACTTTCTTTCCTGTAAATGAGATAATAGAAATTGTTTTTTATGTTAATTTGTACACAAACAGAAATATAAATGACAATTTTCAGTTTTAAGAAGGGTTACCTGCTGGAGCTATATAACAGTGTATCCATTTATGCAGCATCTCCCACTGTGGTGGCAGAAGCAGCAGGTGTGCACAGGTTTTAGTTGTCATCTCTGTACAAGTAATGATAACATGAAACGCATGTTATGGTAATCCATGTAATATATGTGGAGGTATTTCAGTCTGGTCCAAAGTGACTGACCATCCAACTTTGCAATAGAACCTAGAGGCTTGCTGCTGGCATGCTAAAAAATCGTTGTATAGGCAAATAAGACTTTGCTACCAACAAATCATCATCCATAAAATCACATTCCAAAGACTTAATTATAAATAGTTTCCAATTTTAACCAGGTTCCACAATAGACATAAGTTACCCTCTTTTTATCAATGTGATGGGGGCAAAGGTAACTTACTCTAATTCCACACATGACACAACCTAAAGGAAAAGCTGCCCACATTAGTGTTACACCTCAACAAGCACAAGTCAACCACTAGCTGTAGCCTCAAGGACATTAAAAGTGTCTTATGTCTCCTATATGTTTATAAAACCTGAACTTGAGCCAGAGTCTTGCTCTAATGTTGCACAGCCACACTGCTTTGGCCTCCTGCCCTTCTTTCTTTTCCACTCTGTTCTTTCTGCTTATGTAAATAGCCATTTTGGCTTCCCCTGAGAGGAAGTTTAGGAGCTTCTACTATTCTTTGTTATCTTTTTTGAAGGTAGCTCTCATGATAACACTCTCAGTACAAACTACATTAACCTCTTAAGGGGTAGGTAAGAGCTGGAAAACACAATATAAACATAGCATCAAGTATTACCAAGTTCATGTTCAATTTACAGATAAACAGGGACAAAAACAAGTTTTTCTAAGAGTAACATCAGGCGTTCACAAGCTGTGCATTTGGAGATATTATAATATCTATTGACAGTTCATCTGCAATAAACCCACAAACAACTTTAGAAACTCAACTACAACTGGAAGCTAAATCTGCGTAAGAACCCACACACCTACCTGTGTAGATGGCATAAGAAGATTGGAAATTGGAAATTTGCCATTACAAAACTAATTGAGATAACATCTTTCTTTGGATGGTGACCAGGCCAAGAAGGCAGCAAAGTTACACGTCCAGTACACGTTGATTTCATACAATA
Organism: Cottoperca gobio; assembly: GCF_900634415.1. NCBI lineage: Eukaryota > Metazoa > Chordata > Actinopteri > Perciformes > Bovichtidae > Cottoperca > Cottoperca gobio. Next base: position 25,384,421 of record NC_041364.1, read on the forward strand.
AAATACAAAACAAAACATATCCAACGGTACAGAGTAAAAACGAGACACGAGGGACTCTCGATTGATGCATGCTAAATTGCATGCCACAGATTAAGTGGGATTTCTGAAAATATATATAAAGCCCAGGTTGTGTCATGGAAAAAAATAAAGCTAGTTTGTTCTCTCGATTTTAATTATTTATGCCTATTGTTTTGAATTGAGACACATGCTTTCAAACTCTGTTTCTCACTCTCCACCACCTAAACAAAGCCACACCTTAACCCTCACCCTAACCTTGTAATGTTAACTACAGCTACTGACACTATGTTGAAATCAGATATCTGACATGACATGAGGGCGAGTTGCATGTCCAGTCCTGTTGGAGACGTTAAATATCAAAACGCACATTAATGTTGTCGGTGAATGTTCAGTGCTGGCTGGCAACATTATTCAGGTGGGTGAAAATTATCTTTAAGATTTATTAATCTAACTCATTACAGACTCAGCAAGGCGAGGCTTAATTCAACATAAATTAATCAGGGAAATTAAGCCTGAAGTTCAGACAGGGTCCCGTGTGAGAAGGCAGCAGTTAATCCATACAGCTGTATCTTTATTTATTAAGATTTGTAAAACATGGAAAGACTGTTCAACCCAATTCATGTATACAAAGCCAAATCCTGGGTTTGCTTAGTGATTCAGCCTGTGGACGCGGTGATATGATTTGTGTTCTCAGCTGAGAGTATTTTCTACGTTTGACTTATCACCTTAATAAATATATCGATTTAACTAGAAGATTGCTGTTCTGATTCGACATTCAAGCTCCGAGTTCTTCAACTTTTTCCTCAACACTAAGTTGCGTTATGAATTAGTGTGAGATATATTGAAGCAGCCTAGTAGCTGTATCAACGTCTGCACGTTATCAACAGCTGACTGAATCTAATAAAGTACAATTTAAAAACATTTAGACAATATTTATTGTCACTTAACATTGAACTATACAGATATATATAATACCGTAAATATGTATAATGTTCTTCTAGGGCTGCATTTAAAAATAAAATAGAGAAAATAAATAAAATAGCTTTTTGTGTTGACCCAAAATCCAAGCACCTCTGAGGGAACATTCATCATAATAATAACAATAATAAATTATATTTATAAGCGCACTTTTCATTTGCGTAAACAAAACTCAATGTGCTGCTCATGAGCAGTTTGTTGGGCAGTGAATGAGTCAGGATCCTGCTGGATTGATCATATTGGGCTCTGATATTTTCTGTGACCTCAGTTCAGACTTGAGTGTATGTTTGGTCAAAAACGTTCTTCACTTTTCTCTTAGAGAGCGCCATGTGTAGTTATTTTTCTCTCCCTGTCTGCGGCTCACTTGTTAGCGGTATCGCTACCTCGTCTAATCGCTTTCCGTCTGTCACTCGCCTCTCATCTGTCTATATATTCAGAGTCGCAATGTTTGCCGGTTGGAATACACAGATTTGATTGGCTGAGTAGCATCACGTGGGATGGCTTGATTCACATGTAATTGGTCTGTGAGTTTCCTGAACCGCTAAACCAGTGCCGTAAAAATTAGAAAAGCTGCGCCGGTTAAAATAGAAACGCCCCGTCAAAATTGAAATCCCTTAATAATTTATTGATTATAAGTCCGGGTCCGGATAGGTCGGCGTCTGGGTCCGGATTCGGACCGCGGTCCGCCTGTTGGTGACCCCTGCTGTAGTTAGTCGCTCTGGATAAGAGTGTCTGCTAAATGACCTGTAATGTGATGTAAAATTAACATTTGATGCAGAAAACATGTTGGACAGGGTAGGATGGCCCTTTATCTTTACCTCCTTAAACCACATTGGCCCCTGCTCCATAACTTAGATTAAGACACTGTATAAACACACCATCAGCATCTGTAATCACCAATGGAAAAAATATCTTAACCGTTCAACCAGAACAGAGACACTAGGCAAGAATGCCCATTATCATCATTACCTTTTGCACTTTTCATTGAACCACTCAACTCAGCCATAATACGAAATGACAGAATTTCAGGCATAAAAAACAATTCACACCACCATAAAATCAAAACAATATGGCAGACATGATGCACCAAACTTCCACCACTACTTCCTATCCCTTCAGCTTCAGTATATATGACACTGGACAAACAATTTGCAAATATCTCCAAATTCAGCATATTGCATTCATAGAGAAATTAGTTAAGAGACTTAACTGTTTAAATACTATACATTTCTAAACCTTCAGACACATGGATATCAGACTTAAATACAGATCAAACAGACATCAACTGGCAAACCATTTGTAACAATACATTCTCCACGTCAGGCAACTCTAAAATCCAACTCATTCAGCGACACCTGCATACACTGCTCCTCTGCAACGGATAACCACTTCCACACATTCTGGCTCTGCCTGCTAGTTGGACGGTTTTAGTCGGTGGTTATGAGAAAGCTGTTAGACATCCTCTGCCTCGGCATCACCCTCTCCCCCTTTATTGCTTTTTTAGGCGATCTCACAATCCCACAACATCTCCAAACCTTTTTTCTTATACCATTAAATGTACCAAAGAAAACCCTGTTTCTCAACAGAACAAAATGATCTATTAACCACAGGCTTTATCTATTAACAGAACACACATCAGCCCTAAAGGACAATATGATCCCTTCCAATAAAAGCTGTCCTCCTTTCCTGCAGTACATCCAGAGCTGATTCCTCTTCACACCATCCTGGCCAGTTCTCCCAACACCTATTATGGAACTAAAAGGATAAAATAGCACAATATCCTTTCTTCTCTACTCTTTTTGTCTATCCCCCTCCCTTTTCCTCCTTCTCTTTGTCTTTTTTTTCCATTTAAATGACATGTTAGTATTACTGACGTTTGTTCTAAGTACTTTAAGTAAGTGGTAAATGATAATTTAAAAAAGTGGTGGCTTTGTAGCCTTGTTGGTTGTCCAGAGAGTGAGAGACTGCTTGAAAGTGGTTGTATCACAGAAAAATCAATAAGCAATTCAATCGAAAGCTGAATCTAAGTTCTGCCATTTTCTGAAGTTTTGACACTAATACAAAGTTGAAAGCAGCGTGTGACAGATGAAACAAACATCACTGCATATTCAACACGCCTCTGATCTCTGTTTGTGCTGTGTTGATTAACTTATGTATGTTTGCTCTGTGTGTGAGTTTGTATGTGTGTGTCCTTTGAATTTGCACTTGTATATGAATCATTTATTATAATATCCCATTACACTTTGTTTTTGTCACCACCACCAGAGAAAACTGGAAAAGTTTCAGTCACAAAAATTATTTGTGTTTTTCCAAAATATTTTGTTTTCCTGTAAAGGCTGAGGATGATTAACAAATAAGGATGTGATAATTTACTTCTGTTGTACTTCATGTTGGCCTAACATCACTCTAAGGACACATTTGACATTTTTGTTGAGACACGTGCATACTTGCATATTAAAACTTAGGGAGTTGATTTGGTAGAAATAAATTATTTAACCAAACGGATTGTAGCCAAAATATCAGATCAATATTTCTCAATGCAAGAGTATGGAAAGCACGTTGATCCACGGAACAGGCCATTTTCAATATTTGTGTTGAATTTTCCTTCCAATAGTACTAAAAGTAAAAATAATTGTGATTTGGAACACAAACATATTCTTTCTTTTTACTGCAGCTTCCCTAACAAAGCGTGTAATGTTGCATACACTATGCATATAATTGGGACATACTACTTCGTCATAACATTTCACCTTAAACTTTGACCCTCTTGCTCATATATCCCCTGCACAAAGGATTGTGGGTCAGCATAGCCAGAAAAGCATGTTGGCTTGCATACTGAAAAATGCGACCAGACAGTAGGACATACTGATATTTTTGGAATACTGAATTTGACAAATTGTGTATTTGGTTACTAAATCTTTTTCTGAGACAGTAAATATTATGGAAGTATGGGCATTGGAAAAAGCAGATATTATCTTGTTTGATTAAACTTTTCACAAACAGTTAGGTGCAGTGATCGTATGGGAGTGTCAGGTTTGGTAGCCGTTACATTCTGATTGTTGTACATTTAATTTTGTCTGGTTTAAATTTGATATTCTAACTTATACTGTCATTTCGGTTCCTGCCCTCCAATCTCCCGCCTCCCTGATGATGTACACCTGTCCTCACCTACGTTACTATCGGGCATTTCAAAGTATTTAGCTTCCAGGGTTTTTGACTCAGCTTATTTCCACAGTTATTGTAATTTTTTGCCTGCTCCCTGTTTGGATTTGTTTGCTCGGTTTGGACTGACTTCCTGTGTATTACGTCAAGTTCTTTACCTTGTTTACTGTGTCTCCCTGCTCTTGAGTCTCTTTTTTTTCCCCCAGCACCGTGACAGTACCAACATACCCCTCCACCATGCTACTCTTCCTGTACCCGCATCCATGAGTCCCCTGAACTCCATTGTGAACTCAACTTACAAAATGTATTGGTTACTGTTGTCACGCAGTGGAAAAGGTGAGGACCCACAAGCAGAATGCAGGACGAGAGTGTAACAAAAAGCAAGCTTTATTAAAACAAAGCCGAACCTAGAATACAAAGTAACACAAACCAATCAGGGGTAGAGCACGAGCATGGACAACGATCTGACAAGGCACACTGGGGCAGACAGGGATATATACACAGACACCAAATGAGGGAACAAGACACAGCTGGGGGAGAAAGACAAAGACACAAGGCCAGGGTAAATAGACACAGGAGAAACACATTAACAATCAGGAAAGGAGGGAAAACACAGACAGGAAGTACAACTACACATGACACATGGGGGAGTGTACATTTAAAAATAAAACAGGAAAGTGCAACCAGACTGTGACAACTGTGGCCTGTGATGAACAACAGAACCACAGTGCCGTTGTTGTTAGTCTGAACTAACTGTATCTGGAAGGTAAACAACGATCAAGCGATCAGCTTTCTCCGACTTGCAAGAGCTGTCGGAGCACAGCAAAGATTTGACCGGCATCACAACACAACTCTTCCCAGTCTGGCTCACCGGAACCACAGCGGATTTGCCAGCAAAGCTAACAAGCTAAGTAACCTCTCTCTCCATGGACTGAAGTGCACTGGGTATCACCTGAAGGAAGAGGAGAAGGGCCCATAGAGCCCGGAGCCTCTAAGTGCTGTCCTTCAAGAAGCAGTACAAAGAGGCCGGTGAGGAGCAACATCCTGAGAAAGAAGCTGCTGACCCTCCGTAGAGTTGAGTGGCAGATGCCGGAGGGAAAGAGCAAGTCATCAAGTATCCTTCACAGCATCAGCTTCACCAAACAACTACTAGGGCAGAAGCGCTGCGGGAGGTTGGCTTGCTCTAAGGAAGAGATCAACCAGCACATCCACAGCACCTACAGTGTCCCCGACAGGCAGCAGGAGCTGCAACATCATGATATAACCCCCTTCACCGATCAAGAAGTTTGACAGTAAAGAGACACTCCTGAAAGAGGTCCAGGACGTTTTGAAGAGAGCAAGAGCTAGCTCAGCCTCTGGCCTGATTGGAGTTCCATAAAAGGTCTACAAGAACTGTACTTCGTTACAAAAACGGCTGTGGAAAATCCTGAAAGTCATCTCCAGGAGAGGGAAAGTGGTGCATCAGTGGCAATTCGCTGAAGGAGTTTGGATCCCAATGAAAGAACAGTCCAAGAAAATTGACCATTTTAGGATCATCTCCTTGCTAAGTGTTGAAGGCAAGATTTTCTTGCAATACCAAATTCCTCTCCAGCAATAATTACATCGACACCTCTAATAGGAGGCTTTTCTTGAATCCCGGGGTGTCTAGAGCACACGGCTGTGCTGGCAACTATTTCAAGAAAATAACGCCCCAGAAATTTTAGCACATTTGTTCCACAGATTGGTTTTCTTTAAAAACAACATAAGAACCTCATGGAGCCACTAGTGTACTAACTTTGGGTTTACCTTGTTTTAGTGTTGTGTATTTACGGTATTTTATTTTTGTACTTTTAATTGATCAATTGTTTTGTCTCATATATTTTAATCTTACCTGTACAAAGCACTTTGTAACTTTATTTAGAAAAATGTTGAATAAATGTGTATTATTAATATTATGCTGTATCCATTTGCTCACAGCCACACAGGCCAGTTGTAACATATAAAACAATTCCCTCAATTTCTGTGTAATATGGCTTTAATATGCAATGTCTTGCAACAATACCCTCTAGAAGAGATTATTATTGGTGTGATTAAAAAAATGCTCAAACTTGGCGTCTGCTGCATATGCTAAAGAGTAAATGGGGCGCCCCCCAGGTAAACAGATTAACTGTGGTGTACATGAAGTTGTAAATTAAGTCATGTGTTTTAATTGTCCTGACTGGAAGGGCAGAACATATGCAACACTAATCCAACCATCTGTTGGACCTATGACTGACACACACACACACACACACACACACACAGAGAGAAAGGGAGAAAGGGAGAGGGTGCGTTCTAAAGGTTATTTTAAATGCAACAGATTGTATGTGTGTGTGTTCAGGTGTGGTCAGACTGCATGATAATTTGCCAATTGTACCATATTGTGTAATGGGAGTACATTCTAACATACTGACCCCAAAGGGGTTTCAGTCAGTGAGTGAGAGAGAGGACACATCCACACACACACACACACACACACACACACACACACACACACACACACACACACACACACACACACACACACACGTATAATAAACTAGGTCATCACACTACAACCATGATCAATTAGATGCATTTGCAGCATCATCACAGACTCTTTTAACAGTTTATTGTCATACACTGTCAGTTTTACCTTACTATAGGTGTCTTTTAGTTGTGCCGCTTCCATTTCCACCAGAGTGGATCCCATTTACCCGCATATGGTGGATGGCTGTTACTAATTGGCAACCTACATCTGAACACAAGCAAAACAAAAGAAATCATCATAGACTTCAGAAAACACCGTCCAGAACCCACCCCCCTTCACCTCAATGAGAGAGAGTGGAGAGGGTCCCCACTTTTAAGTTCCTGGGGGTTCAAATTTCAGAGAACCTCAGCTGGACAGCACACACCACTGCAGCAGTTAAGAAGGCCCAACACTTTCTGAGGGTGCTACGGAGGAACAGACTGAACAAGAAGCTGCTGGTGTCCTTCTACCGGGCGACCATCGAGAGCGTGCTGTCATACTCCATCTCTGTGTGGTATGCTGGATGTTTAGCTGCGGACAAGAAAGCCCTGCAGGGAGTGATTAGCATGGCAGAGAAAACGGTTGGCTGCCCCCCGCCCTCTCTGGAACCCATCTCCACCTCCCGCTGCCTCAGCAGAGCAAACAAAATAACAAAGGACAGCTCTCACCCAGGTTACAGACTGTTCTCTCTCCTGCCTTCTGGGAGAAGATACAGGAGCTTCAAATCACGGACAAACAGACTAAAAAACAGTTTCTACCCCTGCGCCGTCAGGCTGCTTAACCACCACACCTAATGCAATAACCATAACCATCTTCACACACATACACACTCTGATTCCACTTTTAAAAAGTATAAACAATTTTTATATCAATATTTTAATAAATATTTTTAACTATTTATTCCCCCGTATGATTGCTTATGTTGTCTGTCCTACTGCCGTGTTTTTAATGTTATGTATGTCTTTGTATTTTTTGCACACGGGGACAGAGTTGCATTCTGAATCTTGTTGTACTTTTTGTATAATGACAATAAAAGGCTTTAACTTTTTTTTATTTCAGACCCTGCTTGTGAGTCATAGAAGTTAAGTGGAACATGTCAACAGATGACTCCGAGGCCCTCAAGTTCTTTATTTGTGATGAAATAAAATGATGAAGAAGAAGTAAACAATAACATAAGACAATGCACAGTGCTGCAGCTGTAATAGATCGCCAAGAATAATTGGCATGCGATGTGTTGTATGGGGATGTGGGGCCGTCCAAATCTAGCTGTCTGTGTCCAAAAGATGATAAAATGTCACGTTTATAGACAAGACAAGTGTGTCGAATGAGAGCAGACTTTGCTGGACCAGGAAAACCAGGGTCGATGAAACTGAAAACTGAACGCAGATGCTATGCCTACAATACTGACGAGACCCCAGCCAGCACAAGCCACCACGCCGATTCAAACCCGTCCGCCGATGCAGAGTCCTCCACCAAAGAGACGACGAAATGCATGTCGGACTCCGTAGTTTTCTCTGGTCCTCTGCCAAATCTTTTGAATGATGACATGTTTAGCCGCATGTCATCATTCCGTCGCTGGCTCTCACGGTGGTGTCCAGATAATGATGTGGGCTTCGTAGACAATTGGCGGACTTTCTGGGGAAGACCTGGTCTGATTAGGAGTGACGGCATCCATCCTACTTTGGCTGGAGCAGATCTCATATCCAATAATATTACAAAGTCTATTAGTGGACCTAATCCATGACAACCCAGAGTTGAGACCAGGAGACAGAGTTGCAGTCTTACAGACTTCTCTGTGCTTCTTTCCGGGCAGTCACCCACTCAAATCCCCATAGTGACTGTGTCTGCCCCACGACTATGGTTAACAGAAGAGGAGTTATACATGAAAACCTAATTAAAATAAACATCACCGCTGCAAAAGTGCAACTAAATCTAAAAATTAAATGTGGGCTCTTAAACATCAGATCTTTATCAACGAAAGCTGGATTGGTAAATGATTTAATATCAGATAATAAGATTGATTTATTTTGTCTCACTGAAATCTGGCTGAGACATGAAGAATATGTCAGTCTAAATGAATCCACTCCACCTGGTCATATTAATACTCACATTCCTCGAGGTACTGGCCGAGGAGGTGGAGTTGCGGCCATATTTGACTCAAACCTCTTGATCAATCCTAAGCCTAAACTAAACTATAACTCTTTTGAAAGCCTTGTTCTTACGCTCTCAAACCCAACATGGAAAACAATAAAGCTGTTTTATTTGTTACTGTGTACCGCCCTCCTGGTCCGTATTATGAATTTCTATCTGAATTCTCAGAATTTTTAGCAAATTTAGTCCTTGAAACAGATAAAGTAATTATTGTAGGTGACTTTAATATTCATGTGGATGTTGATAGTGACAGCCTTAATAATGCATTTATCTCAATATTAGATTCAATTGGGTTCAGTCAAAATGTACATGAACCAACTCACTGTTTAAACCACTCTCTGGACCTTGTTCTGGGATATGGTGTTGAAATTGAAAGTTTATTAGTGTGTCCACATAATCCTCTTTTATAAGACCATTTTTTAATAACTTTTGAAGTCCTGTTACTGGACTACAAGCCAGTAGGCAAAATATCCTACGCTCGATGTTTATCTGAAAGTGCTGTGACTAAATTTAAGGAAGTGATTCCATCAGCACTTAATTCAATACCAGGACTCAATATCAATATAATGGAGGACTCCAATGCTAACTTTAGTCCCTCACAAATCAATTATCTTGTTGATAGCGCTGCAGCCTCACTGCGAATAACACTCGACTCTGTCGCTCCTCTAAAGAAGAAGATCATAAAACAGAAAAAGAAAGCTCCATGGCTTAATTTACAAATCCGCAAACTAAAACAAAAGTCGAGAAATCTTGAAAGTAAATGGCGTTCCACTAAATTGGAAAAATCTCGTTTAGTCTGATTAGATCATCTTAAAACGTATAAGAAGGCTCTCCGTAATGCCAGAGCAGCTTATTACTCTTCCTTAACAGAAGAAAATAAGAACAACCCCAGGTTTCTTTTCAGCACTGTAGCCAGGCTGGCAGAAAGTCACAGCTCTACAGAGCCTTCTATTCCTATATCTCTCAGTAGTGACGACTTCATGAGCTTCTTTAACGATAAAATTATAATAATTAGATACAAAATGAATCTCCTCCTGACCTCAATTGGTAATGACTTAACTTCAACTGTTGGCATTTTAAAAACATCTGTAACTCCTGAAATATATCTAGACTATTTTACTCCAATCAACCTTAACCAACTAACTTCAACAATCTCATCGTCTAAGCCATCAACCTGTCTTTTAGACCCGATTCCAATTAAGCTGTTTAAAGAAGTTTTACCCTTAATTAACACCTCGTTATTAAATATGATCAACCTGTCTCTATTATCTGGCTACGTACCACAATCCTTTAAAGTAGCTGTAATAAAACCACTTCTTAAAAAGCCTAGACTTGATGCAGAGGTTTTAGACAACTATAGGCCGATATCTAACCTTCCCTTTCTCGCTAAAATCCTTGAGAAAGCAGTCGCAAAACAGTTGTGTGACTTTTTACATAATAATAGTTTATTTGAGGTTTTTCAATCTGGATTTAGAGTTCATCATAGCACAGAGACGGCACTGGTGAAAGTTACCAATGACCTTCTATTGGCATCAGACAAAGGACTTGTCTCTGTTCTTGTCTTGTTAGACCTCAGTGCTGCTTTCGACACTGTTGATCATGACATTCTACTACAGAGACTGGAACATTGTGTTGGCATAAAGGAACCGCACTAAACTGGTTCAAGTCCTATTTATCTGAGCGATCTCAATTTGTACTTGTTAACGATAAATCCTCCATGACAGCCAAAGTCAGTCTTGGAGTTCCACAGGGTTCTGTACTTGGACCGATTCTATTCACCTTATATATGCTTCCTTTGGGCAATATTATAAGGAACCACTCTATAAACTTTCATTGTTATGCGGATGATACCCAATTATATCTATCAATTAAACCAGATGAAACCATTCAATTGGCTAAACTTCAAGCATGCCTTAAAGACATAAAAACTTGGATGTCTATCAACTTTTTGATGTTAATCACAGACAAAACTGAAGTTATTATACTTGGCCCTAAACGCCTCCGAAACGCATTTTCTAATGACATAGAAGCTCTGGATGGCATTAACTTGGCCTCCAGCACCACTGTAAGGAATCTTGGCGTCATCTTTGATCAGGATCTGTCGTTTAACTCCCACATAAAACAAATCTCAAGGACTGCCTTCTTTCATCTACGTAACATTGCAAAAATAAGACACATCCTGTCTCAAAATGATGCAGAAAAACTAGTCCATGCATTTACTACTTCAAGGCTGGTTTACTGCAACTCATTGTTATCAGGTTGTCCCAAAAAATCGCTTAAGACTCTTCAGTTGATCCAAAATGCAGCGGCACGTGTATTGACAAGAACAAGGAAACGGGATCATATTACTCCTGTATTAGCTGCACTGCACTGGCTCCCGGTAAAATACAGAATAGAATTCAAAATCCTTCTCCTGACTTACACATCAATTAATGGTCAGGCTCCAGCATATCTTAAAGATCTCATAGTACCTTATAAACCAACTAGAGCATTACGCTCCCAGACTGCAGGGTTACTTGTGGTTCCTAGAGTCTCTAAGAGTACAATGGGAGCCAGAGCCTTCAGCTATCAAGCTCCTCTCCAGTGGAACCAGCTTCCAGTTTGTGTTCGGGAGGCAGACACACTCTCCACATTTAAGAGTAGGCTAAAGACTTTCCTTTTTGATAAAGCTTATAGTTAGGGCTGGCTCAGGTTTGCCCTGGATCAGCCCCTAGTTATGCTGCTATAGGCTTAGACTGCCAGGGGACACCTCCCTGCTCTCTTCCTTCTCTTCCTCTCTCCTCCCCTCCCTCTCTTCTTCTCCCTCTCTATCTGTATGCATTTATGTAAATGTATGTTACTAACTCACCATCCGGGGTAACATCCCCGGAGTGTCTGTCTCTTATGTGGCAGGTTGCCACTGATAAAGTTTACGTCAGGATCACGAATCGTGACAGTGCCTGCTGACCTGGTCCTGCTGGGAAGCCTTATTGACATTTTCCTGGATTCATCCATACTTTCTATTTTTTTTTTCCAACACAACATAATTTCTGTCAAATGTTGTATTTGTACTATGTTGTTTATCCTGTACACACGACATCTATTGCACGTCTGTCCGTCCTGGGAGAGGGATCCCTCCTCAGTTGCTCTCCCTGAGGTTTCTTCCATTTTTCCCCCTTTAATTTTGGGGTTTCTTTTAGGAATTTTTTCCTTGTGCGATGCGAGGGTCTAAGGACAGAGGATGTCGTAACCTGTACAGTCTGTAAAGCACACTGAGACAAATGTATAATTTGTTATATTGGGCTATACAAATAAATTTGATTTGATTTGATTTGATTCGAGAGAGCGAAGGTAAGCCGTGCTACTTGTTGTTTACTTCATTTAACCTCTTAACATCCATTTCCCATAAGCCATTGACCACTGTGGGTGGTGGTTAGTTCAGGCATGTCCGTAATAACAGCATGACAGAAAGGACTGATGCAGTAGAACTTTGAAAAAAATGACTTAAACTTCTAATTTGCTGTAGCCGATGTAGATTGCCAACAATGGCGATAGAAAAGTAAGAGGAACACAAAAGTATTTAGGGTTCATTCTTTGGGCACCCTTGGATATCTCTTAACTAATGTCATGGCAATCCATCCGACAGCTGCTGAGACTCTTTCACTCAGAAGCAAAGCAGTGGACTCGCCGACCGGCTGGAACACATATGAAGCATTACTAAGCCCACAGGATATTCAAGCTTCCCTGACATCAAGGATGATTGCTAAGGATGGTCGTTCAAAAATGTAGACTACACGTTGGTTAAATGCATTGATTAGACAACCACGGACGTACATTCCACGCGTCTGTCTACGTCTAATGAAACGTAATGTCCATTTTGATTAAAGACCATTACTGTTCAGTTTGTATGGTGTCTCTGAAGAGACATGAGAGTGAGCTACTGTACGTTGGTCCACTGACCTGAATATTAAACTCTGAACCCTGGCATCCTCTCTGCTCTTGCAGATAAGAGGAAGCAGCTGTAAGCACCGTAACCCTCAGCCTGTCTGCATTAATGGTACATCTCCAGCACCTTACACTCACCATTACTAATTAATCCAAATCATGTTCCACAGTGCCCGAGAGCTTAGGTGCCTCGACCTGCGAACCAGCCATCCTTAACGTGGGGAGAAGAGGCAGCCCTGGTCCTTCCTGAATAAAACATCCTAATAATTCAACTTAAGCATTTAGCTAATGCATTTTGCATGAGAGTGAAATCAGTCCAGAGGGCAACGGAATCAGGATGTTGACAGTGTGTCTTACATGTTTCTGTATGTGTGTGAGAGAGTGAGTATGACCATGTGGTTGCAGGGGTGTGTGTGCACTGATTTATTTATCAGGAATATTTCATGAAAGTGTGTGAGACAGCATGGAGCAGTGAGGAAACACTTACATTAAGTAATGTATCAGTAAGCATTTTAGGGCCTGTTCTGCTGTTTGCCAGTATTTGTTTTCCCTATTTCCACAGGTAAGAGTAGACAATGTGATTTCTTTTTTGATCTTGACTTCATTTTTAATGTTAGTAACAACATGAAACACAGTTAAACAGTCCTTGACAGAGGGCTTATTAATCTTTCTTTCAGTACAGTACACCTGTCCACATTCTGTCATTAAGACAGTCAAGTACAACATAACTAGAGTCCATCTTTTTAGGAAAATGTTCATTTTCATTTGCAGTTTGCCTGTCATGTACTCTATTGCGCAGACTTGTTTCAGTCTCTGAGTCCATTAAGTTTGTATTGTTGAGAGCGTTTTCCTCCAAATTATAGATACCATTTTTCTAGCAATCTGTATGTGTTATATAGATTTATTTAATCTTTGTCTCTTACATTTTATTTTCCAGTCAAATTATTTCCACAGATTGCTGTTTAAGGCCCTGTCACACATATCCGTATGACAGAAACGTATGCCGGCGCATACGATATATCGGCAATAGATTGATACAAATTAAGGTTAAGTTGTGATCGTTTGAAGGACGCAGACGTTACGCCGAACACGCCAGACATACACAGTTCCGTATGGCAGAAACATGCCGGCGTATATGAAAATTAGCTAAAAATGTGTCAGAGTCCAAATACATCCAACTTTTCCACAGCAGTGTTGTAGCTGACGCATACGTAACGAATACATAACAAATTATTATACGTATGTAAAACATTGATAGCTTATCACTTACTTATACAAAACGTATCTGAGCGTCTGGACAACAGAGCTGGAAAAGTGCCATTTGGTTCACGTCGTGCTGATGCTGAACGCTAGCTGTACTGTAGAAACAGGTTTAATAAATTACTCCGTCGTCAAGCATAATCTTAACATAGGGTAGGAATATGTTATTCACTCGTTATCAATAAATTGGCTGTAGGATTCACCGTCAACTGACGTAGCCTATATCTAACCTACCTCTAACGTAGTCACGTAGGTATTCACGTACTATATTTATGTAGGTAAGTATTCAACTACGTATACCATATTCACGTATGTCTAATGTAACGTGACGTCTGCATATCTTATGAAGCACACGTCGGGTACGTCCGGTAATTTTGAACATGCTCAAAACATCAGCGTTCAACAACGCACCCCAGCGTAACACAGTGAGCTCTTAACAAATACTGCTTATACGTTACCTTATATCAGGGGTCAGGAACCTATGGCTCGCGAGCCATATATGGCTCTTTCGATAACGCAATATGGCTCGCAGACAATTTTGAGCTGACATTTAACATGATTAACAGGTAATAAATAATTATATTGTGTCATTTTAAAGTAAAACATTTAGCAGCGGATTTGTTTTTAGTTCTCCCCTCTCTTTCCTCCGCCCTGTCTCTGGCTGTAGGTGAAGGTGTGTTCACACGTGTGTGCGTAGGGGGCGGAGCCCCGCCCTTCGCGAAACCGAGCAGAGGAGAAACTGCACAAAGCAAGCAGTAGACCGGGGGGGTCAAACTCAGTCACAGAGGGCCAACATTAAAAACTGGGACTACGTCGAGGGCCAAACACGGTCCACATTTATTGTACAGGATACACATATTGGATAAAGTGCAAAAAGATATGGAACATATTTAAGTCAACTGCAAACGGATTGCTGAGCAGTTCAATTTTAATATCTGAGCTGCAAAGTCGGCAAATGCGCTCAGTTGATCAGCAGAATGCTGTCGGGAACACAGCGGTGGAGATGTTTGTCAATGTTTGGAAACACGTAGTGACCAAAGTTTCCTTCTGCATCTGAGTCTCCCACAGAAAGCTCGGCTTAGAAAGCTCTCACTGCATCATACATGTCCGTGATCACACGGCCCTGAAGCTGCAGGTTTAACAGTGAGATGCTTCGTTATGTCGCACAAACAGGCCAGCTCACATCGTCCCAGAGATCTGTGGTGTGTTTCCCTTTGTTTTCCAAAAACTTTCATTCCATTCACATATTTAGTTACTTTCTCAAATGTCTTTTCCCGTGGTAATGCCATGCATTGATTTAATTACCAAAACCGGCGGGCCAGTTATGACAGACATATGATATTTTCTCGCGGGCCGGATATAATTGCCTTGAGTTTGACACCCGTGCAGTAAACACTGAAACGTGCACATACATGAGATGAATAACGTAAGTGTTATTTATTTAATAAAAGAGCACCTGTTCAATGAAACACTGATAGCGCTATTAGTACTCGGAGAAGTGTTATTCTTAAAAAATGCACGCATAAAGTTGCATTCAAATTTATTAAATATATGGCTCTCAAGGATATACATAAAACAATATTTGGCTTTTATGGCTCTCCCAGCCAAAAAGGTTCCCGACCCCTGCCTTATATCAACGTAAACCAGCGTGTTGCCGATATTTTGTATACACCATATTTTTGTATATCTTATGCATTCGTTGGGCATTCGTCTGATACATTTTGTATTAGGAAGAGATGCGCTATCAATAGGTTAGACATGCGTATCTCTATATGATCACTTTTCCGATCCGATGAAAAGTTGGACGTATTTGGACTCTGACAAATTTTTGTATGCGCCAGCATACGTTTCTGTCATACGGATATGTGTGACAGGGCCTTAACATCTTTGTGGCTGCTTGTGCATACTTTATATTCTCCCAACGACTGTATTTCATTCTAACTCTCATTTCTCTTTCACATGGAGAATATTTTGTGCCATGTCAACTTCTGTAGATGTGGGAGATAAGATTTTGAATTGGCAAGTGTTTTCTATTACCATAATAAAATGGTATTTGATATTTGTTGAATCTTTTTAATATTTTCCCACTCTGTAGGGCTTTTAATGTAAAGCCTTATTCGTAGGTATCGTAAAAGATCATTTCGGGGTAGTGTAAAATTTTTTATTTCACTGCCCTCAAATAACTGGTTTATTTTACACAGACCTTTGAAAATATGATTTCACACAGAGATGTTTCCTTCACAGCTAAAAAGGTAGACGGACAGCAAGAATCAAATTACATAAAGTTAGAGGAAGCAGAAAATGAGCATACAACATTGAAGCATTTATATGTTAATCCTGTTGGTATGGTCACAAAGCATTCAGTTTATTGATCATTGGTGAGCAAAAAGCAACACACATTACTGTTGGTGTTATTTCACTAGAAAGGGAACTGTGTGAGCACGAGCATGAGCTTTAATGCCATTAGTCAGGTGAAAGTTGGAGACAGTGCCAGCTCAAAACAAGAACTGAGATTACTTTCAAGAGAAACTGAAACTCTACTCAGCATGTATATGCGGTGCCATGCCATTGTTCTGACAATTAAACCTAAACCCCAATAGTCCTAAATTGTCCCATTGAACTAAAAGCTCATTTGTTCAATAGTCTGTTACCCTGGAAACAAACACCCATTGATCTGAAGGTTCAAAACTCCAAAAATGACACACTTTACCTGCAACAAACAGGAGCACATGGCTAATTATTATTCAGAATAACAACAAAGATATAATCCGCCCGTGATATCCACCATGATATTCTTACCTGAAACCTAACCAATCTCACACCTCATGCAACAAAGGCAACAACTATTAGCCAATCAGAGGCAGAGTACGGCGTGTCACACACTGTGTGCTTCTGTTTTTGAAGACAGATTCATTTTTGTAGCAATGGGAGTTTCTTTCCGGGTTAACTGGATTTCGCGCAAATGGGACATTTTTGGACTATTGGGGTTTCGGAATAATGCCATGGAACCTTCTTTTTTAAATTAGTAATTCAAAGGTTGCATTTAGTTGGTTTAATGTCATTTCAAGGGCCACAACAATACCACATCTGTAAATACTATAAGAAAAGCAGTTGATCACTGACACAAACTAAAATAAATTAATAACCTTGCTGTAATAACAGAATTTCTTTTCACTATCCAAAGTAAATGCAGTTTGTTGATTTCCTAGCTTTGTTGCATATCACTCTCCATCTTTCTTTTCCTTCATTTTCTATCATATCTCTACTGACATATATGTAATAAATGCTTGAAATGCCCCAAAACACAATTTTCAAAAAAGATCTATATACATGAAATGTTGAAGACACTAAATAATGCACAATTTTACCACAAGAAGTTTGAAGATTACTATATCTTTCAAACCTAGTTGTATTACTTGTTTGTTTTTTTCCTTCCAAAATTCAGTGTGTGTGTGTGTCACAGCATGGTCGCACTTCCACAAACAAATGCCATCTGGTCATGACCTCTTGACGGACCTCTTGGGATCTCAGCATCGCCCCCCTCTGTCATCCCTCACCACTCATACAGTTCATCCATCAAGCCATCTATTCATCCAGTCATCTGAATAGCCCCCCCGTCCCCTCTCCCAGCTATATGTGGCGTGGCCATTATCAACATGTTTTTGTCAGAGTAGTCCATCTGAATGAGTCCCAGTGGAACATTGCCATGATAAAAGGCTTCTAAACCTCCATGGGTACATCTGTCGCCAGTTCTCTGTAGTTACAGTAGCTGTGTGTGTGTGTGTGTAGAGTGGTGAGAAGGAAATAGAATTTGTTGAAATATAACCAAGACACAGCCATGATGGGATTTGGTACATGCTGTGATTATATGTAGAAGTGCCCATGGGTCAACCTTGTCTCCTACACAATGAAATAAAACTAAATTGTATTCTCAGTTACTTTTCGAGGGAAATGTGTTTTCTCCTTAAAGTCGCAGTTTTAAACACATGGTTAATGTTGTAAAATGCAACAAAACTAGTTGGGGCAACACAAAGACTTGGTTAAGTGTAGTTAAAGATCATGGTTTGGCTTAAAATAAGTATGTTATGTTATTTAAATTGTTATAAGTCAACAATGACTTTTGTTTTCGCACGGGACACAAACAGCCGCCTCCTGGGTGCAAGTCCTGTGTTTGTTGGACTGTGATTTGAAACGTATTTGTGCCAAAAACAATAATCCGGTTTCACTCAAACATAATTTATTTTCTTTTTTTAGTGTCAGATTATTTCTCTCTTTCTTCAAATACAAACAAAAATCAAACAGAACAGCAATATTTTGTATATTATACAGACAACACATGAGGAAATTCCAAAGAGCCATCAAATTAACTAGCAAGCAAGCGACATAAAACAACAAGAAAAAGAAACCAAACAATACAAAACAACACAACATAAAACTAAATTAAATTGTTTTCACTGGGAAAAATAGCTTTCCCTTACTGTCATGGTAAAATGTCAAAATTAGGATGTCAATGTCATGTATGCAGAGCTTTCAACTGCTGGCTTCATCAGACATGCAGTCCATTCCCAACGGCTGCATGTGAATGCTTCTCCTTGCAATACAATACACAGTAACTACTACGCATTAGCACACAGTTATACACCATCAGGATCATGTTTATTTTAATTATTGTATAGAAGGAATTGCCATTTATTTAATTCATATTAAAGAATGTAAACAAAAACTTGAATTTCAGTTCTGGGTTTTAACATCAAAATTCAATTAAGTCTTGGCTCTCGTGGAAAAAAAATAGACATATTCCAGAATCAGTACTGGTATGTAGCTGTGCAGCTAGTAAAGGTGCTATTAGCTGGATTTGTGAATATGCAAATGCTAACATGTTCGCCATATCAATTTTATAAGGTGATCATAATTATGCCAGAGTTGCATTGAGAGCTTGTTGTTGGCCAACACAAGCTCATTTACCTGATTCTCACATGTAAGGTTTAAATGAAAATAAATGTTTTTTAAACCGTGACCTTCAGAAGTCTTCATAGTAAAGAGTGTTTATTGATCAGCAGTGCAAGGTTTTGTGTCAAACATCAATGTTGAACGTCTTTTGTTTTGCCTCTGCAAAGACACACTCACTGTGTGTGTTAGCGTGTGTGCGTGTGCGCGTGCGTGCATACGTGCGTGCGTGCATGTGTGTGTGTGTTGAAAGTGGCAGTCACAAAGAGCCTCCGTCAACCCACTGCAGTCAATTAGAGGCTCATAGCCCCCGGGGCGACACTCCCTGACTTCTGTTCACATCTCCACCTCCGCTCCTTCCTCACCTCCCTCCATATCTCTCCAACCAAAACCTTTATTCCTTTGGTTCTTTCATTTCTCTGCTGAGCACAGTGACAGCCGCTGGAGTCAGGGACTTTCATCCAAAGCGTCACCTGTCACTGCCATCGACTTGGTTTCTGTTGTTCTACCAGAATGAGGGAGGGAAGGAGGAGGTGGGGATGGGAGGGAGTAAATGAGAAGGTAAGGGGGAGGCTGACATGTTGGTTGATGATAAAGAACATGAAGAGAAGCACAGTGACACAAAGTAAAAGAAAATGTGATTTGAGGTTACATTTTACATTGTAGACATAGACACGCTATTCTGTTGACTGACTTACAATGAATTCAGCAGAAAAATAAGCTTCAACCCTTCGGTCTACAAAGTCACATGAAGGCAGCAATAAGGAAGCTCAATGTTTAGCCTTAGTGTCCTTACAATATTCTGCCCCAAGTCTCACACATTCCAAATATAAATATTTGTTCAGGCAGTCTGCAACAAATCATGAGGTTCAAAGGTTTACCACCAGGACCTTCCTCTTAACGAGACAAAGTGTGGAATGGCACTGCCACGCTCCGGTACTATAGGGACGGGCCAAATCTGTTAGTTGATCCTTGCTTGACCTGTACACACGACATCTATTGCACGTCTGTCCGTCCTGGGAGAGGGATCCCTCCTCAGTTGCTCTCCCTGAGGTTTCTTCCATTTTCCCCCTTTAATTATGGGGTTTCTTTTAGGAAGTTTTTCCTTGTGCGATGCGAGGGTCTAAGGACAGAGGGTGTCGTAACCTGTACAGTCTGTAAAGCACACTGAGACAAATGTATAATTTGTGATATTGGGCTATATAAATGAATTTGATTTGATTTGATTTGATTTTTCCAGCAGGCCGTTCAAATCTTCTTATTTCTGCTCTGAGGAGTGAGAAGGATCTCTGGTGATACATGAGTGAGGAACATTCACAGAAGTCTTTTACTGGAACAACACACCCCTTTATTGGAAATGTGTTGCAGCTGATTGGACCGATCTGAAACCACATCGTAACATCAATGCCATTTTATACGAAAGTCGACAGACAACAGAACTAACTCAAGTGTATTACTCACAAGTTTTAGATTTAATTTTTTTTCTGATTCACCATCTAGTTAAAAATGGCGATCTGTGTTAACTGTGAGTCTTATTAATATTACCCTTAATCAACTTTCGTTATTAATTTTCCCTTCATGACCGGTTGTTCCCATTCTAACCATTATAATGGATGGTATTATATTTTGGTAAAAGAGGAAAGTCTGTTGTCTTTTTGCAATAAACTAATTTGAATTATCAATCATCATTTTCATTCAGCCACATGTGAGGCTGAAACTATAGTTTGGTGTGAGATATATTTACCTAATTTCAACTTTCCCTGAACATTTGGGCTAATAAATTAATTTCTGCAAATTATAAAACATTCTACTCATAATCCAGATTATTAAAAACTGATGTAAAGAGTTATTAAATAAAACAATTGCCATTGGAAACGGTGTGTGCATTTAGAGTCTGAGCAGTCCATCTCCACAGTATGGTTTGACTGATCTGTACATTCTAAAAATTCAGAATAATGCTGGTTTTTAATACATTTTCAAATGTTTGTCAAACTGTTTATTTTAAGGTGAAACCTACAGAGAGACTTGTGCACTCTTATTAAAACTCATATGTACCTAACTAAAACAAATATGTCACTAAAATCCATAAATAGTAGCTACAGAGCTGTCAAAGCAGATTGACAGCTGATCCAGCTGTGCTGTTCAGAGGAAGGGACGTCTCAAACAAGTTTCCTCAATTCTTCTCTCGTTGCGTCTTTAGTGGAAGGGACAAAGGAGGGAGACGCACATGCAATTACTGGAATTGGGATGTACCCTATGAGTTCTACTTAAGTGAAGTTATTAACTTTTTAAATGGACAGAAGTACATTCTTTCTCATAAAAAACAACAGTTACATTTCTAAGTATTAAAATATTCTACCACACCCAACTGACCACTTGTGACACACAAGGTGTCCACAAAGGACACCCTCCAAAGCAGTAGGTGGTGGTACTGCATATGTAATTTGTTTTGCCAGCCACCAGAAAACATAAAAAGAAGAAGAAGGCAGGCGACCACTACAAACATGTCGGAGGGAATGCAACAGCCACTGTCCACTGGAGATCTGAGCATTCCAATTTAGAAAGGAGTGAGATCAGCAGAGCGTCAGCAGGCCAAAAACAAAGTAAGTAACAACTGAGTAAGGTAAGAACAACCCTTGGTCCAACAGTAGTTCTTATTGGCTGAGGTGGAAAAGTTGATGAATCGATAAAAGCAAAATGCAATGGAAACAGATTTAGAGAATAACTGATGACTTACATGAAGCATAACTTCAACGTGCGCTGAAGACATGAAAATATTCTCCTCATAACTCAACACAGATCTGATGTAACCTAACATGTAACAACCAAAGTTTTCTACATTGTGCAAATTTTGAGGTTCGACTAATACTTTTATAATTACGTCATTTTGTTACGCCCTATTTTTCTGCAATGGTTTTTCAAATTGCCACCAAGCACTGCTTATCCCCATGAACTAGCTTCTAATAATCACATAATGGTAGTGGATGGAAAGAATCATTCATTTGCATTTTCTTTAGCTGATTTTTTCAAATTGTTGTTAAAATGGGCGATACAGACAATGACACAGAAGAAAGAAGCAATGCAACAGCTGGGTTCCAAACATACTCAGAGAGGACATCTTCTTTACTTAACCAGGGACGTATCTAAACAATATCCTAACTTTAAAAGGGTGACTGTTGACAAAGTAAAAAAACTTTAGTTGTTTTTTAATGCAGACGCATGGGTAGAACTTAGAAACACAAACTACAACTTTTTCACATGGCTAATAGTAAATGTAAATATTGCCAGATGCATGCCAAAGCCTTTCTTGTAGAAACTATATTTTCATTCTTTTTTCCATCAGCCACTTTTAGGCTCTGACTGATTGTTCTATGTAGACATATTGTTATATGTTTTTAGCTGCAGGTCACAGGTTGAACCTTAATGAGCAGGTGACACAGTACAAACATAGTTGAGAGTCAGATATAACTGTATTCTTGATTCTTGTAAATCATTGCTGCCATTTCTATCAAATGCACTAGTAGTCTGTACTTTATATATTCTTTTTTGTTCACTTGAGAGACTTAGTGTTGATTTTGAACCTGGAAGGACTCATTAACACATTGATCAGTATTTAGAATTTTAATAAATTATGTTTTGACATTGACAAACATCTTAACATATCTTACATTTTAGAAAAAAAACACTTTAGCCCTGAGAATACTTCTGATAACAACAGCTTTTACATGGAAAACATTATTTTTCTAAAAGAAAAATGAGCATGAGCAAAAATGGAAGAGATTTGTTTTCACGATAGCATCAATTACAGCGGACTGATCACATTACTGCCTCCGAGATTCGTCACAGTTGTCAGGTGCTCAGCATATTGGATTATCACAGGTAATCCAGCCTGCATTGTGCAATTATTTTGAGGCTTTTGTTTTGAAGTGAGATACTGAATCCATTGTTAGAAAACATGATGCCTACGCTAACATAACCCATGCAGCGAAAGACAAAGTGATTAAGGATAATTGTGTAGCGATGTGTTGTATGGGGATGTGGGGCCGTCTCCAAATCTAGCTTTCTGTGGCCATAAAATGATAAAATGTCGCGTTTATGGACAAGACAAGTGCGTTGATGAAACCGATGATTTGTGGGCAGCACTTTGAGAGATTGTGTTTCAAACAAACTATGCTCGCCAAGGAAATGAGATTCAAAGAGAATTTAAAACTGAACGCAGATGCTGTGCCTACAATACTGCCAAGACCCCAGCCAGCACAAGCCAGCACAAGCCAGCACAAGCCAGCACAAGCCAGCACAAGCCAGCACAAGCCAGCACAAGCCAGCACAAGCCAGCACAAGCCAGCACGCCGATTCAAACACGTCCGCCGGTGCAGAGTCCTCCACCAAAGAGACGACGAAATGCATTCGCCAAAAGGGAGAGAGCAAAGGTAAGCCGTGCTACTTGTTTACTTTATTTATTGTTTCAAGCATAAAGCCATAATCCGTCTAGGCCTACTGTATGTAACGAGTTGACCCCAGGACCTAGTCGATATCTGTGTGTTATTGTTTGTAGTATTAATAACTTTAGCTAATTACACTTCATTAGCTTAATTAAGTATAGATTCAATGTTTATAACAGGCTTCCCCATTTTATTCTGTAGTTTGAGTAAAAGCTTGAGTCTATTTAACTTTTAACTATCACCCTGTTATTACATAGGTATTGAAACATTGGTGAATGAAGCCACTGACAGAACTGAGGATACCTGTATGATCAGCGACCATCTATTGGACATCCACACTGGGGAGGAAGCTGTGTGTACACCAGTAAGTATACAGACTGTACATTACAGTTGTAGTACCAGTAGACCTGCACACGACATGTTAAAAATACAATCACCACATGCATGTACATAATTCATATATTTGTTTAATTTGATATCATTGCTCTCTCAATCAATTCAACCACATCTTTTATTATGAATGTTATTAGATATTTTCTTTATGCAAACATGTATAAACATGCAATACAATTTCAAGCTGGTTTGAAAGATTTATTAGTAAAGTTGTGTTTTGTACATTTCAGAAAGAAATTGCTGTGCAGACGGATCCCCCTCCACGGACACACCACAAGTCCATGCAGGCGCGACCACGTGTCAGGTCAGCTGGACTGCAAGTTCCAATCCAAGTTGATTGTTCCAAAGGTCAGCATCATAATATATATATATATATATATATATATATATATATATATATATACATACATAGATACATAGATACATACATACATATATATTATATATAATGCTTAATTATAAAACATCTTTTTTGTTACTGAACTCTTGACTGAGACTCAATGCTTTGTGCCAAGACAATGTTGATGAGGAACCTTTTGACGTTCCAGCTCCACTCAGCAGTCGGTGGAAGAACCAAACAAGAGTGATGCTGTTGTGCTGTATAGAAGCAGATTCAATCACTGAAGTGACATTGTGTTTTGTTATTGACTCTAATAAAGTGCTGATACTTGATCGACGTGTAGTTGTCAGATGGAAACGTAGCACAGATCTTTTGAATGGCACATGATGGCAGTCTGTGGTTCTTACCAAGTATTCCCTAACAAAATCTCACCAGCTGGCGGTATGCCATATAGTGATACATTCTGTAAAATACAAGATAAAACATGTCAATGGTAATCACTTCAACCTTATTTGCTTATTTATCTATTTATTCTGTAACTTTGCCAGAGTGACCATTCGACTCCCCAAAAATACATCAACGTTTCTGAGCTCTACACATTTGTGCACACAAGTAACTTACTCATTACGTGGCTGATCACCTGCTTGTTGTCTGTCCCTCTTCGAATACCTTTGGTAGGCTGTCTGCAACACCCAAACATCCAGACACTTTGATTTAAATCCTGGGTGATCTGTTATGCATGTTATGTTTGCACCATGTCCTTCATATTCATTGAATTCCTGCATGACATCCTTTTCTTGGCAGCAGCTCTTCAATTGCTTCCATAATTGTACAGTTTTCACATGTACACTTAATTGTACAAAGGAAGAATGGTATGGACATGTAAACAATATGCAATATTTCACGTAAGTCTCGTAAAGTTATGACATCGTAACTTCCATGAACATCTGGTAAGTGTTCCGGCTACTATAGGCAGCCGTGGGACGGTCAGTATACAGACTATACTTTATAAACCAGCGCTGTCCTTCGGTCTGATTGTTAGCTAATAGCTAATGCTTTATATACAGCCTCGTAATATATGACGTTTGACATCAGACACAACGATAGAACCTCAACCGCAGAAACTTCGAGAAAGAATCAAGTTATCAAGCTTTACAGACATTGATGTGTCCAAGTAGAGAAATAATAGAATATTTAGCGATCGAGCAATTTGCGAACAACTAGTCTGGTTCATAACAATTCAAGGAAACCAAGCTATCGACTCGATATAGGATAGCTTGCGATCTATTTACGATCAAGGATAATGTTACGTTTTATTATGATGTATTCACTATTTATTGGGAAGTTCTATGAACTATAGTCAAATGTATATACCTGTCTGTGTTCTGTTGCCGCACAGGATCTCTGCCAAATCCAGGATCACCGTCACCATCATCCGCATATTCGCTCCCGTCTGTGTCTCCATCTTGAATACTGTGTCTCGAGCTGCTCTGTTTCCACCACGTTAAACTCGCCCGCATGATCTAAATCCACGACACCGGCATCCTCTTCAATAAACTCCTCTTCTTGAAGGTGCAACGAGTCTATTGACGACTCACTGTCACTCGATTCTGTCGAAATATCCGAGCCAGAGTCCGACATCGCCACGTCTGCCGTTTCTGCCCCTTCTGCCGCTTCTGCTGTGCTGTCTGTGTATTCAACTGGTGGACTGTATTCTACTTGTGACGTCAGAACACGCCGTCGGGTGTTTCCGGTAGCGGCAATGTAAACATCGGTGGTCGACATACTAAATCATGATTTATTAAATACTGCGATCATTGTGTCATAAATAACACATAATTTTACACCACATATAGCATTTACTATCATCAGTAGAAATTCATGTTTATCATTTCGTAAAAATCTGAGTTAACTGAACACAGCAGATGGTTTGGCAGGTACATATTTTCAAACGTGCTATGTGGGTGCAATTCGCTCAAATTCAGTTTTAAGTACTTCTGTCCAGTTTTAAGAACCAAATACCATTTGTCAGGCTGAATTACAAGGGAATAAAATATAAAATAGTGTACAACACATCCATTTTCTATTTGATGTAGCTATGCAGTCATAAAAATGTTTTCTTGGAGACTCTAAAGTGTTTCTTACTGGACCGTCAAAGGTCCTTCTGTGGTAGGTACAAGTCTAATCTGCAGGCCGTGTGGCCACTTTGACAGGTTCTGTCCAATATATGTGCAATATGTCACACAGATATCGCTACTATCAAGGCACTATGTCAGCCTTCTAAATCTCTGTTCTCCATGACTGAAAAATATATAGAAGGTGACAGCAATGGCATCCTTTCCACCTTGATCCCGCTGAACAACATTGCCTAAAGCATTCTCGGTGAATGCCGAGTATTTCTACATTGCTGTCGCTTTGCCACTGTGTACAACACCTGATGAGAGATGTTTTCAGTATTAAAATGTCAAAGAAATATCTCAGAACAGCACGTAATGTCAGACTGGCATGCCTAATGCTCATGGCTGATTGGTGACACTTATACAATAAGAATTGATGACAGTTTGCTTTGCTAAGGCAAAAGCGTGACCTGCACTATCAATGCACCGTCAACTTCCGCATTAAACCTGCTGAAATATGTACTGATACGTCAATGAACGCAATGATGAGTAATTTACAGTCATGAAATAAAGCAAACATATTGGTTAAACCTGCTATAACCTGGGGAAGGCCAAAACAAGGTATGAACACAACATTGACATATCTAAAACGTTGCGCAAATGGACTTCAATGTCGAATTGTATCAGATAAAAATGCTGATGCTTCCCTGCACCCAAACTTCCCTCTCCTTACCCATATTCATGGGTGTCTCCTACCTACGGTGTGTAGACATAGATGTCTGGGTGTTGGAAATAGCATTCCAGCAAGTTTGCACACATGCACACACACAGTTATGTCTCCTGCCCCTTCTTTCTACAACACCTTACTCTCATTGGAAAACTACGCTCCTTATCACCCCTCAGAGCCATTATGATGAGGGCCATAGAGCTGACATGGTGATTTTTAACTTTTTTCCTTCCCTCTTTGCATCAGGTTGTGTGGATGTAGAAAAAGGCTGGCACAGGTATTGTTATCACTCAGACTGAGGGCTGTTTGGGCTCTCTGACAAACTCCACACAGCTCTGCAGTTTATAGGAGAAATGAAAACACAAGCTGTGTGCTTTTCTGTTTATAATAATCATTCAATAATTTTCTTTGTTCGATCATTCATTTCCATTATAGGTCATTTATAGGTAATTTTCTAAATTAAATAATCCCATTTCTAAATTAATAAACCTTTGAACCTTGAAATCAATTAAATCATTTGCTAAGTTTGCATTAATTTTCATTTATAGTTCATGTAAATGAAATACACAATATATTCATCATTATATATATTATTTATTTAAATTAATTTACATTTCAGTAGTCAACAAGTTTCTCCAGCAGAGAGAAGAGTCTGTCCATCCTCTCCCTGCTCTCCTCTCTTCTGCCTCTGTCTCCTCCCTAAAACAAAACAAAATGTTAGAGCAGGTTTAGCGATACACCACTAAACAAAAGCAGCTGAAGTTGCAAAATAATTACACATATTATAAATCCCAATGATTGCACTGGACTTTTTAAGTGATATTCAACAGAAAACCAAGCAGGTAATATGAAGTATACATTATCTATACAATCGCCACAATCTATGTAAAATATAAATCAACATTTAAAACTCTTAGGTTTGAAATTTAAAGTCTTAAAAGTTCTACTTTCAAAGGCTCCTAGCAGCTAGCTTAACTAGCATCGGCATTAACGTCCCATAACTTAACCTATTATTTGAATGAATCTTGGGATACGTGCGGCCGTGAAGGATACCTAAGATGTATCCTCCAAATCCGGGAAAAGAAGACACAGCTACAGACACAACACTGACGATCATGGATCAGATACTGTTTTTGATGATGATATATTCTGTTATTTACTTGTGCAGACTGGTGCAGAGATTTATTGATTATCACAATGCATGTTGAAGATAAAACGCTGCAGAACATACATTCCCCATCTACTAGAATTTCAATATAATTCCCATTTGCCCCTTCATTGCATTCGGTCTCCATTCTACACTTAGTGTCTTCCATCATGTTGGCGTTTTACAAATGCTCTCTGGGCTGCACATTTACTTATTTTCTTCCATGTTTATATATTACTGTCCCCAACTGTCTAATGATGGTATAGCATGATAAAGTCAGTAGGAATGTGTATTGAAACGCTCATGTCCTCATGTGAAGGCACAAGATACAAACCAAACAACTAATCAGAGTCCTGTGATGGCATTGTTGATCAGTTGGTCCACCACTTCAGTCCACTTTGAAATATCTCGACAACTATTGGATGCATTGGCATGAAATTAAGTTCCTACGGATTGTGGTGATCTCCTGACTTTTCTTTTGTCTCTCCCGTTATCTCAACATGTACAAGATGGTTTGTCACATCATTTGGTTTGGACGTTCATGCTTCCCTAGAGGATTTATTTATTCATTTATAACCTTTATTTAACCAGGATATGGCTCATTGAGATTAAAAATCTCTTTTTCAAGAGTGTCCTGGCCAAGATAGGCAACAGCACAGTTACAGGCAAAAAAAACAATCACAATCACAACACAATCATAATCAAAACATTAATTAAAACATTTACAGACACAGCGGTCTGCTTCAATGTCTTTAAGAGTCGCTTTAAGTCTGTTCAGAGAGACCAGCTCTCTGAGTTTCAGCTCATTCTGCAGCTGGTTCCAGGCAGCCGGAGCAGCGTAACTAAAAGCCCTTTTTCCAAGTTCTGTACGGACTTTTGGAACAGTTAAAAGAAACAAGTCCTCGGAGCAAAGCCGATATGGTCCACTACATTTCCTACTAATGTAGATCCTTAGGTATTGTGGAAGAGCACCCAGAATAGCTTTATAAATAAGGATGTGCCAGTGTTTCAGTCTACGGGTGGACAGAGAAGACCATCCAACACGAGCATATAAGGTGCGTCACGGTTTTGAGGTTTGTTATGAATCTCAGTGCCCCATGGTAGACGGTATCCAGAGAGCTGAGGCACTGAGACGATGCATTCATATAAACAACATCTCCATAGTCCAGCACAGACAGAAACGTTGCAGAGACTAATCTCTTTCTGGCCTCAAAAGAAAAACAGGACTTGTTTCTAAAATAAAAACCTAATTTTTTCAAAAGTTCTAAAATGTGAGGTTTAAAAGAAAGAGAATCGTCAATGATAATGCCACGATATTTGAACTGAGACACAGATTCAATCTCAGAACCCTGTGAAGTGGTGATAGGAGGTAGGTTCAAGTGTTTGGTTTTTGCTTTCGAGATCATCATGAGCTTCGTCTTTCCAGCATTTAAAACAAGTTTCAAATCACACAAATTACATTGTACAATGTTAAAAGCAGTCTGGAGCTGCTGAGGATGAATCCTAATGACTTTGGTTTAGTTGAGTGAAATATCTCAACAAATACTAGATGGATGAAGGACTTTGGTGAGCCTTTGACTTTGCATCTTGTGTTCTTCCTGCTCATTGTGGTCATTACATAACCCTTTCTAATATGTTTCCAATGTAAATGATCAGGGACAAAATGCTCTGAGTAAAAGCATATTCCAAAGTACTGTCTTTTTAGTACAAAATTCCCGCTTTATGTTTCCCTGGACAGTCTTTCCTTGCTGAGCTGCAATGGAGGGATAGTAATAGAAAGATGGAATGTTTAATTAAAAAGACTGGACTTTTTAAGTTATCCAAAAATTGTTTCAATGTTCATATGGAAACCTGATTTTTTTTAAGACTTCAAAACAGACATATAGATACATCACTCTGTTAACATTGTTATTGTGACCATGCTGATATTAGCATTTAACTCAAAACCACTGTGCCTGAGTATAGCCTCATACAGCATGGCTATAGATATTTATTCCTAATGTATTATTATCATTATAATTTTTACATTTGAGTCAAGGCTAGCTCACCAACTGCTAGTTAGACTTACACTTCCGATTTACACTAAGGGTGATATTATTATCTCTGATTCCCATCACCAAAAACATTCATAAATCCACATAGAATTCTTAGAAAATAAGTGCTTCAGAACTTGCCAGAGAATCATTAGGTTTTTAAGTTTTCTTCAACGTCAACGTAATCCAGGGATACTTGTCTGTACATCCATGGATACTGAGCATATATTGAGCATACCTGAAATGATTCCATTTTGCCACAATGTAAAAAATATAGGCTAAAAACATGAACAGTGAACTAACTACAGGGACAGTCTCTCTGGAGCAGGAATGGGCAACTTTGAGGATAGGGAGGGCCACAAAAAATGTGTCCTCACTACCAGAGGGCCACTTTGTGACCATGCACTTCCATCAGCAGGATACTAGCACCCCCCCCCCCCCCCCCCCCCCCCCCCCTTGCACAGAGCTCCAACAGCAGCCCCCCCCTCCCACCGGAGCTCCTCTCCAAGCATTTCCCACGGCTCATCCACCTTAAATCTGTGTGCATCTGTAAATCACACCTCTAATATTTATAACATTCGCCTCTAGCGGAACTTGGTTAGAATGATTTGCTCGTTTACAACTGTGAAACCAATAATTGTATTGATTTCTGGAAATTGACTCGCGGGCCGCACAAAGTGAGGGCGAGGGCCGGCAGTTGCCCATCCCTGCTCTGGAGCAACTCAGGGTTAAGTACCTTGCTCAGGGGCACAATGGTGGCAGCCTTGTTACTGAAATCACAATCTTCTGGTGTTTGATTTACCCTGCCCTTGTGTCTTTGCCTTTCTCCCCCAGCTGTGTCTTGTTCCCTCGTTTGGTGTCTGTGTATATATCCCTGTCTGCCCCAGTGTGCCTTGTCGGATCGTCTTTCATATTATGTGCCTGTTACCTGCCGTGCTTCCCCGTGTCTACTTCGTGTCTACCCTGTGTCTACCCTGTGTCTAGTGATGGCTTCATGAAGCTTCATGAAGTATTGAAGCTTTCCATCCAATTGGTTCACTCATGGGCCGAAGCTTCATGGTGCTTCATTTGCTCTACTGCGCCATCAAATGGACAATAAATGTAAAACCGGCAGAGTGATTATAATGGCATGGCCTCGGTGTGTGAAGTAGTGATGGGCAAATGAAGCTTTTGTGAAGCACTGAACCACTTCAGCCAATTGTTTCGAAAATGGGTTAATTACTTGAAGCTTCTGGCAAAGTGCAAGGCTGCAGTGGATTTAAAGTATGTTTGCCTTGAAAATTATTTGACACACGCATCTATGATGTATGAATATCATGTTCTATTTAAAAATACAGATTGATGATTGTGTATGTGTAATTGAGAAGAGAGTGCTGGGAAAAAAATGTGGGGTTTTTACGCCTTAAATGATAGTATAGTTTAAGATTGGATGAAGGTGAATGACGTGCAGCAAATGGCCATTGGTCGGATTTGAACCCCGGGACGCTGTGGCAAGCCTTTGAAAGTGGATCGCCTGATCTACGAGCTGCGCCACAGGGGCTGGTTTTTAGTATGTGGGATGTACATTATTCTTTCAACAGATTTAGATTTGGTATCTTTACATGCTCACAGGGAAGATAATGCTGGCATGCATAACAACTGTTTCGCTAGTTGGCTGGCTCCATAATAATCCAATACAAACGCAATACCAACAACTCAACAGCACCAACGCATACTACGACAACAACCCACAAATTTGCGGTTATATAAAGTGTTGATTATGAGGGGGCTCAATTGCGGTTCGCTCCCCCATATATTTCGAATCGCACGCTAAACCCGCTCCGAACATCATCACATACGTCATCAACACAAGCATCGATACGCGCTTCACAAAAATCTTCCACGATTACTCGACACACGCTTCGAAGCCTCAACACGGAAGGACAGATTGTGTTTTTTCAGTTTTATTTGTTACTTTGTATCTTTTGATTCAGTTTTGTTTTATTAATTATTAATTATTATTATTTTGCTTTTTATTTTCAAAGAAATAATTAATTTGGTTGAAATTCATGACTTCCAGCATATATTACTTTACATACATATTTCACTCTTCCTCACCATCCTCATCACCCAAAAGAATCCCAAATAAACTTCAATATGTCCAGAGCTACGCCCTCTCACTTCCACCCACCGCCGAGACCACATCATCCCGTTCCTCCACAACCTACACTGGTTCCCGGTTAAATACAGAATTGACTTTGAAATACTACTCCACCACCTACAAAGCCTTAAACAACCTGGCGCCTCGCTACCTCTCTGAAGTCATCCCCCGCCACATCTCTACCTGTTGCCTCAGTTCCGGAGATGCAAAGACCCTAAAGACCACCAGGACCAAACTCCGGACCTCGGGTGACAGGCCCTTCTCAGTTGCTGCACCCTCCCTCTGGAATGCCCTCCCAAACCACATCAGACAGTCAACCACCCTACCATTGTTCAAACAAGCCCCTAAAACCCACCTCTTCAAGATCACTTTCCCCTGCTGAACTCCTTCCCTCCATCTCATGAAGAGGTTCAGAACAATCAGTTTAACAATGTGATTTATAGTTGGATTGAAGCACAGCTAGAGAGGTATACATGAGAGAGAAACAGTGAGACCGACAAAACCGCATTGTATGTATCTCTGTTTGTATGCTTGTACGAAATGTTTCTCTATTGTAAAGCATCTTTGTGTACTTAGAAAAGAGCTATATCAATTACATGTATTATTATTATTATTATTATTATTATTATTATTATTATTATTATTAACCTGCTTGCCTCAAACATTTTTGATTTATTTATGTGTAATGAAAACTTGAAGGGCTAGACTTGTTATTTCAAGTTCAATATTCTAAAAGCTAAAAACAAAACTTTAAAAAGTACAATTAACTCTGTTCCTGACTATTCAACTCTTAAATATTAATTTAAGTCAAATATTTAAGTTGAGAAAACTCAAAGTGTGTCTTGTTCATTTATATACACACAATACAGTTGATACAATAACAATAAAACACCTTTGTTGTTGACATATACATAAATAACTTATGATGTATTATTTAAGTATTTTTATACATTTGTTCAGGCAGGCAGCCCTACACATTTTGGCTGTCAGCTCACTTCTATTCAGATTCAACTTTATTATCATTGCACAGAGTTCAAGTACAGACAACAAGCTCGCCTCTTTAGTTTAGCCTCCTTAACTTCATTACAGTCAGCGTCAAACTGGTCCCTATTCATCCAATGACCATAAAAAACAGAGAAAATAGGGATGTTTTGCTTGATGCTGTCTCCTTTAGTGAGATACAGATGGATATGTGATGCACATGTGAAGCCAACATGGCAGTTGTTTTTGTCTCAGA
The DNA here is from genome assembly GCF_900634415.1 of Cottoperca gobio. Taxonomy (NCBI): domain Eukaryota; kingdom Metazoa; phylum Chordata; class Actinopteri; order Perciformes; family Bovichtidae; genus Cottoperca; species Cottoperca gobio. Next base: position 25,417,964 of record NC_041364.1, read on the forward strand.
ACAAACCCTGAAAAAAGTTGAGTGAATTAGCCAATGTAAGGCAAGTGCTGATGATGAGGCTAAACATGTATATTTAAAATCTATTCAACTCAAAGATTCTGTGTGAAAACAATGTTGCCCTGATAAAAGTACAATATAATTAGATTAATTAAGTAACTCAATATTTCGAAGTAATTTTCACAGTGTACAATGCCTGCTATATGTATTTATTAGGGCTGTCAAGCGATTAAAACAAATATTCTAATTAATTACAAGCTTTGTGATTAATTAATCTAAATTAATCGCATATATCAATATTTGCTGTGAGTAGCATTTCAAAATATTCAAATAGTTTTGGAAGATGAGTGAATCAATCAGTAGGCATTATAAACTGGTCAACATGTCTTTTATTTCAATACTATTTCTCCAATATCTTGTTTGCTACAATTATCTTAGACAACACAGACCAACAGTTTGAAATAAAGTGCAATTTCAAATCGCGCATTACGTCTTTCATTGCGCAATAAACAATAGCCTATGTTGTGGCATTTGTAGCAGGACAAGATCTTGTGGCTCGTTCTTGTCAGAAATAAATATTTCGACAGCTTGGATGGTACACGTTCATGTCCCCCTCTGGATATATAGTTAGAACTCAACCCATTGACTGCATTGTATCTAATTCCATCATCAGGACAAAATCTTAATTTTTCAGTACTTTGGCAGGATGATGATAATTTCAAGATTTTGCCATACATTTTTTAAATTGAAGTATCTATTCCCTTGTATCTATTCCCTTGTAAAATGTAAATGAGAATTTATATGTTTTGTGCATCAATTTATTGAAGTTCCTGGGTTTTTGGTATTTTGTTGGCTGTATAAGGTGCAAACAGACATTCCCACAGTTGTTTCATCCTCAAAAGTTAGTTTCCTAAAAAAGGTACTATAGCACACAACGTTACACATACGACGGTCAAAGGTTCTATTGATATCCACCACCTCACAAAATTAATTCCCATCATCCATTAGAGCTTTTAGCATGCTCTGATTGTAAACCAACCACCTGTTCACACAGACTGCAAGAGACACACCACCCTCACAGAGACCGTGCAGCTATAGGCTCTTATGCTTCTTCCCCTTTGAACATATGTCTGCATATGTGGCAGCATATGTTTATTTGTTTTTTATCGTATACGATTACCCTTTTCCTTTTTTTCTTATGCTTTGTTTGCTCTGCTTTTATTGTTTATATTTACTGCTCACTTTATACTTTGTTCAGGGCTCATATTATAGTTTTCTATTTCCCTGCTGAACCCTGTAACCTGCTGTAGAAAACCAATTTCCCCACAGGGATCAATAACGTTTTATCTTATCTTCATAAATGGTAAACTCTATTCTTCATTCCATCCATGAGCCTGTACTGTGGATGTGTCTTGTAATAATCTTTGTAGCCTTTTTACTCTCCCTATTTCTCTTGTTCTGTCTTTTTCTGTAATTCTCTACTTCCCTTATGACTACAATAATGAGGCTTTATCATCTTCGACAACAGATCTTCTGAATATTCTGTCTCTGAATCTATTTCTCTGTCTTTCTCACTCCTTAATCTCCACTTTTTCTGTCTCACTCATTGTTGCGATTCTTTTTCCTATCAGACAAGCCATTCTTCAACAAATTGGAACCTAATTTCTTCCCATAAGCATCTTTTTCAATCTGTCTGCTCTGACTTTCACAAGTTTTTGTTTTAATTTTACCATCTAATTCGTACATTGTTAATAGTGCTGCTGGTGTTCATGACAAAAAAGTTTCACAATATGCCCGACCAGTTTTGTATTATTTTTCACAAACACTGGTACTGTTTTCACCTTTTGTGTGTGTGTGTCATCATGTGTTCCTACAGACCTACTGTAGCTAGAACTACCACAGAGGAGGTTTTCAGTCATTTGCCAGATGGTTATATTTCTCTCTGTCTTTGTAGCGTTAGTGTAAAGAAGCAGACACGAAACTTGTGTGTACAGATGTGTAGTTGAGATCATAACGAAGGCTGCATTCAAAGATGGGTGTGGTCCGAGCAATGGTGCTGGATGTAAGGTGGTTGAAAGTGGAGAAGGGGCCTCCCCCTCCATGACCACACACACACATACAGACTCACAAGGTGAAAACAATACCAGCGATACTGTCGCGGCTGGTAAACATATACTTGGTCCAGAAGGGTCCCCAGCTAAAGAAGGCAGAGCAGCTCGAGCCACAAAGACTTTGTCACAGCAGATATCTGACCATGTCATTGATGTATCTCTCTGGAACACTTGTATAGAACAAAGCCATCGTAGAGGCAATGACACACCGGGGGCGTGACGAATAAACACAAAAATGCCGAATATTAATATTTAGCCAAGGTTCGGATTACAGAGCATCCATGTTGTTGTTCTCAGAAATATAGGTGCAACTCAACCCATTTTCCACAACATGATTGGTTGATTATTTTATTTGCCTTGCGAAAGCTCAGACAAATTAACCTCGTTACGGGGAAAATGCTGTTGCTTTTTCGCCGTGTAAAAAATATATTTGCAAATTGTTTCACAGTTCTGAGGCTGCTGTGGTTAATACCAATTAAAGTTTCTATGTCTGACCCGTTTCTGATTGGCTGCAGTCTATGACACAGATTAAAGTTTGAATCTCAAAATTCTTCCCATTGCATTTGTTTAACACTCCTGAATCAAATGTCCTTGTTTTCTCCCTGGGTGTGTATTAGGGCAATTGAAGGTAAAAACAACAATTTATTTTTATTATTATTTAGAAACGTTATTATGTAACTTCAATCTTACAAAAAAGTTTCATAATAACACAATATAGCAGCCTAATAAGAAGAAAAATATTACAAGAATTTAAATACAAAATTAATATAATCTATAATATAAAAAAGGTTGAGAATCACTGCTCTAAACTTTTCAGAAAGTAAGACAATGAATTTAATTTGTAATATAATTATTCATATTCAACTATTGACTGATCCGATCCAAAGACAATCAAGAGCCTGACTGACAGGGTCGTCATCCATCATGACAATGCTGTTCCCATTGTGCGCTTGCAAACCGGATAACGATATTAAGACATTCGTATTCTGAACTTTGACAATGTTGAACATTTTTATAATTTCATCTTAAAACATAAAATGAACATCGACAAGTTATGCAAGTCATAACGTCTCATGCCATGAGTCCCTCAGTTCCAAGTACAGATCGAGTCTCAAATAATTTATTTTCTGTTTAGTCAAGTTGTAGGTCATGATGACTCCATTTGGCGACACCTCAGCAGCTCCAACCCCCCTCCACATGCATGTGACAATACAATGTTTGTGACACACCACTTCCCATCAACAACACAAATGAGGTAACTTTGGCAACATCTCAGATGCAAGATTCCCTCTCCGACACATTCACCACCTCCACATCAGTATTGTAATTTTTAAGGTTAAAACTCTTTTCACTTTCCAAATACTGCCCCTTGGTTGACTTCCATTTTGGAGAAATTAAACCATGTGCAGAGTAGTTCATGGATGCTGGGAGTGTAGAGCATTGCCATCACATACATACAGTGCTGGATAGTTTTCCCATAAAATACACAGAGCCGGGCCAGCTGTGCCTGTTGAGAACGTTAACAGGGAAGTGACTTTCTGTCACTGGTTCTTTGTTTTAGTCTAGTTACATTTTAGAGAGAGCTAAAGTCCTGATGTCACCTCCATGATACCTGCTCTTCTACAAGCGTGTGCAAGTAAATGTAATATGTCCTTGAAGCTTCCTTTCATCTTTCTTTCAGAAACAGTGAAACATGTTTCAGGCGTTTATCACAGCTGTTCTAAGATGTTGCTGTTTGAGGTCAAACATTTGTGATTTTTTAACAATCACTAAATTAAAAGTGTAGCACAAAACACTTTTAACCAGTTCTTCTGGTAAAATTGAAACCAGCACTATAACCCAAGGTTTCTCTTTCTTTTGTTCTGAAATGTGTAGTTGTTTTGTTTTGTACAGTATTTTCTGTTTCAGTAGCTTAGTAGTTATAATTATTGACTTCCAGGAAGTTCTGGAATTTAATGCAATCTTTGCCTATTCCTGGAAAAGAGTCAGTCATTTATTAATGATTTCAGATTAAAATATTTATAAAAGTAAAATATAAAAAAGAGGCACTTGAACTGCCTAATGTCCTGCCACAGTCACCATGATATATTAAACATAACAGCTATGGTAATGAGGTCATTAATTAAACAATAATTAATTAATGTGCAAATATCTCTATGTCAGCAAACTTGTCTTCAAATAGCATATGTATGTGGTATTAATATGAATATGAATGTCTCAAAGCATGAAGGAGCTGCTGTAGTTTCTATAATATTGTTTTCCCCACTAATTAGCAAACGTATGCAGAGTGGTGCTCCCAAACGTCATCTCTCTGGGTGAAGCACACTGGTTTATGACAATGATTAGAGTTAACCTGTCCTCTTGTAATATGTTTAAGGTGTACAAAGAAATCCAAAGTGCTTTTCTTTGTATAAATGTATCTACAGCATCTCTCCAGGGACTCCAGGCTATCAGAAGGACTGTAGGGGTTAGTCGTTCCATCACTGTAATCTCTAAACTATGGGATGGACTGCTATGAAATGTTGTAGATAAATTCATGTTGTGATGGTCCATGCCTTCATCTTCTTGTGGCCACCAGATGTGACCCAACTCACCCATGAAGTGCGATCACTAATTGTAAATGAGCAAAGTTAACCAGCCTAATCAGGGCTCCCCCACACACACACACACACCCACGCACACCCCACCCCCCAAAAAGAGGATGAAAACCTATCGCTCCATCTCTCACACTTGACCTCTCTTTCATGTAGTCTTTCCCCTTTTATTTCGCCACACATCCATCCGTCCTTTCATCTTTCTATCCATCTGTTGCTGCCAGCAGAGGGTTTTAATCAGAATCCACAATCACCTCAGCACCTTAGGGGTGCTGGTCTGTCTTTGCGTATGCATGCTGTTTTCTGTTATTTTACACTCCATTTAGCGATCTTTTCCTAATTTTTGATCACAGGGTTTCATTCGGTAATCAGCCTGCAGTCTGATAAGCCCAGTGGAGAAATAACATAATAGATCTGAATTTTTTTGACAGGTTTGAAGGTAATTACCAGATCTTACCTTTTAATTCTGCTGGCAGTTCCCTGTGATCTGTGGAAATGAGGAGGAATGTAGCGTGAAACTGTTTTAATTGGTTTTTAGATGACTTTCACATGAACTGTGAAATTGTGGTATTCAACATGATGGACAGCATCTAGCTTTCAGCCGTGCAGCCCTGCTCAGTCTTTTAAGTTCATGTTTGTCTGATGAACAGGTGAGCATGTGCAGGCTTTTCTTTTTTTAAACTTGATACCAGCATTGATCAATTTCCCATTAAACATATTTTCCATGAACACCATCTTAGAGGCTATGACAACTATTTGAAAGACTGCTAACTAAGCAGTTTGAGCTACACTGAGGTGTGCACTGGAACATGACTAGACAGGAGTCATGATTCTGATGACTTTACACTTGACATTTACACTAATGAATTGTGTGTTAATACCTTTTACCAAAATATTGTCCAATTGCCTACAGATTGTGTATTCATATGCAGACATCTATTTATAGAGATTTCTGAAAAAGTGAATGTCTGAGTGCAGCACAGACTTGAACTGTATCTTACCTCCACTTAAGCTCCACTTAATGTAGTTCTATATTTACTGTATATGCTGCTGGTTTTTAATTTCAAGTGTATTTATTTTCAACATTTGTATTTTGTTTTATGTATTTCATGTTGGTTTAATGTTCCCGCATATAAATAAACGCATACTAATTCAATGTAGTCCTGTGACCTGTGTGTTAACTGCTGAAGTAGAAAAGTTGAAGTAGAAGTTGAAATGGTTAATTTATTTAAAGAAAGATGCTCTCCCACCTGTTTGTGCTTCTCTTTGCATATGCAGACCAAAATACAGACGGGCAAAGAGAATTTCATGTTTAGGAAAAAAACAAATGGTTGGTGCACTGCAGACTCCTGTGAGTCTTGACTTACTTGCAATTTCACTCTTTAAAAACTGTGTAAAATCTTAGAATATTATATATATAATATTAATATAAGGAGAATAAATATGAGCAATACAGGCAGGCCTTGGGGGTGACGCTGCTGAGCTGCCCTGGACCCCCTTGCATTATGTGGCAGAGCCACCACTCCGACAGCTCTAGTGCAGGACTGAAGGTCCTGTCCTGTGAGTGTGTGTGTGGGTGTATTTCGGGCCTATGTGTGTGTAATGAATAATAACAACAGAGTGTACATTTATTTCCCCAATGAGGGATTTCTTCTTATTATAAATATTAGAACTTTGCATTGAACTAAACGAACATAGATTTAAAAGTAAAGTAAAGTAAAATGTTGAAATGCTGCGTCGTTTACAGTCAACATTCAAAGAACTGAAAAAAGTGCAGGTGACTTGGAGTTGCTTATGAAGATGTTTAAATTGCTTGACTGACTTGAGGCTGTACTTGAGACTTACCTTGGACCTGTTAAAATTACCTGAGTGTTCAGACTGACCTGCGACCTGAGACTTACTTGGACAATAGTCGAGAGTTGACATGGGCTTGTTTCACTGACATGACACTTGACTTGAGCTTTGCTTTAAGAAACTATTACACTATTACAACTGAGATGTTGTAGTAGCAGTCTAACTGTTGATGTTAGTACAACTGCTAATACTTCTACTTCTACCACTACCAGTACTACCAGTACTACTAGTACTACCACTACCAGTACTACCAGTAACTAACTACGACCAACACAACGACTATTTCTCTAGTAGTCTGACTCCCCAGATGTAGACTGTGGGTATAAGCCTGCCATTCTCTCCGCACTCCACTATCTACATGTTACGGATTTGCAAAGACGTGCCGCCCAAGACGATTGTGATTGGTTTAAAGAAATACATCAAAGCCAGACTATGTGAGACTACTACAATACTAGAACCAGTATGAATTACAAAAGACTTCTACTAATGCTACAACATAATACTATACTAAAATGTAAATACATAATTCTAAAAAGCATGTCCATATTGAAAGCTGCTACAAAAGTAATCCTTCAAAAAGTCACAACATATGTTTATTTGATTAAAAGATATAGAAGTTGTCATGGTTGTAAAAAACAATGGACCTTTCTTGCAGCAGATTTGTGTCAAGTGATCTGTGGGACATTACATTTTATTTTTTTCATAGACAGATAAAGGGATTCAGATGAACACAGCTTCAGAATTAAACCCACACTCTGAATGCTATATTCTATGTTCTTGATATTTCCCCAGTCAATCAATCAGTCGATCGGCCCGTTTCACTGTCAGCCTGTCAAAGGTCCGGTCGGTGAAGCAGAGCAAAAAAACACCACTGTCACTGCAATCATTCCAACAGTGTGAACTTGGCTTCAGTGGCCACAGCCTGGCCAGGGGGGGCACCCAGTGAAAGCAGCCTGGGTGGAAGACTGGTTGAGAGGGGGTCATCTGAGAGGAAGTGTATTGTGCCTTTGGAGATGCCATTCTTGGAGCAGCTGCTGCCCTGGCAGGATTATATAGAGAAGAGAAGCCACACTGACAGAGAAAGATAGAGGGCATCAAACACTCACACACTCATCCCTCCCTCAACCCTTCTCTCCCTCGCTCAGGGTAAACAATTCAATAAAAAATTGTGCCAGAGATAGCAGCGATGCTTGCTGTGATGCCAAGGCTAGCGCCCTCCAACCATCTGACAAAACACTCGGCTCACACTCGCAGATTTCATGGAGATGCTCAGCGGGTTGGCTTTGTGTAAACGCAGACACAGAAGGGAGCACTCACATTGAGGGGGGGCTGCTTCAGTTTGAGAAGGGCCTATGCTATATTTATTTGTGGATAACTAATAAATATCTAGTTTTAGATGTTTAAATCACACAACAGCAACTATATGCCAATTGTTAATTTCATAAAATCAAATAGAAAGATCAGCAAACAGTTGAGGTGAAGCAGCTACAACTAAGTTAGGTTAGAATGACATTTTACAGAAAATGAGACCTCTTGTATGAGTAAAATACAAGATGTAAATCATCAGGATGCAAATGCATCAGGGTACTGCCCTGTCCTACTTCCCAGCATAGACGTGCACGTCCTAGCACTACTGAGCATTTCTTCTGCCTGTGTGGTGCGTGCAGTGTGTGCTACAGGTGTAAATTGATGCATCAAATCACAGGAATATCTTCCAGTTCCAGTTCCAGGTTGTGTTAAATCTTTGGGGCTTTAATATATCTGGGATATAATGGAAGTCATCCCGTTATTTTTATTCATTAGTTTTTACATTGTATCTTTTGTATAAATTGTTTTGTATGTTATTGTATGTATGCGATCGAAGTGTGCATGATGTATGAATGTGCTGCCTTCTGGGAAAGATCAACATTTCGAAAAATATATATTTTATCTCACTTGGTTTTTTCTGGTTAAATAATCCTGTGTGCAAATTACCCCACTCGAAAATACCTACAAACGACATACCCAAAGTACATTAGAAGCTGCTCTTCAACCATTTCCACCAGATGCATGATTTTTTTTCATGATTGGTCTCATTCATTCTCTTATTGTTCTTGCAAAACAGTGAAGAATCACTCAAAGTGCTTCTGGCACTGAGTAATTATTGAAGATTTGAAGAAAATAAACTCCGTCTGAATGTTTTTGTTGAAAAAGATGCCTGAAGATGTCTATAGCTGGTAGGTGAGAGCTGGAAAAAACAATAGGAAGATAGCACCAAGTGTTACCAAATTCAGGTTCAAATTTCAGAAGAAAAACATAACATATTAGACAGGTTTTTCTAAGAGTAACACCAAACTGTGCCATTTGGAGATATTATAATAATTATTGATAAAATATTATTTGTATTGCTCACAAATAACTATTATATACCCATATTTCTCTGTCAGTAGTACTGACACAGAGTAAGTGAAGTAATAATAAATTGTATTTATAAAGCGCCTTTCAAAACTAAAAACAATCTCAAGGTGCTAAAATGCAGGCAGACATAAGATTTTACGGAAAGGCTTTTGTGAAAAGAAAGGTTTTGGCCTGTGGAGCCCTCAGGTGTTCTGGGAGGGAGTTCCACAGGTGAGGAGCGGCTGAGCATAAGGCCCGATCGCCCAGGGTGCGGAGCTTGGTCCTGGAGGGGTGGAGCAAAGTTTTTTTAGAGGAGCAGAGGTTGCGTGTGGAGGTTTGTTTGGGGAGGAGTTCCTTGAGGTACAGAGGAGCATTTCCATGTATGCACTGATGGGTGAGTAGGGACATTTTGTATTCGATCCTGTATGCGACAGGAAGCCAGTGGAGGGAGTGGAAAATGGGTCTGATGTGGTTATATTTATTTATTATTGTTATTATTTATATTATCAGTATCCTAGAGGCGCTGTTCTGGATATATTGGAGCTTTTGCAGGCTCCCGCTTGGAATCCCGATGAGGAGAGCGTTGCAGTAGTCCAACCTTGAGGAGACAAAGGCATGGAAGAGTTGTTCAGCATCTGACAGGGAGAGTGTGGGACGGAGTTTAGCAATGTTCTTGAGGTGGTAGAAGGAGGTCTTGAACAGATGTTTGATGTGGGTGTCAAAGGTCAGATGAGGGTCAAATCTTACACCTAGGTTGGTGACTGATGGTGATAAGGGTATGTTTTGACCAGAAAAGGTGATGTGGGTTATGGGGCAAGACTGGACCTGGTGTGTTGTGCCAACTAAAATAGCCTCTGTTTTTGAGCTATTTAATTGAAGGAAATTGCTTTTCATCCAAGCCTTTATCTCCTCAAGGCAGGTGTTCAATGATGATGATGATGATGATGATGTCGAGAGCATGTGGCATCGGGTCGGTTTTTATATATAGCTGTATGTCATCAGCATAGCAATGGAATGGTATTCCATGCTGGCTGATGACACGGCCAAGGGGCAGAGTGTAGAGGGTGAACAGAGTGGGGCCAAGAACCGACCCTTGAGGGACACCACAGGTTACTGGGTGTATCTGCGAACTTGTACCTCCCAAGGATACATTTTTGTGTTTTTTTTGTATTTCTTTATGAACTTGAATATTATAAATACAATTTTGCAACATAAAAAAACATTTGTAAGAAATACACCAATGAGGTAACGCATCAAATTTCTCAGCGTTTCATTAACGTTTCAATACGTCAGTCATCGGGAGACTCGGCTGCTATAGGCTCAGTCTGTAAAGAAAAGAAGGGCTGCCACTTCCTTATCAAGTTGAAACTGATGGCTGTAGATAAGGCATGGAAGCTCAGATTGACTCAAATGAAATGAAATTGGTGTCAATCGAACTCTTAGAGTCTGGTTGGTAAGCAGAGGCGCTCTGCGCTGCAGGCAGTGGGAGTAACGTTTTTACAGAGTATAAACAAAATATCTCACACATCGATCAGCTGATTTCAAAGATTGCAACAGTTGTTTATGGGCTTTTATGGACGTGACGATGTTGGCAATCAATATCTTTTTACCAGAAAGGAACGTTTGGACCTTTGGCAATGACACATGAGTGTTTCTTTTGGATTATTAGTGATAACAGGATTATTATGAGGCTTATAGGTGAGTTGGCTCAAAGTTCTGATTTTGATTTTTGATTTTAATTGCTATTTTGAGGAGCTGATTGTTCCTGCTGTTGTGATTGTGATCTAAATAGATGAGATTCTAAGCTTTCTAAAAAGATGTGGCATGGGTACCACATCCAGCATGATGGACTGTACACAACACATTGCAAAATATAACTCCTGGCGGGCCATCCACACGGTAAGAGGTTAACCTCTTACAGGGTGGGGGAATTTACCCGAAAATACCTACAAACGACATACCCAAAGTATATTGAAAGCTGCTCTTCAACCATTTGCACCAGATGCACGATTTTGGTCTCATTCAAAAGATAACTATCTTATTGTTCTTGCAAAACATTGTATCACTCCAAGTGCTTCTGGCACTGAGTAATAGTGGTCAGAATATACTGAACTTGAAGAAAATACACTCCACCTGAAGTTTGTTGTTGAAAAAGATGCCTGAAGATGGGTATAGTTGGTTGTGGTGAGCTGGAAAACACAATTTAAACATAGCACCAAGTGTTACCAAGTTCAGGTTAAAATGTAAAAACGTAACTTATTAGACAGGTTTTTCTAAGAGTAACACCTGGCGTTCACAAGCTGTGCATTTGGAGATATTATAATATTTATTGATAAATAACTTTCTATAAATAACTATTATATACCCAATATTCCCTGTCAGTAGTAATGACACAAAGTAAGTGAAGTACAAACAAATTGTTTTAAATATTTTTGTATTTATTTTGTAATTAATAAATACAATTATGAAATTAAAAAAAAAAAATAAAACCATGGTTTTCACGTGTCTAAAACTCCAGCAGTTCATTGGCTACACGATACGTTAGTCAACGGGAGATTGGGTTGCTGCTGGCTCCGTCTGTAAACAAAAGAAGAGGGCTGGCACTTCCTTATCAAGTTGACACTCATTGGCTCTTGATGGCTGTAGATAATGCATGGAAGCTGGGTTTGATTGTGAGTTTGCTTGATTGTGTGAGATGCATACTGTACTTGCTGTTGTGATTTTGATCTCAAAACAGTTTTCCTCACTAAATAGACGCGACTATAAGCTTTTGAACGACATGTGGCATTGCGTAACAACTCCATCATGGCGGATTGTAGGGAACACAGGGCAAGATACAGCCTCTCTGAAAATGGATGAAAATGGCCCGTGGTTAAGAAATGTTTCCTTGTGCAGTGTGAAGGTCTAAGGACAGAGGCGGTCATATGTTGTGCAGTCTATAAAGACACTGAGACAAATGCGTCATTTGTGACATTGGACTATATAAATAAATTTGTTTTGATTTGATTTGTTGTTTTTTGGTGTAAATTGGGTGTTATACACTCTCTTTGGCTGCCAATCTTTGGCTGCCAATCTGATGATCAAATCAAACACGTATGAATCTTCTCCTTCAGTCCATCAAATCCCTGCAGCCGTCTGAAGGCAGCAGGGTTTATAAATCTGCAGCCTCTGATTGGAGACATCACAGTGCCTTTCACTTTGTTTACCTTGTAGAAACCCATGCAAACAAAAGCAGGCTGCTAAAAAACACCAGTCACCACTACATACATCAGACTCAGTGTTCTGCCTGTTGATGCAGGTGATGTCGGATTACTGGAGCTCATTACTGCTCTGCATCACAGCCTTGAATTCTTGAAATCCATTACGGTACAAATGCTGCTGTGTCACATTTTGAGATATGATGTAACCACATACATTGTGAAATTATGAATGGAAAATTGAAGATTGATGGGATAAATTAGCTTTTTTAAGGAATTTCTATCATCATTCTACTTACGAGCAATTAAAAACATCTGCCTGTGAAATAAATGCTGCAGTAATCACATCACGTAGCTCTACACCATCCAGATAACAAGATGATTCTGTCACAAATATATTTATTTTAAACCATTCTGTCTCTATGTTGCTCTTATCCGCCACACTGCCACACCCCCAGGCCCCTGCATCTCTACTGAGCCTTATTGCCAGATGCCCTCAGACTTTCCTATCAACCCTGGTCACCCTGACTCCCACATACACCTGCTTGCCTCTGCTCCTTGTATCCTGCACACTGAACTTTTGTATCTTCACTTTTTCAATAGCTCACTGAACCATTCCCGCCTCCCTGGATTGTCTGCATGCGGCTCCTCACACTCACTCACCTGACAGACTTCCCGAAGAAGCCGATTCTTCATTTGTTGAGCTGCTGTTGTCATGCATCACTATGATTTTGCTCAACTGTTACATAATGCATATTTATTAATCACCACACAGCTTTATATGCACTTTGGGCTGCTGCGCTTTAATCAATTTAAAAAGCAGGAGCGTGTGGAGACTCCCACACAGTCCATGCTCCTGAGACCCAAAACCCTACATTTGTTGTAACGCTTGCACAATTACAATAGGGCCATAAGTCCTCATTTTGTTGGCTTAAGTCTGACTCAACTCAAAGTGTCAAGTCTACAGCTCTGCAGAATTACAATGACCTGTCATCAAAGCATTGCCCTACTGCGCTACTGAAAGCCCACAATGCCACAGGATACATTTTTAAAACATGCCATTGCACAATAAATAGAGATGACCTAAGGTACAATTGTTACAAGTATTTTGCATATTTGAATTTTGCAAAACAAGGCAATATTATGTACACTCCAGTAAACGATGTAATCTATATCAGCGTGCCCGCTGCTGGCTGTTAGTGACAGCACAGACAGGCAGAGTAAAGAGAATGGCATCATGTTTGTCTGCATTCCAACTGTGCGCAGTGACTGGACGTCGCCTCCTTCACTCTGATGCTTTGATCGCCATCGCCGCTGGCGCCTGTCAGTGTCCTCTTTGAGTTCACAAGTAGAATGAAAAGGCTGATGCTCAGGGTGACGGCTGGCTGGGAGGGAGGAGGAAGAAGGGATGGGAGGGATCTTGGCTGATGTATTGGTTTAGTATTGGTATTATATGAACATTGTGGTGCAGAGAGATAAAACAGTCTTGTTCCAATATTATCACAGGCAAAACACATTATTTTCCTCTACATAATAAAAGAAAAACAACTGCAAGTCCCTCAGAAGAGGAATCCTTTGTTTAGTTCAGATGAGTAGATGGAAAGAGGGCATGTGTGTATTTTATTGTATTTGCACTCTGTGTGTGTCCTGTGTGAGGATGAATGCTCTTACATTTGAGTGTTTCTCCACACTCAATTTAGAACTCCTCCTTTGTTATTCTGTTGTTTTGTCTCCCCTCGTTTTCTTCCCGTCATTTTCTCTCATTGTTGTTGGCTCATTCTCTTCTTACCCCCTCTTGCTTTTCTCTCCATCCATCTCCTAAACTCAGATTTATGGAATGATGCAGACTCCTCTTCTCTTTCTCATGCATGATCCTTTTTGAGCGAGTCAACTTGCCAGCAGCAATGGGAAGTTGAGAAAGCATCTTTTTATAGCCGATGTAAAAACAAGCACCACCAAATATGCTTTTAATATCCTTGTGCAAAACGAAATGAAGCATTAAAGCTATGCATACATTCCAGCCTGAAGTATTAGGTCACTGTGTGTCATTAAAACTGTTCCACCAGTATGAGCTTTAACAACTCCAACATGGACACATTTCTTGCAGAACTCAAAGCAATGAAATGCTCCAAGATGATTACTCCTTCCATTTTCAAATCCCAAACACAGTTTTTGACTATTTGTGTTTCGATCATAAACATCTGGCTTTTATGTTTTAATGATGTACACATGTACAAGTTTTTCCCCTGTTTGTCTGACAGACGCTGTAGCATTAGACCTGTGTGTGTGTGTGTGAGTTTGACAGTTTGTATTTAGGAGTGTGTGAGGACAGATGCTACAGACCAATTAGAGTGCGGGCACATGCCGTGGGACAAAATGTCATGTGATGGATGAGACTAAGAGAGGAGAGAAACGCTCCAGCGGAATTACACATAATTAATGTAACTTACTTGTTTCAATGGCAATACCTGCTTGCACCGTCATAAAGGATGGGAGCAGTGTTAACCTATAATTGAATCGTAAAAAGATACTATGTGCAGTTTCAAATTTTGACCACGAAGCACCCATTTGTGTTCTTGAGTTCTTTTATCTTTTTCTAATACTTGTAAAGGTACAACCAGAACACAGGGAATGGGACTCAAATGCACAACTCAGAGACAGATGTTAGTGTCGCCAGAACAGTCTTTACTAGAAGAAAAAACGGGTTCGGTACACGGGAAGGCAGTCAGATTAGCAAACAAAACATGCAAGGAGTAGGCGAAGGCGGAAACTGGTCACCGAAGTAGGATCGGGGAAACGATGACAGGAAACAGGATCAGGATACATGAAGGACAACACTGGAACTCTTACTGCACGAAGGTATAAACTGGGGACACAGACTATATACACCAGGAAGTGGGAGGGGTGACGAGACACAGGTAGAAGAACTAACAACAGATGGGAAACACATGGGCAGGAAGTGGAGACACTGAAACGAGAGGAGAGGTGAGTAACACAAAATAAAAGAGGAAGGACAAACAATGAACATTTTAACGAAAAGCTGGAATCCTTACAATACTGAAATGTTCTTTCCTCGTCACAGGAGGGCCTACTGTAAACAACACTGTTTGGATGCACTGGATCATTAAAAACATGTGAAAATCAGTTTAAACTGTTAATCTGTTTTTTTACATGAAATGTTCCTGTTCTGTTACCAAATTCAGGTAAAACTAAATCTGTGCTGGTAGAGCGGGCTCACCATGTACTAAGACTGAGTCCTTAGCAGCAAATACAGTCACACAAACGCTGCAACTGTATTAGAGATCATGTCACATGGCTGATATAGACTAGACGCCAAAACTATGAGGTGCACGGCTGCTGTCCTTACAAGTGTAGCACAATATGTATGGATCGGGAACCTTTATCTTAGCACTCAAGTCCAGTGTGATTCCTTCTTTCAGCATTGACCTGAGGATACCCGTCCTTTTGCAAATCATCAAAATGACATCTGACATCAGATCACTAACTGAAAACTTCTCGCTTATGCGAAATGTTGATCTTGGCTCTCTCCTGCACACTGTCATCCTCAAAATGCTTGCTGAAAACAATGGAGGTTAGATTATGACAGAAAATTCACAGCGACAGACAAAAGTAACGAGAGAGAGAGGGAGATGTGTTTGTTATGGCAGAGTGAGCTCTGGCCTGCTGGTGGGTGCAGATTAAAAATTCCTCGTCCTGAGCCTTCTGTGATTTGGGAAGATTTAAGTATCAATTTGAGAGCCTTCAGATCAGCTTTGGTACGCATTTCAAACAGGGTTGGAGGAAAGATATCAGGGGGAAGATATAGAGGCTTCTAGAGAACTTCCCCTTTGCATCAGATTTAGATAAATCACATGAGGCAGGCAGAACGTTGCAGAGAGTGTAGTGAAGAAGAAAAAACACAACAGAGGAGAGACAGGTGATTGAGGAAGTGTTAGCATATTGTATGAAGTGATGTTTAGGGAAATTTTGACACCTTGTAAACACAGATCTTAAAATCCTGCAGAGCTCCGTTTGTCTATATGAGATCAGTGAGAAAATGTTGATCAGGTGGGCTCCTCTCATTTTGCCAATGTTCTGTCTATCATAATTCTATTTTGACTGTGTAACGGTACGATCAAGACACAAGGGAGGTGGGACTCAATTGCACGACACAGAGGCAGATAAATGTTGAATGGAAATAGTCTTTACTGAAAACTTTGCAGTTGCTATGGTACACGCATAGACAGTTGATCATACAAAGTTTCAAGGGGTAATCCAGGAGCAGAGTCGGGTCACGGAAACAGGTTTGGTACACAGGCAGATACTCAGCGTAACAGCACAGCAGACAAGGATGGTCGCTTGGGAAACAGGAAGACGGGACTAATGCTGGAACTCTTGACATCAAAGTACGAAGACGAACTGGCAACAAGAGACAAACAAAACAGACTCTATATACACACCAAGAAGTGAGAGGGAACGAGACACAGGTGAGGACACTAACGAACAGATTGGGAACACCTGGGGGTAGGAAGTAGAAACAACAGAGAACAGGTAATTTACAAAATAAAACAGGAAGTACAAACACAACACAAAACCTCTAACGAACAGGCCGAGACCTAATAGACTGTTTATATTTCTTGTTACATTTTTAATCTGTTTGGCCCTTATTTGAAGTTCTTTATTAGTAGTAGTAACTTGTTTTACTGATGTATTATGGTGGAGTCATGCTGGATTTGCAAAAGGCATTTTATTAATGAAGTTAAGAGTTATATGTTTTAGTGGGCTCTCCTTGAATTGGGTTCAGTCATACCGCACTCAAATATTTTACGTTAATGCGACAGAATCAAGAATCATGGGATGTGGGGTGCCACAAGGTGGCCTCTTTTCTTTTTAGTATAATCTTTTTTTTTATATGTGGAATATTCTGTTTTATTGGTAACACATAAAGATAAGACAGTGGTTGAATACTCTCTGTGCATCTTCAAACGTTTAGTTAGATGACTAGCAGATAACAGAGTATCCCTAAACTTTCTTTATTTTTGTTTCTAAATCCAAATTAGCAAGGTGACCAGGTTTAATGTTCAAAGTTGGAGAATTCCATATAAAGACAGTTATATTATATTGGCAGAATATTAGTCAGGTTTTTATCAAGGGAAAATATGGCGTTAAAAGCCCTCACAAAGTTAAATCAAATAAGAAAAAAGTCTTGCCTTTTCACATACTCTAAATGAAAGGTACACTTGCAGATAACAAATGGCAGTGATGCTTGTAGGTGCAATACTGCTCCTGTGTTTGAGGAACAAGGACATGTATTTGCTGAGTATTGTGTTTTTGTGTGTCATAGCCTGCGGTTCCCTGACAGGAATGGCAGCCAGCTTGACTTGAGGAAGTGAGTTCTCCCCAACGCCACAGGGCTTCCCAGTCACAGCAGAGTTTACCACCTGAAGGCAATTTCACAACTCCTCTCTCTCAATTCTTTCTACTGCAATCATTTTTTCTCTTCCTTTCACACTGTCTTTCAATCACTTCTTCATCTGTCTCTGTCCTCTGCCTCTGTCCCCGTTCCTCCCTCCTTCCTCCCTCTCTAATGAGGTACTATGTGGGGAAAGCATATGCTCAATTAGCAGTTGAAGCTTGGCAGAAGGGAATGAGACGCTACCAATTTCCTGTTTTCTCGTCTCTGCACAACATAAGCATACACAAGACTCCAGATAAACATTGCAATCTTTGTGTGGATGTGTGTGTGTGTGTGTGTGTGTGTGCGCTTCTTTGAAAATCCCAGAATAACAACTGATGTAGAAAATATGTAAGTATGAAAGTGTAGGTTATATATGTATGCTCCACACAATAGATGGAAAGTTGGACAGAAACATGGCTCCAAAAGGAAGCTGATGTTGCTCTGTGTCTGTTTGGAAATGTTAGCGATAATTTGTCATAGTCTAAACACTTGTTGTGGAGTTCTTCCTCCAAATGTTCAAAAACCTTCTCAGTGCTGATTGAAACCTGTAACATTGGATGTGTTGGCCATGTGGGGGCAGCGGAGTAAAGCTTTAAACATAATATTGACATTTTATTACATTGTAAATGTTGTTTTTAAGGAGCATGTTAGCAAACAGTTGGCTATTGACACCTCCAGAAGTAAGTGAAGTACATTAGCTAGCTGCTAACTGTTTCTGTGCTGTTTGGTGCAGGGCAGGTAGTGTACAGTCACAGCTATTTCACTAAAATCAGATACCTGCTGAAACAAGTTCCTGAACCATACAGTACGTAAGACGTTTTTTACGTTTAAAAAAAGCAACTAAAGAGCAAAAAGAAGCTAAAACGTTTCATAAAGCTTAGTAGAACTGCAGGGCTGGTTATATTTCTCTTTGGGTTTGTCACTAAAAGGGACTCTTTTCATATTACATTTAGACATTTGATGTATTGTTTGTACAAACATATTGATAAGGTACTGGCATTTTAATCTATTTTAACTACATTTAAAAGGCAAATATTGTACTTTTTACTCCACTACAGAACGTTGTAGTTACTATGTGGATTGCTTTAAGAAATATATATATATAATAAATTGATACAGATAAGTTGTTCAAATTAATCTCCCCTTTGATAAACTAAAATATAAAAAAATGATTCCTACATGTTTATGCATCAGTAATAACAATCCATTAATACAACACAGAGAGAGGGTCTTCTGACTGTACTTAGTTAGATTGTGAATGTGAATTCCAGCAGTGGTCCCCACATGAGAATTTATATTTTTCTTCTTCCCCCCTCCAACAGTACAGCTGCCCTTGAGCTGGCAGGAATCCAGGGTCTCATCTTGCGGATGATTTATCTGACACATTCTGGTATGATAACTGCAAAAGCTATAATACATATGTACAAACATGCATGCATATCGACATATACACACCTTATGAATGCATGTGTGCAAAAAGGCAGGGAAGGGACAGATGGAAAGATAAACTGCACTCAAATCCCAGATAAACAGTTGGCCAGTGTCCCCAGTTGAGGGGCCGGGGACCCATATGTTGGTTAAAGCAAGAGAGTCAGTACTAACCCATAGTAGCAGGCAGTGGTGGAAGAAGTAATCAGAGATTTTACTTAAAGGGCCTACGAAATGATATTATTTCAGTGTTATTGGCCTTGATGTATGATAGAGGTTGCATATCTATTGTGAAATGTGCCATATATATATTTTTAATATTGATGTATTCGTAATAAATCACGATCATAACAGCATAAAAATGACTTCCGCTAACAACAATAGATCGCTGCGCCGAGAACATCCACTTCGGCAATGTTCGGGCAATGACTTCACAAGTATAATACAGCCGCCGCAAGTAAAATACAGCCGCCGCCAGTGTTCGTCTGCGTTACAGCCGTCACCAGTGTTTGTCTGCGTTGAAGCGTCCAGCAAAGACTGCTGTCAATTATTACGAGAAAGAACGGACAACAATCGATTGCCAAGGATAATTGTGAAGCGATGTGTTGTATGGGGATGTGGGGCCGTCTCCAAATCTAGCTTTCTGTGGCCAAAAGATGATAAAATGTCACGTTTATGGACAAGACAAGTGTGTCGATGAAACCGACGATTTGTGGGCAGCACTTTGAGAGATCGTGTTTCGAACAAACTATGCTCGTCAAGGAAATGAGATTCAAAAATAATTTAAAACTGAACGCAGATGCTGTGCCTACAATACTGCCGAGACCCCAGCCAGCACAAGCCAGCATGCCGATTCAAACACGTCCGCCGGTGCAGAGTCCTCCACCAAAGAGACGACGAAATGCATTCGCCAAAAGGGAGAGAGCAAAGGTAAGCCGTGTTGCTTGTTTACTGTATTTATTGTTTCAATCACGAAGCCATAATCGGTCTAGGCCTACTGTATGTAACGAGTTGACATACAAATGTAAACTGTAATGTAAATGTTTCCTAAATTTTGGTTTGAAAGATTTATTAGTAAAGTTGTGTTTTGTACATTTCAGACACGTCAGAAAGAAATTGCTGTGCAGACGGATCCCCTCCACGGATACACCACAAGTCCATGCAGGCGCGACCATATATATATCCATCCATCCATCGTCTACCGCTTATCCGCGATAGGGTCGCGGGGGCAGCAGCTCCAGTAAGGAACCCCAATCTTCCCTTCTCCGGGCCACATCCTCCAGCTCCGACTGGGGGATCCTGAGGCGTTCCCAGGCCAGTGAGGAGATATAATCTCTCCACCGAGTCCTGGGTCTTCCCCGGGGTCTCCTCCCAGCTGGACGTGCCTGGAACACCTCCCTAGTGAGGCGCCCAGGTGGCATCCTTACAGATGCCCGAACCACCTCAACTGGCTCCTTTCAACGTAAAGGAGCAGCGGCTCTACTCCGAGTCTCTCACGGATGGCTGAGCTTCTCACCCTATCTCTAAGGGAGACGCCAGCCACCCGTCTGAGAAAACCCATTTCGGCCGCTTGTACCCGTGATCTCGTTCTTTCGGTCATGACCCAGCCTTCATGACCATAGGTGAGGGTAGGAACGAAGATCGACCGGTAGATTGAGAGCTTTGCCTTCTGGCTCAGCTCTCTTTTCGTCACAACGGTGTGGTAAAGTGACTGTAATACCGCCCCCGCTGCTCCGATTCTCCGGCCAATCTCTCGCTCCATTGTCCCCTCACTCGCGAACAAGACCCCGAGGTACTTGAACTCCTTCACTTGGGGTAATGGCTCATTCCCTACCCGGAGTAGGCAATCCACCGGTTTCCTGCTGAGAGCCATGGCCTCAGATTTGGAGGTGCTGATCCTCATCCCAACCGCTTCACACTCGGCTGCGAACCAATCCAGTGACTGTTGAAGGTCACAGACCGATGATGCCATAAGGACCACATCATCTGCAAAGAGCAGCGATGAGATCCTCAGGTCACCGAACTGCAACCCCTCTCCTCCACAACTACGCCTTGATATCCTATCCATGAAAATCACGAACAGGATTGGTGATAAAGCGCAGCCCTGGCGGAGGCCAACATTCACGGGAAACGAGTCCGACTTACTGCCGAGTATCCGGACACAACTCTCGCTTTGGGCGTACAGGGATTGGATGGCCCTCAAAAGTGACCCCCTCACCCCATACTCCCGCAGCACCTCCCACAGTATCACCCGGGGGACCCGGTCATACGCCTTCTCCAGATCCACAAAACACATGTAGACCGGATGGGCGTACTCCCAGGCCCCCTCCAGGATCCTTGCGAGAGTGAAGAGTTGGTCCGTTGTTCCACGACCAGGACGGAATCCGCTTTGTTCCTCTTCAATCAAAGGTTCGACTACCGGCCGAACTCTCCTTTCCAGTACCTTGGAGTAGACTTTACCAGGGAGGCTGAGAAGTGTGATACCCCTGTAGTTGGCACACACTCTCTGGTCCCCCTTTTTAAATAGGGGAACAACCACCCCGGTCTGCCAACCCCTAGGCACTGTCCCAGACTTCCACGCAATGTTGACGAGGCGTGTCAACCAAGACAGCCCCTCAACACCCAAAGCCTTCAGCATTTCTGGACGGATCTCATCAACCCCTGCGGCTTTGCCACTGTGGAGTTGTTTGACTACCTCAGTGACTTCCATCAGGGAAATTGACGACGATCCCCCATCAGCTTCCAGCTCTGCCTCAACCATAGAGGGCGTGTTAGTCGGATTCAGGAGTTCCTCAAAGTGCTCCTTCCACCGGCCGATAACCTTCTCAGTTGAAGTCAGCAGGGTCCCACCCTTGCTGTACACAGCTTGGATGGTTCCTCGCTTCCCCTTCC